>NC_072481.1:38169307-38474648 GCF_027574615.1 Eptesicus fuscus | reverse complement strand
TTCATATGTCAACTTGACTAGTCAAACATTATTCTGGATTTTCTGTGAGGGTGTTTTTAAACTTTGAATAAAGCAGATTGCTATTCATAATGAGGTGGGACTCACCAAATCAGTTGAGGGCCTGACTAGAAAAAAGATTCATTTCCTCTGAGCAACAGGGAATTCTGCGACAGGTAGTTTTTGGACTGGAATCACAATGTCAGCTCTTTCTGGGTCTCCAGGCTGCTGGCCTACCCTGTCGAATTTGGGCACGCCAGCCTCCATAACTATGTGAGCCAATTCCTTAAAGAAATCCCCCTCCCCCACCTTTATATATACACACCCTATGGATTTTGTTTCTCTGGAGAACCCTGACTAGTACAGAGTCTGTCATGTCTAGTTCAGATCTAATCCTCACTGGGCTCTTGCTCATCTTGTATCTCCCATCGTTTACAGTGAAATCCTGGTTTCCAATAAAGTTAATATATTTACTCATTTGTTCTAATCCAAATACACATAACAATGAAACTATTCTGGATTCTTCAAAAATGTCAATGTCATGAAAAAAAAAGGAAAAGAAAAAAAAGAGATGGAATGTTGTATATTATATAAAATTAAGAGACATGACAACCAAATGCACTGCATGGTACTCCTTTGGATTCTAGATCGTAAAATAAGCAAACCATCCATAAAAGACATTATGGAGAAATTTTGAATATGAAATGTATATTAGATAATCCATATTTATAAAAAGCCAGTGTCCGTGATGACCAGGATGACCAAACGACCGGTCACTATGCGATGTATTGAGCACCTCACGGCCCCCTCCCCGCTGTTGGCCGGCCCCTGATTGGACTCTCCCATCCTGATCAAGAGCCGGGCCGCACAGAGCCTGGACCCTTCCTGGCAGCGCCGACCCTGGGGTTGAGAATTCTGATGGCCCTGCCCAGAGAGTAGAGGTGCCTGACGGGCAGGGACAGGGACCACAGGCCTCCAGGGAGCACCGCAGAATTGGCAAGGAGAGGAGAGGGCCTGCGGAGGGGGAGGAGGCAAAGCCAGTGGACATCAGCTCAGAATTCAGCCCTTCCTCCGCAACGCAGCAGGCCCCTCAACCCAGAACCCCAGCACAAATTGGAAGAGCCCGAGGGAGGCTTCAGGAAGCTCTACGCAGAGCTGCGAGACTTTGTGAGGCCCTGACCAGGACCGCGCTGCGGCTGGCGCAGCTCAAGGTGGAGCTGGAGCACACCAAGCAGAGGCAGGAGTGCTTTGCAGAGAGGCCGGCCCTCCTGGAGCTGAAGAGATTTGAGTGCAGGGCCCTGGAGTGCAAGGCCGCTGTGCTGGAAGAGAAGCTGAAGGGCCTGTCCAACCTCTGGGCTGACAACCAGTGCCTCAAGGATGAGAACGCAGCCCTGATCCGCGTCATCAGCAAACTGTTCAAGTGACCCTGGAGGACTTGCCCCTGCACCCGCATTTATACAGCTGCTTCTGCCACACGCACCCCTTCCCCTGTGTGAACACGAGTGACAGGGCTGCCGGGGAGTCTCTGAGAAGCCATAACCTCCCCTCGGGACCTCCAGGCTGGGAGGGGAGAACAGAGCCCTGAGGAGCCAAGGGGGGCCATCTGAGGCCAGGATACAGACAGGAGGCTGAGCCAGGTAGGGGGACCAGGGCTGCAGGCAGGAACAGGAAGGAACCGAGGACCAGGAAGTGCCAGGACCAGTAGCCAGGACCAGAGTGGCCACCTAGAGGTCCCCTCTCAAATGTGCTGCCACCAGTCACCCTTCCCACCCCTGAGCAGGGATCCAAGAATGTGCCAAGTATCCCGCTGGCCTGGGCCAGGTGGGCCTGTATATAGGGTCCATGTGCAATAAGGAGGGACATCTTCTATTTTTTGCTGCCCCCTCCCCAACAATGCTTTCTGGGGCAGGGTGAGAAGGTATTTTTGAGACAAAGCACAGGCACCACAAATAAAAGTTGTGAAGTTGCCAAAAAAAAAAAAAAAAAAAAAAAAGAGCAGGGCCTGCAGTCAAACACCCCCTACTCTTGGCCGCCCCACCCCTGATGGCACTCGCACCTCGATCAGGGGCAGGGCCGGCCAGCCAATCTCCTGCAGTCCCTCCCCCAGGCCAGAGGCCCCCGGATGGCACCCCTCCACCCCATTCGGGGGTGTGGCCAGCCAGCCACCGCCCACAGCCCCTACCCATGGCTGGCCCTGCCCCCAATCGGCCCCCCAACCCCAATCAGGGGCGGGGCCCACTGGCCAATTGCCTGAGCCTCCTCCTCCCCGCCCCCCTCAGCCCCCCCGCCAGCCCAGCCCTGATTGGGCCCGATCAGGGTGGGCCGGCCGGCCAACCTCCCGCCATCTCCTCCTCCCCAAAGGCCCAGCCCCGATTAGCCCCAATTGGGGCCTGGCTGTCCAGACCCCACTGGGCCTCTAGTATTTTATAAACACTAAATTTTGGAGGAATGATAATGATATCATTTGAAAGAATATAATTGCAAGAGGTAAGAGATGCATGCTGAATTATTTAGAAATGCAGTTTTTTGATGTTGGCAAATTATACTTAGATGGTTCACACAACATATATGTATTAATATATAAGGAGAGATTGATAGGGAGAGAAAGAGAGTGGTGTGTGTGTGTGTGTGTGTGTGTGTGTGTGTGTGTGTGTGTGAGAGAGAGAGAGAGAGAGCGAGACAGAAGAGAGAGAGAGAGAAGGAGAGAGTAAATGTGGCAAAATATTAACAGTTGGTAAACCTAAGTGTAGAAAAGAATAGTAGTTCATAGGACTATTAAATTTTCTGTTGAAATTTTTTGGTTTGAAACTTTTTGAAATAAAAAGATGGGTAAAATGGTAGCAGGTATTATATATCAACTATTGTATATGTAGTAGCAAGAGCATTATATATCAAGTATTAGGTGTTAGTAGCAAGTATTCTATATTAAGCCCCTTTATGCTAGGCTTGTGCTAAGTACTTTACATACAGCATTATTTTTTAAAATTCTAATTGTAATCCTTTGAGGTAGCTACCATTACTTTACAGTTGAGGAATCTGAGGCTCAGAGCGGTGTACACACTTGCATTATGGAGGCTAGCAGGAGGTTCAGAGAGAGAGAGAGGACTGGCCTGACCAGGCCACTAGCTAGATAGTGGCCATGGCAGGATTAGGACTGAGGCATATGATTCTTCTGGGGCTTGGTCTATTATACCAGAAAGGTTCTTCCTCCTTGTTTTCTTAACCACTGGAGCTCCATGTAGAGGAAGTTTCTGCCGGCTCATTCTAAAGAGAAAAGGTTCTGTTTCCCCATTCTGCTTTGAAAAAGATAAGGCATCCAGCTTCCTGTCCTTGGCTTTAACCCAGATCTTTTATACTCATTCTCAGCAATGCACGCTCTTCCTGGTTTTGGGGTCACAACTTGATCAGATTCCAGAGATGTGAAAACTCAAGCAGGCAGCAGACGCTTCGGAGTAAGGGCAAGCATTCCCATTCATTAACCAAGGGACAGTGATTCTTTGTCTGTCTCTAGCTGTTCTCACGCTATTCACTTTAAACACAAGCATAGAGATAGCCTGGTGCAGTGTTCTGCAAACTGAGGGGCATGACCCACTAGTGGGTCTTGAAATCAATTTAGATGGTGGCTGTCAGCATTTAAAAAGCAATTTAGAATCAAGTTAAATAGAATAGAAAATATCAGTGTATGCTCACTTTGAATGCACACACATACACAGAGAAACACACACAATATATGTTTGTTTTGAGTGATGGTATAAATTTCATTTCTTATTATCAGTAATAGTTAAAACAATGCAAAAGCTACTGGTTTAGGACAGGGGTCAGCAAATGTCTATTTTGTGAACAAAGTTTATTGGAACACAGTCATACCCATTTGTGTGTGTATTGTCTTTGGCTGTGCTCACACTACAGTGGCAGAGTTGAGTAGTTGTGAAACACCATGTGGCCTGCAAAACCTAAAATATTTGCTATTGGCCCGTCACAGAAAATTGTGTTGGCCTCTATGGCCTAACATATTGAGGCAGAAACTTCTACATTCAAAGTCAAATAAAGCTCCCATTGTATATAATCTCCAGAATTTCTCCCCCAATAACTAAGTTGTGGTAGCCACAGATACATATGCAAATACAGAAAAATAGGCATAACAAAAGCAATTATTGCCTAAATATCTATTTCTAACCTAATACCTGGCATATTCAGATGCAATGTCCTGCTAGCACACAGCAAACAGGATGACCTTTCCATTCTAGGAAAATATTTCAGTGTTTAAACTCATTGCACTCAACCAGACATTTCCTCGCACAAATTTTCAAGTGAAATAATTCAATCCTGCATTCATCTTGGGGGCCACATGTCTTATCCAAGTTAAATATTTCCAGAAAATAAATGTCTAGACACCGTCTCATATAAATTAAGCACCCGGTTTTTAAAAGATTTCAGACCTTGCTTTTGGTGTGTGGGTGAGTATAATTCTACTCCTGTGAATTTATGGGTAAATCTGATGAGCCCATGTCAATGCACCTGCAGGTGGCTAATGAGCGCTGCCCAGTCATTAATGGACAGTGCAAGGGGGTGGGGAGGACAAGATGGGGCACACAAGACTCAGGAATATAATTCATAGAAGAGTGAAGAGTTCCCTTTACTTTGATGATATCATCTTTTATAAGAATCTTGGATGAAATGTACATGTATGTTGAAATCTACTTCAGGGAGGCTTACCATATTTGTTGAATCTTCTCATTGCAAAATAAAGAATATGTGAATGACCATACATGAAGGTAAGATTCTGAAGTATCTCTTTGCTTGTCCATTTTATTCATTTGAGGTTTTCAAACCGTGGGCTTTGTTAAATTGAAGTGTTTTTGATATTTTAATGCTTTTGATATTTATATTTTCTTTAATATACACTTCTGTGTCACTGTGCTGTAATTTAGTTGTTTTTCACTAAGAATAAAAATTTTAAGAAATCAAATACTTAAAAGAAAGGTCAAAACATGTTTTTTAATCTACTCTTATTATATTTTTATAATATATATTTATATTTATATAAATACTGTATTTACATAAATATAAATTTTGTTCTATATACATATGAAATTATAAAACATTTTATATAAATATAATAAATATATCATAAATATCAATATTTTATATCATATAAATATACAATATCTATTTTATATACAAATGAATCACATGTTATATTTTATTATATATATTTTTATTACATATTTTAGCTACATTTATTATTATAAAGAAAAGAATTCTATATGAGGGAATTTATAGTGGAATATATTGAACTACCTGAAATTCTATGGAGAAGTAACTCAAGAAGCAGTCATTATTTTTCCTTTTCTAGGATTTTACAAAATCATGCACAGCACTCTTTTGTGTGTTATATTTTTTTTAATAAGGAGAAAGTTTGGCCTGGCTAGTGTGGCTCAGTGGTTGAGTGTTGACCTATGAACCAGGAGGTCATGGTTTGATTCTCGGTCAGGGTACATGGCCCAATTGAAGGCTCTATCCCCAGTGTGAGGCATGCAGAAGGCAGCCGATTGATGATTCTCTCTCATCATTGATGTTTCTCTTTCCCTCTATTCCTCTCTGAAATCAATAAAAATATATTTTTAAAAAAGGAGAAAGTTTTGCAGAGTAATAAGGGAAGGGATAAGAGAAAGAGGGCTTACATTTCATTGAGATATGTGTAAATGTCCTTTATTCTCCTTAGCCCAAATCTCACAAACAAGAAACAAAAAGATTTCTTGGTATGGCACCATTTCTACTTATTCCTTGAGTGACTGTATTATGGATGTCAACTAAGTTCCAGGCACTAGGTGCCAAAGAGCATAAAGTGCAAGGCCTACAGTCTAATGGGAAAGACAGAAAATAAGCAAGATAATCTCAGAAAGTGGTGAGGATATGGAGATGATAACCTGTTCTGGCAGATGTGAAATGATATTACATTGGGTTTTGATTTGCATTTCCCTAATGATTAATGATATTGTGCATCTTTTCATATGTCCATTGGCCTTCTGTATGTCCTCTCTGGATAAATGTCTGTTCAGGTTCCCTGCCCATTTTTAAATCAGATTGGTGTGTGTGTGTGTGTGTGTGTGTGTGTGTGTGTGTGTGTGTGTTAAGTTGCATGAGTTCCTTTTTATTTTGATATTAACCCCTTATC
Organism: Eptesicus fuscus; assembly: GCF_027574615.1. NCBI lineage: Eukaryota > Metazoa > Chordata > Mammalia > Chiroptera > Vespertilionidae > Eptesicus > Eptesicus fuscus. Next base: position 38,468,473 of record NC_072481.1, on the reverse strand, counting down.
AGATGTGTCATTGGCCTTCTCCCATTCAGTAGGCTGTCATTTTTGTGTTGTTTCATCAACTTATCTTTTAGAACCCATCTCCAGAATCATCTCATGCTTGAAGTCTTTGGTGACTCATCTGGGAGAACTGGCCATATCTCCTTGATGCTCCCACTCAACAAACTTAATGTTGTTCCTGTGACATTGGACTCTAAGCTCCTTGAAGACAGTGGCTGTGATTCTGTCTCCAAATCCTTAGTCTTAGTAAATGTTCAGCAAATGGATGAATAGATGCATTTATCATATCACATTGTAATTAATCTGCCTGCATATCATTATCATTGTGCATCATTGTGTATCATGAGCCCCTTGAGGGCAGAGACTTAGTCTTCTCATCTATTCAATCTTCTTTGTTCCCCATTTTCTCTCTTCAGTACTGCTACTCACACTGAGAAGGAGGAAGTGTTTGTTAGATGAGTGAGTCAGGACTCAGAAAACTCATCTGCCTGCATTTGGGTTATTTATTTATTTATTTTTACCTTTAAGTAAAGTGAGATGACACAAGAGAGTCTATGGTGAAGTTAAAAGAACACCTTATAAGAAACCCTATGCTCCGGGCTTTACCATGACCTTGGCCTGCCACTTACTGAATTTGAATCTATTTTTTGGGAATGACTAGTCAGCTGGACCAGTGGTTTTGAAGACTGAATAAGTCAGTATACATGAAATGCTTGGCACTTGGAGGTGCTCAACCAATATTAATTTTCTTTCACTTGGTTAGTCTCATAACATGGCTTTGATTTGGTTAGTTCCATAAAAGCAAGATTCTGTAGGTCTTTAAGTACAAAAGACAGTCTAGGTTATGTCCCTCCCTCAGCTGGATATCAAATGGTTCCCTTGAAACCTGACACTAGACTTTGCCAGGAAGATATTAGTCTACGTCCAGCTTCTACTATTTTAGGATTTGATGACTTTGGAAAGAAGATAACAGCTGACTTTTATGCAGATAGAGAATGGCTGTGCTCCGGAAGAAAGTGCCAAAACCTCAACTAATGCCACTTGGAATGAACTCAGCATGCTCTGAAGTTGGGCATTCAAAGGCTATTATTTTTATGCCAACGTAAGAGTTTATTCAGGAAGTTGCAAGGAAAAAAATCAAATCTTATAGCAGTGAACTCCAAGGGAACTGGAAAATTTTGTAACTGCTGCTTATACATGTTCAACAGTCAGGAATATGGAAAAAAAGTTGTATTTGTCAGGATAGTCTTGGTAATGCTGTCGTTACAAATAACTTCAAAATTTCAGTGACTTAAAACAGCAATGATTTATTTATTTTTATTAATACTACATGTGGATATGTGTGAGCAGGGTTCTGCTATTCACACTTCAGAATCGAAGGTGTTGGGGCCGCTACCAGATGCAGTATCACCAGTTATTGTGGCAGGTGATAAAGGTCATTTTGAGTTATGCATCGAATCTCCCAGCTTCCACTTGGTAGTGACCTATGTTTTAGCTGCACACATTTCATTGGCCAAGCAAATAATATGGTCTTACCAAGGTCATAAAATGAGGAAGTATAATCTTACTATGAGCCCTGAAAAAGGAGTACCAGAAATATCAGCAAACCACAATAAAACAGAGGAAGTAGATTCAAGAGATAATTGGGAAGTAGAGTTAATAGGGTCTGGTTGAAGGATAAAAAGATAGGAAAGAGTCTATGTATCTGGCTTGGATGTCTGAGTAAAAATGGTGCAATTTGCTGAAAAATATATGTTCAGTTTTGGACATGTAGCATTTGCCCTGGTTGAAGGCAGCCATGAAGGAGGAATATTAAATAGGGAGTTGAATATATGCAGCTGCAGCTTAGAAGTAAGAAATAAGCTGGAGATAAATGTTGGTGTCATCAGCTCAGAAGTGGTGGTTGAAGCTAAGGGAAAGTGGATAGAGTTAAAAATAACTCAGAAAAGTATTACAATATCAAGTGTTGTAATTGAATATTTATGCAATGACGATGAATATGCAGGTTGATCAAATTATTTTGAAAAACAATATTTAATTACCTATTAAAGATGTGCAAACCCTCTCACACAGAAATACTGGCTCTGGTTATATATCTTAAATAATTTCAGAGACAATATATAAAAAAAGTGCATAGCAGCATTGCCGTGCTAACAAAAAATGGGAAACCACCCAATTATCCATCAACAGGAGAAAGGCTAAATAAATCGTGGAATAGTTTTAAAATGGGATGATGCAGCCATAAAAAATAATGAAACAGAGCCTCAGAAACAATGTGAATTAACCTCAAGAATATAATGTTAAGTAGAAAAAGAAAGTTGCAGAAGAGAACATCACAAATGATTCTTTTTATATGCTTTTCAAAGGCTTACAAAACTAAACAATAATGGTAAAACTTAAAAAATAAGCAAGGACATTATAAGCACAAAAATCAGGATAGTGGTTATCTCTTTAGAAAAAGTGTCGGGAATAGGATCGCAAAAGTGCACACAGGGGTTTCAATAACATGATTATCTTATTCTATTTCTTCACAAAGGTGGTAGATGAGGGTTGCAAGTTGTGCTTATTTCTTTTTTAACCTACATCTATTTCACAGTTTTCTTTGTTTCTGGTTAACACTTACTAATTTTTAAAGTAATAATCTAATATGTAGAAACAAAAATAGACACATAGACCAATAGAACAGAATAGAGAATCCAGAACTAAACCTTTGCATATGTGGTCAGTTAATATTCAACAAGGGAGCCAAGAACACCAATGGGGAAAGGATAGTCTTTTCAGCACATGGTGCTGGGAAACACCTAGGGAACAATGGAATGGGACTCCTATCCTATACTACTCACAAAAGTCAACTTGAAATGAGTCAAAGACTTTAACATAGACCTAGTACTAGAAGACTATTAGAAGAAAATGTAGGAAAGTTTCCTCACATTGGTTTTGGCAATGATTTTTGGATATGACACAAAAAACACAATCAACAAAAGAGAAATCAATAATTATGACTACATCAAACTTAAACGCTTCTACACTGCAAAAAATGTACAAAATAAAAAGGTAACCTAGTGAATGGGAACAAATATTTGCAAACTGTATTGGACAAGTGGTTAATATCCACAGTATATAAAAAATGCCTACAACTCAATAACAACAACAACAAAAACAACCTAATTAAAAATGTCAGAAGAACTAACTAGACTTTTTATAAAGTAAATAAAAAGATGCTCAGGATCACTTATCATCAGGGAAATGCAAATCAAAACTACAATGGGGTATCATCTTACACCTATTAGAATTACTATACTTAAGAAGACAAGTGATAAGTGCTGGTGAGGATGTGGAGAAAAAGGAGTACTTGTACACTGTTTGTAGAAATGTAAATTGGTTCAACTAATATGGAAAACAATATTTTGGAGGTTCCTAAAAAAAAATTAAAAATAAAGCTACCAAATGACCCAGCAATTCTACTTCTTTTCCTTTCAAAGGTAAGGAAAACAGTATTTGAAAAGATGTATGTACTCTCATTTTTATTGCAGCATTATTCACTATAGTCAAGATATGGAAACAACATAAGTACCCATCGATGAATGAATGGATAAATAAAATGTCATATCCTATATAATAAAAGCCTAATATGCGAAGTGTCCGACTGTTCGTTCGACCGTTCAACCAGTCGCTATTATGCACACTGACCACCAGGGGGAAGATGCTCTGATTGGTAGGTTAGCTTGCTCTTGGGGTCTGGCTGATCGGGACTGGGCGAGATGGGCTGGACACACACTGGAGCCCTCCTGCGGTCCCTCCTGGGCCCTGATCATGCACAAGTGGGGTCCCTCAGCCTGACCTGTGCCCTCTCGCAATCCAGGACCCCTTGGGGGATGTCGAAGAGCCGGTTTTGTCCTGATCCCCACAGGCCAGGCTGAGGGACCCCACCAGTGCATGAATACGTGCACTGGGCCTCTAGTATATACATACATATGTATATACGTGGAATATTATTCAGCCACAAAAACAGAGGACATCTTGCGATTTGAGACAATATGGATAGACTTTGAGCACATTATATTAAATGAGATAAGTTAGACAGAGAAAGACAAGTACTATATGACATCATTTACATGTGGAATCTAAAAAAGCTGAACTTGTAAAACCAGAGAACAAAATGGAGGTTACCAGGAGATGGGAGGTGGGGGGATAGGACAGATGTTGTTTAAAGGTACAAACTTACAACAAGTAGTAAATAAGTTCTAGAGACCTAATGCACAGTATAGTGAATGTAGACAATTATCATGCACAAGCAGCCCAGGGGTGTGTGTCCCTCAGCCCAGCCTGCACCATCTCCAATCTGGGACCCCTCTCACAATCCAGGACTGCTGGCTCCCAACCACTTGCCTGCCTGCTTGCCTTCCTGATTGCCCCTAACCACTTCTGCCTGCCAGCCTGATCACCCCCTAACCACTCCCCTGCCAGCCTGATTGATTCCTAATTGCTCCCCTGCATGCCTGTTTCCCCTAACTGCCCTCCCCTACAGGCCTGGTCACCCCTAACTGCCCTACCCTGCAGGCCTGGGTCCCCCCCAACTGCCCTTCCCTGCAGGCCTGGTTGCCCCCAACTTCCCTCCCCTGCTGGCCTGATCACCCACAACTGCCCTCCCTTGAAGACCTGGTCCCTCCTAATGGCCCTCCCCTGCTGGCCATCTTGTGGTGGCCATCTTGTGTCTACATGGGGGCAGCCATCTTATGTGTTGGAGTGATGGTCAATTTGCATATTACTCTTTTATTAGATAGGATAGAGGCCTGGAGCACGGGTGGGGGCCAGCTGGTTTGCCCTGAAGGGTGTCCCGGATCAGGGTGGGGGTTTCCTTGGGGCATAGGGTGGCCTGGACGAGGGGCCTGTGGTGGTTTGCAGGCTGGCCACGCCCCCCAGCAACCCAAGCGGAGTTGCTGGGATTTATTTATCTTCTATAATTGAAACTTTGTAGCCTTGAGTGGAGGCCTGGGCCAGCCAGGATGTGCAGGAAGCTTGGCTTCCTCCATTGCCGGGGAAACCCAAGCCTCCTGCTTGCTCCGTGGCCACAGCCATCTTGGTTGGGTTAATTTGCATACTCGCACCTGATTGGCTGGTGGGCGTGGCTTGTGGGTGTAGCATGGAGGTATGGTCAATTTGCATATTACTCTTTTATTAGATAGGATTATAATCATCCTCAAACTTGCTAAAACTAGAAATTAATTATTTCAACCACTAAAAATGTATAATTATGTAATGTGATAGAGGTGCTAATTATTGCTACAATGGTGATCATATTACAATATATCAATGTAACAAATTAATATTGTGTATTTGAGTCTTTGTTTATATAATCATATATTAGGATATTGAAAAGATCCACTTCGGGTCAAATAATTTTATTCCATGGCTTAAAACACTTCTATAATTTTCTATAATCTTTGAGATAAAGTCCAAACTCTCTAGTCTGGCTCCTTAGCACTTTTGTGATTCAACACTTAACATTCTGTCCAGTTTCATCTCTTACTACTTCTCTCACCAGGTTTTAAACTTGTGGTTTTCCATTGCCTGGCACTCTTATTGACTCTGCTCCTAGTTTCTACCACTCTCATTCCCCAGAATATCCTTCCTTCATACACTAATCTGGCTAAGCCATATTTGACTTTGGTGACTTAAGTCACACGAGAACTCCTCTGGATGCCTTTCCCCTCCCTGTGCTCCTCCACCCAAGGGCTATGTTCCATAAAGTTTGTCTGAGTGCCCATGTACCCCATTAGACCTTGATCATTGCATCTATTTTACCATATGGAGCGATTTCCTTCTATTTTTTCTTTTTAATCTTCAGAACATGGATTATTCATCTCTGTGGTTTTTAAATATATATATATATATATATTCAGATCATTTGTAAGAACCTAGGGGGTATCATTAAATATTTGTTAAATGGGAGACCTGAGGATCACACAATTTATAGTTTATGGAAGGAAACTTCTCTCCAAACTGTTCCTCAATAAAATGAGATATTCCTCCCCATCTCCAATGTTTAGCGCAGAGGCTTGAACAGAGAAAGGATTTAATCAATGTTGACATCTTTGTTGAAATGTGCATTTAAGAGAAGTAGCCTTTTTTCCTGGTCAGTGTGGCTCAGTTGGTTGGCTGTTGTCCCATGCACCAAAAGGTTGTAGTTTGATTCCAGGTCAGGGCACATTTCCAGGTTGTAGGCTCGATCCCAGGTAGGGGATGTGCAGGAGATAGCCGATCGATATTATGCTCTCACATCGATGTTTCTTTCTCTCTCTCTAAAAATCGATAAACTATTCTTTAAGAGAGAGAGGGAGAGAAAGAGAGAGAGAGAGAGAGAGAGAGAGAGAGAGAGAGAGAGAGAGAGAGAGAGATTTCCTTTAGTACTTCTTTTATTATAAGGTCAAAGACTTCAGTTCTAATTTTGGTTCTGTTAACCTTGTGAGCTTGGATAATTCTGTTAACCTTGTGAGCTTGGATAATAACTTTTGCCTTCCTTGGACTCACATTCTGCATCTAAATAATGGGAATGATAAAACTTAGCACATAGGATTATTTTGATAATTAAATGATACATCATCTAGAGCAATAAACTATTTGTTGCATTTGATATTTTCAAGCAGGGTTTTTGCAAAGGGTGATACACTTGTCCTGAGGTATTCAAGTCCTGATAACCTGGATACACTGTTTCAAAAAGGTTTCATAGGAAAGGTCCATGGCTGATAATCTTGGAAAAAAACAGAATGATTATGACATAGCAGGGAGAGGCCATATTTTTCTCCTCTCCTCTTTCTTTCTTCTGACACTTCTATTCACATCTGGCTTAGGTCATCAAGTAAAATGAATTTGTTGGTCTCACCCTGTTGACATCTGCCTCTGTCAATGCAAGCCGCAGGCAGTTTGGGTGCAAATCAGTACAAGTGTCAGCCTTCTCCCCAGTCAAGCCCAGAGAATATTCCTAGATGGAGAGGGGAATTTGGAAAGTGAGATAAAAGCAACTTCACGGTGTCATCTGGGAATATTTTGGGTGCACTAAATTTCAAACTTTGAGCAAGGACTACCTCTGATTTTATGATAGGCATCAGACTTCTCATTTGCAAATAGTAATTAAAAAAAAAAACCCCAACTAACTTGGTTTTTTTCTTGTTTAAAGTGGAAAAAGGTGGATAAGAAAGTAATGATAATCTGCGATTATATTTTAAATGCACAAGTCTTTTTCTCTGTGAAAGTAACTATTTATTATCTCATTTGATCCTCACAGCAACTTCTTAAGGGTAGACAGGGCAAGGAAAGGAATATTCAAACCCACAAAATTTAAATAATCTGTCCAAGGTCATGAGCTCGGAAGTAGGAGGCATGGGACTTGAATACTCGTCTTCTGATTCTAAACCCTCTTTGAAAGCACAAGGCTGCTTCATCTTTCATGCCTTTGCTCAGATTGTGTCCTCTGCCTCAAACAATATAAAGGAAATAAAGAACTTTCTAACAGCCATGCTTTCCAAAGAAGGAATGAGGCAATGAGCTCCTCCTTGATGGAGAAGGGTAAGTAGGAATGTTGGAGATGAGATCCTAACATTGAACAGTAGATCAGACTTGACAGCCCCAAAGTCCCTTTCCCAAATATGTGATTCAGTATCATTAACCTGAAAGCACTAGAGTGAGCAATAAAATCCATGGACATGGAAACCAAGCTGGGAGAGCAGACGTATGAGGTATTTGAGAGATCCTTTAATTCACTGAATTCCAGAGCATCATAAACAGAGGGGACCTTGGCCCAGCACCCTGCACCAATTGTAAACTTCTCCTCCCCCTTTACCACCTGCTAATTAGGACAGTCCCAGAAATTTGAAAAAATAAGAACCTCAAATTCTGTTCTGGCTTTAAGAATCTATGAAAAGGGCAGCTTGATGGGCTCTGGAGTAGACCAGGCCTGGAGCAGGTCCTAGGAAAGACTCTCAGATTCCAGCTGCACTGGACCCCCTCATGATACGTAGGATCAAAGACAATTGACCTAATGATTTAGCCCAGTAACTTGCAGGGCTCTGGCTAAAGAGGATTGAGAGAAGTAATACACCTCAAAAATTAACCAGTGAAAAACATATGCATATGATCAACCAGTGAGCAATGGGCCAAATCAATTCTAGCTTTTGATTTCTGGAGCAAAGGTAAAGTGGCAGGGCCTGGACAGACAGTACTTAGAGTTGAATAGCTTGGAGTTGAAATTCTGGTTCTGTCACCTGTCTTGCCCTGTATCCTTATCTGTAACTTGGAAAACATGCACGCCCTCCTCTCAGAATAATGAAATCACAGATGTACGTACACACACAGGGCACATCATAGGTGTTCAATTCCAATTTCTTTCCCTCTTCCCAGAGAGATACAGAATGTCCGATGATTGAAAAGCAAAATGTTGTGTGCCATCCTGAATACAAGAAAATAATTTAGGAAATTATCTGCTGCTTTTCTTAGACTATCTGAATGAGGACCAAGGGCTAATGTTTATCATCCATCACTTAGTGAATCTGAAACACAAATGGGAATCTGTGGGTCATTAATCTAGCTCAAGGGGTCACCCTGGTCAAGGCCAAACCAGTTGCTCTTTACAGCTTTGCTCTATGCGGGGTTTTCCCTGCATTCTGGGAGCTCCTTCCCCCACCCCACGTCCCCTGTCAACGTGACTGATGAATTCAATATCCCTCTCTCCCCAGCTGACAGCACAATCAGCAGGCCCCCTGGTTGCCTGACTCTGGCCTCCCCAATAAGAGGTGGGGTCTGCCAGGGACAGACAGACAGGTCTGGAGAGGCTGGTAAGTGAGAACTCCCCAAGTGCCTCTGCCAAGAACAGATTTGATGAGGCTGCCATTCACCCTGTCAGGCCGCCTGTGGGATCCAGGACCCCGCCTGTCTCTCCTTCAACCCCATCAGTGTGCCCTAAAAGACTTTTCTTTAACCTCGATTGCTCTGAGGGCATTGGTAAACCCACCATTTTGTGATCCATCAATGCCTGACAGACTGTTACGCCAAAAGCATTCATGCCCTAAATCAGGAGAGTGGGAAAGGCTGCTCCGTGCCATCATAGGACAGAGATTCACTGGTTTATTGACTCATCCCACAAATATTTACTCAACCTGCTGTTTAACTACAGAGATGAGCTGAGGAGGAGGATTGCTGCTAGGCCTCCCTGCTGAGGCCACGTGCCCCTTAGTCCGGGTGACGCCGTGCCCCTGGGTTCGGCCGAGACCAAACCAGAGGGAGTCGGACCTCCATTACCACCATTTGTCCACATCCAGAGCTGAGGGGTCAGTGCTGACATGTACACATAGGAACTACTGGACATTGAAATTGGGTCTCAAAAGAACTGTTGTCCAGGGGGAAGCTCGCTACAGATTGATTCATTTGCCTGTCAGCATAACTATTATTGCTCGTCTCACATTCAGTTCTTATTAGTATAATCTAGTGACATATGATCTCGCTCATCTAGGGGAAATGATGAACAACATAGATGAGGAACAAGAACAGAACCAGAAGCAAGGAGGCATCGATCGGACTATCGGGCTCAGAGGGAGGATAGGGGAGGGTAGGGGGAGGGTGGGGGGAGGGGGAGAGTTCAACCAAAGGACCTGTATGCATGCATATAAGCCTATCCAACGGTTATGTTCAACAGGGGATTGGGGCATGCGTGGGGAGAGGGGTGGGATGGGAATGGGGGGATGAGGACAAATATGTGACACCTTAATCAATAAAGAAATTAAAAAAAAAAAAAAAAAAAGAAAAAAGAAAAAAAAAAAACAGAAATTCACACTGAAGGACTGTGAATATTGACTTGATATTGAACATAGGAATCTGAGTCAAACACTTTACATATATCACCTACTTGACTCCGTGATGTCCCTGTATGTAATACTACTGCCTTCATTTCATAGATGGGGAAACTGAGGTTCATGGAGGCTCAGTGACTCATTTAAGTTCCATGAATACAGTGTCAGAAATGGGATCCAAACCAGTCAGGCTCCAAATCCCATGACCGTAACCAATTTTCTTGCATTGTCTCTTCCCACACCTTTTTTAGTTGTTTGTAGGATAAAAGGAAGATGAAGCTATTTATGGAAGCACATTGAATACTATAAAGCTCTCTGCTGTAAGAGAAGAATACTGTGTTGGGTATAACTTTCAGTGGGTAATAGAGCATTTGGTCGACTGACCTCTCCTTCAAGTTCAAGAGGCCTCTCAGGTTTCAGTCATCAAGCTGCCTTGGAGCACTGGGATTCTGAACTATTTCCTTGTGTTTCTCCTGGGCTGAGCCCCTGAGTGTGGCCTGAACCTGGTGGTGCCCTGCCGCCCACAGAGAGGGGAGGTCAGCTGCCACTGCCCTGGGGTTTTAATCCAAATAACTACTGGAAAATGCTACATTCAACCTGGTATATTTTTTATACAAGGCTGAATGGTATAAAAATGATTATTTATAAGATATACTAGGGGCCCAGTACACAAATTCATGCATATTGAAAGGAACTGTGGGCCGTGAGGCTGCAGCGGGCACACCTGCTGACAGTGTGGAGCAATTGGAGCCAGCGCCAGCAGTGGATGCGAGTGGGGCCGGCGCCATCAGTGGGTGCAAGCAGTGGCTGCCACCCCTGAATGTCCCTGCTGCTGACCCCTATTTCCCCTCAGGAGCAGGGAGAGGTGAAGAAGCCCTGAGGGGCGATCAGGGCCAGCAGCCCCCACTCTCACCCACTGACGGTGCTGAGCTATCAGGGCTGGCACCAGGTGCTGGCAGTGGGTGCGAGTGGGGCCAGCGCTGGCAGCAGGTGTTAGCACCAGGCGGGACCGCAGTGCGTGGGAGCAAAGAATTTTCAGTAACCACCAGAGGATCGCCCCAATGACAGCAACCGGCGCCCCGCCTTGGTCTGACACCCCTGCTCACCTCCATGTTCCGTGTGCTCCCTGGTGGTCAGTGCATATCATAGCGACCGGTTGTTAGGTTGTTTTGCCGTTCAGTCTATTTGCATATTAGCCTTTTATTATGTAGGATTTCTTATATCTATTCAAAGTAAGCGTTTTTCCCCAAAGTTTCCCCACTAAAATAGGAAGTAACCAGGGGCCTTTCTATGTTCAGAGAGATTTCTCTTGCCCTTCTTAGCTATTCGCTGTAGAGGTTGAGTTGTTTAGATCCGGAAGACAAGGAGATGGGGCATTAAGACACAATGTGCAGTAGCAGAAAATGCCCTGAGCTAAGGGTCTGAGTCCCATCTATTCAGTGATTCACTCACTGTATAACTTTAGGCAAGTTGCTTACCACAGAGATCTACATATGGTAGTACAGGAGCACCCCCTGCCCTTGGGCACTCCCTGACCCAGCAGTTACAGCCCAACCTGACATGGTTTTCTGATTAATGACTATTGGAAGTTGTTGAATCTCAGCCACGCAGAGGGTTACATTTAACCAACTAGAACAGTGGTCGGCAAACTGTGGCTCGCGAGCCACATGCGGCTTGCAAGCCGTGGTTTGTCGCTCTGTTGACTAATGAGTTTGCCGACCACTGAACTAGAACAAAGAATCAGAGTTAGGCTGTAGTATGCAATGGTTTGTGGTCATAGGTTTTAATATAATGTTTAGGGAAAAAATAAACTATAAGAGGTTCCATTGTAAAATGAAAGCTTTTATTTGTGTATGCTCTCCCACATTGCCAAACCTTTGTACAGGCTGTTCTGCTGGTCTAAAATGCGTGTATTATATATTCACTATTCCTTACATGTCTGATTGTAGAACATGTACTCTTCTTTCAATTCTCAGTTCAAATACTATTAAACCTTCCCTGACCTCCCTAGGCAGATTTTATATTCTTTTTTTGAGTCCCTTTCATTTGGCAAGTACTGCCATTTTCAAAATTACTTTGTTTTATTTTATCTCTCAATTTGTCTGTGTCTCCCACTAGATTGCGAACTCTGCATCAGCACAACTACACCTCCTTTATTTATTATGGTATCCCTGGAACCCAGGACAATGCCAGGAACTGTTAGTGCTCAATAAATGGTTTTGGATAAGTAAATGAATGGATGGACATTGGGAATATAAGATAAAGTGATATACATAAAGACCCTTGCTCATAGTAGGACCTCCTTTGTGTTTTCATTTTTCTCCATTATGTCAATGTGAGTTTTAGGGGCATACATGAAGTCTTACTTACTCTCTCTATTTAACTTTATTTATTATTAGAGTATGTAGTAGAGGCTCAGAAAATGCTGGTTGGATGAACAAATAAGTTTTGAAACTTAGTTACTTTATTTGTTGCATGAAATGGTTAGGTTTAGATATCATAGTCCCTCAATCAATATTTCCCCAACCTCTGCCTTGTGCCAGGCACTGAGACTGCATCAGTCATGGACAATGTCCTCAAGAAGCCTACGTACTAGTAGAATTGAGACAGGGGCTATAATGCAAGGTAGAAAGTGAGTGGTCACGTCTTGGTATGTAGCTGACACTGAAGGGGTGGATGGACTTAAACCCAGGTTTAAGTAGAATGGGCCAGGTTTTCAGAAAATGGTGCAGCTATGAGAACCAGATTTAAATACCTTCTCCTCTGCACCTTTCAGTCAGAAGTAACATTTTTTCCCCCATTCAAAAATGTTCTTCTTCTCTAAATAAACCTCTTTTAGAACATCAATTCCTTTCTTGGAGGATGCGATGATCAATTTGATGCTTCACCTGGGCCACAGGATGCCGTGATCTTTAGCCAAACATTATTCTTGGGTATGTCTATGAGGGTATTTTTCAATGATACTGGTATTTTGAATCGGTATACTGTGTAAAGCTGACTGTCCTTCCTAATGTGGGTGGGCCTCATCCAGTCGACTGAACAAAAAGGTTGAGTAGGAGGTGACTCCTCCTGCCTAACGGCTGAGCTGGGACATCAGTCTTTGCCTGTTCTCAGATACAAAGTGAACAATTAGCTCTTGGGTTTCAAGCCTGTTTGTTGGCTTTTGGATTGGAACCATGCCATCAGCTCTTCCGGTTCTCAAGTCTTCAGACTTGGACTGGAAGTACACCATTAGTTCTCCCAAGTTTCTAGCTTGCTGACTGCAGGTCTTGGGACTTTTCAACCTCCATAATTGCATGAGCCAATTCCTTATAATCAATCTCAATATGGATCTCTCCCTCTCTGTCTATCTTGGTTCTGTTTTTCTGGAATACCTTGGCTAATACAGAGGCTAAGAAGGAAACTTCCCTTTCCTGAGCCTCAATATAACAGGAACTGGGTGAGGTGCTTTATATCCATTACGTCATTCATTTCACACAACACCCCTCTGAGCATGGATGCAATTTCCAGCTCACAGATGAGAACAATGAGGCTCAGAGAGGTAAAGCACCATTCCCAAGGTCACACAACTAGCAAATGACAAAATCAGGTTAAAATCGCATTCTCTTTAGCTCCATAGACCATGCTACTTCTCCTCCACTCAATCACACCCTTCCCTGCATGTTTTATCTCTCTGTTAGTAAATTCTTTGTGGGCAGAAACCAGGCATATGTGATATTTTTCCTTTACTTGCCCATCTGTAATTCTTGTGCTTAGTGCAGTATCTGGCACAGGTGGTGAAAGTGGGACTTGTTGAGTGATCTACCTGGACCATGGGACTTCTCTGCAGGAAAGGACTTTGGAGACCACCTGGTCTACTCATTCTTTCTTCTCGCTGTGTTTCTAGTTCAATTCCCTTTCTTCTACATGTTGTTGTTAATTATTATATAGGCATATATTCCTCATGGGAATTCCAGGGTTCCCTAAAAAATTCCCGGAAAGGTTGCAGAGCACACCTCTGCAGTAGATTTTGTCTAAGGCCCCATTGGCACTCTGACTTGCCTGTGCACCTGGGCCTGGAGCCAGCTCTGCAGTTGGGCTGCAGCAGGGAGGAGTGCGAGCTGAAGAGGACAGTGGATCCTGACAGGCTCATGGGGTTCCCGCTGATTTAACTCTGGCTATAAATAGAAGAATACTAAGTGGAATGTCTTTTTAATATGCACATGGTATTCATTTATTTAATGAAGAATTTTTCCAGAAAAAAGAGTAGAGCTATTTTTGAGTAAAATGTGAAAGAAAAACTCAAGGGAATTATTTGCTATTTGGATGTATGCTTTTACAGGGTGGAGGGGGTCACTGGGGAAAGAGGGGAGCATCTGTAATACTTTCAACAAGAAAGATAAATGTAAAAAAATGGGCCACACCAAGAAGCAATACTACAGGGGCAGAAATAAGATCAGTGTTTGCCATAGGCTGGAGGTGTTTGCCATTGAAAGAGGCATGAAGGAACTTTCTGGGGTAATGGCAGCATTCTGTATCGTACTGTGGTAATAGCCATATGCCTACACATGTTTGTCAAAACTCATAAAATGTTCACCTAAAATGAGTGAATTTTACTGTACAGTAGTTTCCTCTCATCCATGGGAGATAAGTTTCAAGATCCCTAGTGGATGCCTGAAACCACGGATAGTACTGAACCCTATACCTATTTTAAATGTTTTTCCTATACATACATATCTATGATAAAGTTTAATTTATAAACTAGGCACAGTAAAAGATGAATAATAATAACTAACAATAAAATAGGGAAGTCATAACAATATCCTATATAATAAAGAGGTAATATGCAAATTGACCATCATGCCCTCATACAAGATGGTTGCCCCATGTGGACACAAGATGGCCGCCACAAGATGGCTGGCAGAGGAGGGCAGTTGGAGCTAACCAGGTCAGCAGGGGAGGGCAGTTGGGGGTGATTGGGCCTGTTGGGGAGAGAGGGAAGTTGCGGGGGACCAGTCCTGCAGGGGAGGGCAGTTGGGGTGACCAGACCAGCAGGAGAGGGCAGTTAGGGGTGACCAGGCTGGCAGGGGAGGGCAGTTGGGGGCAATTGGGCCAGCAGGGGAGCAGTTAGGCTGGCAGGGGAGTGGTTAGGGGGTGATCAGGCTGGCAGGCAGAAGCTGTTAGGGGCAATCAGGCAGGCAGGCAGGCAAGTGGTTGGGAGCCAGTAGTCCCGGATTGTGAAAGGGATATCCGATTGTCAGTTTATCGGGCCTGTGGGATCAGGCCTAAATGGGCAGTTAGACATCCCTTGAAGGGTCCCAGATTGGAGAGGGTGCAAGCTGGGCTGAGGGACACCCCCCTGTGCATGAATTTTGTGCACCGGGCCTCTAGTCCTATCTAATAAAAGAATAATATGCAAATTGACCATCACTCCAACACAAGATGGCTGCCCCATGTGGTCAAAGATGGCTGCCCCCATGTGGACACAAGATGGCCACCACAGATGGCCAGCAGGGGAGGGCAGTTGGGAGGGACCAGGCCTGCAAGGGAGGGCAGTTGGGGGCAATCAAGCCTTCAAGGGAGGGCAGTTAGGGGTGACCAGGCCGGCAGAGGAGGGAAGTTGGGGGCGACCAGGCCTGCAGGGAAGGGCAGTTGTGGGGGACCCAGGCCTGCAGGGGAGAGCAGTTAGGGGCAAACAGGCTGGCAGGGGAGCAGTTAGGCATCAATCAGACTGGCAGGGAAGTGGTTAGGGGGTAATCAGGCTGGCAGGCAGAAGCGGTTAGGGGCAATCAGGAAGGCAGGCAGGTGAGCAGTTGGGAGCTAGCAGTTCTGGATTGTGAGAGGGATGTCCAACTGCCCGTTTAGGCCCAATACTACTGGGATCAGGCCTAAAAGGGCAGTCAGACATCCCTGGAGGGGTCCCAGATTGGAGAGGGTGCAGGCTGGGCTGAGGGACACACACCCCTGTGCACAAATTTCATTCACCGGGCCTCTAGTCCTATATAATAAAAACCTAATATGCTAAGTGTATGGTCATCCATTCAACCAATGAGCGCATAATATGCTAATGATATGCTAGGCTGCTCAACTGCTCGCTATGATGTGCACTGACCACCAGGGGACAGACACTTGAACTTGTAGGTTAGCTTGCTGCTGGGGTCAGGCAGATCAGGACTGAGTGAGAGGGGCCAGACACCCCCTAGAGCCCTCCCTGACTGGTCCCTCCCTGGCTGGCCAACCTCCTGCATCCCTCCCCGACCTTGATTGTGCATCAGTGGTGTTCCCTCAGCCTGGCCTGCACCCTCTTGCAATCCAGGACCCCTTGGGGGATGTCAGAGAGCTGGTTTTGACCTGATCCCATTCAATGCAGGAGCTTCCCCCTGGTGGTCAGTGCACTCCCACAGGGGGAGCACCACTCAGCCAGAAGCCAGGCTCATGGCTGGCAAGTGCAGTGGTGGTGGCGGGAGCCTCTCTTGCCTCTGCGGCAGTTGGACATCCCCTGAGAGCTCCCGGACTTCAAGAGGAAGCAGGCTGGGCTGAGGGAACCACCCCGCTCCCGCCCCCGCTGACTGCATGAATTTCATGCACCAGGCCTCTAGTATTCTAATAAAAGTTATATGAATGTGGTCTCTCTCTGTTCATGTCTCCCAACCACAAATTTAATGCCTTTTTTATATTAACTAAGCACTTATCATGCACTGTGTCCTTACCTGGTACAGTTAGAGGTGCAACAGCAAAACCAGCCTAAATTTATTTTTTCCTTCTTCACAATTTTATAGATAGAAGATTTGTTCCAATTGTAGATCTTAGCAACCTCAGCAGCACCTTTCACTTAAACCATGTCAAACTCGTGGCCTGAGGGCTGCATGTGGCCCACAATGAATATTTTTGCAGCCCAGGCAATATAACGGTATATAAGAAATCCTATATAATAAAGATGTAATATGCAAATGGTTGTTAGGTTGTGAAGCATAATGACCGACTGCATAACGACTGGATCATGGATCAGCAGGAGGGTGGGGGCAGCAAGCTACAAGTGGGTGGCAGAGAGCTGCAGGAGGGGGCAGGGCAGCAAGCTATGGGGGTTGGGAGTAGCTACAGGAGGGTGGGGCAGTGGGCAGAGAGCTACTGGAAGGCGGCAGTGAGCTACTGGCGAGCTATTGGCACATGGATTCTTGTGCAGGGTTACTAGTGTTTTAATAAAAATTTTGTAACTTAACTTTTACAATATCCTGTTATACATAATTATTAATAATGAACGACAACATTTGCTAATGACTGATTACTATAATCATGTTGCATTCATTTCCCTTATGCACCTTATGCGCAGGTGCACCATTTCTCTCCACTAATACTAGCAGCAAATATTTTAGCAGTCAATTGCCACATCATTAGTCTTGGATTGACTTGCTTGATGTGCACAACAGGAAATATTTCACTTTTGGAGAACAAGAAAAATAGGTTTATTTGCATTACACTTATTAATTTGTGCAGTTTTTCAGTGTCTGGTATGTTAATGTTCAAGAAAAAATATTAATTTTTATTAAAATGTTCTATTATTTTATGTTAACGATTACTCATTTATTTCAGCCCTTTGTATTCAGCATGTCTCTATCGAAATAAACATAAGTTTCTATGAAAATTGAAGCTTTTGTTTTTTTGCAGCCCACATAAACTTAAACTTTGTTTATTTGGCCCGTGTTAGCCTTTGAGTTTGACATGCTTAACTTAAAGGAAGCACTTTAGAACTTCTCTTTGGCATATCCAAATTGCCAGCATCACTGCTCTTGTGCTTTGGGGCCATTACTAAGTAAGATAAGTGTTCAACACAAGCACTGCAATACTGCGACAGCTGACCTGATAACTGAGATGGCTTCTATGTGACCATGAGGGTGGGAGAAGGGTAGTCTATTCAATGTGGACATGCTGAAGAAAGGAGTGAATCATGTCCTGGGTGGGAGGGCATGTGATTTCATCGTACTATGCTGGACAGCACACAATTTAAAACATGAATTGTTTCTTTCTGGAATTTTTCACTGAGTATTTTTGGACCGAGGTTGATCGTGGCTAACCAAAACCGCAGAAAGTGAAACCATGGGTAAGGAGGGACTACTGTATGTAAATTATAACTTGACAACTCTGAATTACAAACAACATATCACAATGTTTCTTTCAAGGGAGGCAGGGAAAGAGTGGGGAATGAATGCTATCTAATACCTATTTTGGGTGGAGTTCTCTGAAGCTTCTTTCTTTTTTTTCATATTTTTATGACATTTATTGGGTGACATTGGTTAATAAAATTACATAAGTTTCAAGTGTACAATTCTATAATACATAATCTTTATATTGCATTGTATGTTTACTATACAAAATCAAATCTCCTTCCATCACCAATATTTGACCACCTTTACCCTTTACTATCTCCTACCCCACTTTCCTTCTGTTAACCACCATACATACAGTTGTCTGTGTCTATGAGTTTTTGCTTGTTTGTTCATTTGTTGTTTTCAGTTTTATATCCCACATATGATTAAAATGCTATGGTTCTTGACTTTTTCTGTCTGACTTATCTTGCCTAGCATGACAGTCTCAAGATCCATCCATATTGTCATAATATATTTTTTGAATAAATCTTTATTGTTCAGAGTATTACAGTTGTTCCTCTTCCCCCCTCCATAGCTCCCCTCCACCTAGTTCCCACCCCGCCCCACCCCATGCCCTTACCCCCCCCCCCATTGTCCTCGTCCGTAGGTGTAAGATTTTTGTCCAATCTCTTCCTGCACCCCTATACCCCCTTCCCCCCGAGAATTGTCAGTCCACTCTCTTTCTATGCCCCTGATTCTATTATATTCACCAGTTTATTCTGTTCTTCAGATTTTTTATTCACTTGATTTTTAGATTCACTTGTTGATAGATAAGTACTTGTTGTCACTTTGTTGTTCATAATTTTTATCTTTACCTTTTTCTTCCTATTCTTAGAGAATACCCTTCAGCATTTCATATAATACTAGTTTGGTGGTGATGAACTCCTTTAGCTTTTTCTTGTCTGTGAAGCTCTTTATCTGACCTTCAATTCTATTTGATAACTTTGCTGGGTAGAGTAATCTTGGTTGTAGATTCTTGCTATTCATCACTTTGTATATTTTTTGCCACTCCCTTCTGGCCTGCATAGTTTCTGTTGAGAAATCAGCTGACAGTCATATGGGTACTCCCTTGTAGGTAACTAACTGTTTTTCTCTTGCTGCTTTTAAGATTCTCTCTTTGTCTTTTGCCCTTGGCATTTTAATTATGATGTGTCTTGATGTGGTCCTTTTTAGATTCCTCTTGTTTGGGGTTCTCTGCACTTCCTGGACTTATAAGTCTATTTCTTTCACCAAGTAGGGGAAGTTTTCTGTCATTATTTCTTCAAATAGGTTTTCAATATCTTGCTCTCTCTCTTCTTCTGGCACCCCCATAATTCAGATGTTGGTACACTTGAAGTTGTCCCAGAGGATCCTTACACTATCTTCATATTTTTGGATTCTTTTTTTCTTTTTGTTTTTCCAGTTGGGTGTTTTTTGCTTCTTCGTATTTCAAATCTTTGACTTAATTCTTGCGATCCTCTAGTCTGCTGTTGGATCTCTGTATATTATTATTTATTTCAGTCAGTGTATGCTTAATTTCTGATTGGTCCTTTTTCACATCCTTGAGGGTCTCACTAAATTTCTCAGAGGTTTCTAGAAGATTCTTGAGTAACTTTATAACCGTGGTTTTGAACTCTATATCCAGTATTTTGCTTTCATCCATTTCTTTCATTTGTGACTTGTTTCTTTGTCTCCGCATTTTTGGCTGCTTCCCTGTGTTTGTTTCCATGTACTGGGTAGCTGCTAAGTCTTCTTGAGTTGATAGAGTTTCCCTGTGTGATTGGTGTCTTATAGGGCCCAGTGTCTCAGCCTCCCCAGTCACCTGAGGTGGATGCTCTTGGTGCACTCTTTTGTGCGCTGTTTGCACAGTCTTGTTGTAGTTAACCCTTGATTGCTGTTGGTATCACTGGGAGGAATTGACCTCCAGGCCAATTGGCTGAGATGACCAGCTGTGTCTACACTGGAAGATCTGTTGCACAGGAGCCACCCTTATGGGGCAGGACTTGCTTCAGTAGGGCTTTGGTGCTCACTGAGTCTGCCCCTTGAGTGTGTCTCTTATGGATGTGAAGAGTTGTAATCTGATATGGTCTCACTCTGATCACTGGGTACACTGGCTCTTGGATCTCCAAGGAGGTGCAAGGTCAGCCACTGTCTGGGGCCGCCCAGCAGGAGCTACAGAGACATCTGCAGATTCCTCCTTTTTGTATGAGGTTTGGAAGTGCCCAGACGAGGCCTAGCTGTGAAGCAAGGCCACTGCTGCTGCCAGGTAGTACGCCTTCTTTTGGAATCTCTGGGGCTCTCTGACCCAGCTGCAGTTTGTTTTAGGTGAAAGAACAGGCCATTCATATGCAAAAGCTGCTGCTCACAGTTTGGGTGTGGTTGTAAATTGGGTGGGGTAGGGTCTCTGGGAATCACCAGGGTGGAGCAAACAGCAATGGCTGCCCTGAAACAGAGAAGTCCCTGGTTCTCTGTGTCCCGCACACCCTCCGCCCGTGCAGGAACAATGATCGCTGGGAGCACTTCTAAGAGTAAGCCGCCCCTGTCCCGATGCCAGACCAGTTTCTCCCCATATGTGTCTAGGTCCCCCAGAGTCTCGCAGGGAACTGGAGTTCAGAGCAAGTGGGAGCTTGTATCTCCCTCCTGGTTTAAAAAGCAGCACATCCAGGTGCAGCACTTTTCACGCCTCCACACCTCTTACTGGTCTCAATGAGCTTTCTTCACCTCTCTAGTTGCGGAATTTCCACTCAGCCAGCTTTCCCGCGGTTCTGGGTGGTAATTGTTCTGCCATTTAGTTGTGGTTTTGATATGGTTGTGAGAGGCAGCAAGTATAGGTGATTACCTATGCCGCCATCTTGGTTTCTCCACATCAATACTTCTATTGTCATAATATTTTGTCTTCTTTTCTGAAGCTTCAGGTAACTAACCTTATTTAATACTCGCAAAACCACAATGAATTAGAATTCATTGTCCACATTTTACAGATAAAACACCTGAGGTTGGGAAAGCCAAAGTTGGTTCCCACCGTCAGACATAAGCTCCTACTGGGCTTCACAGAGGTTTTAGAACTCCATAGTGACTTCCTTCTATCCACCTGGGTGTTCAGGAAGAGGGAACCTAGAAGTCTTTGGTAATGGACAGACTGAGTTTTCCTTCTTCCATAAAATGCTTCAGGCAGCTTCATGCTTTCTCTCAAAAATGTTCCTCCATGCTGTATTCTTTGGCTGTTTCTGGCTGCATCCGGGAAAAGGTCTTAATAAGGTGCTAATGGTCTTTAACAGCTTTGTTTAGTACCCTTGGACCTCCTTTTTTATTTAGTGTGCTTAACTTTGGGCAGACTTAGAAATCTGAAAGGGGGTGAGGTGCTCTCTGTAGGGCCTGCCATCATTCCTGGATCCCATTCCCATGGCTGATGTCATTAATCAATCATGATATTCTATGAACCTTGTCGTGCTCTTGTAATCCTTCATGACATTGTCCTCTGGGCAGTAAATTACTAACCCAGTTGAGTTGGCACTCAAAAGTAAAAGCCTATTTTTCATTGTACATGTTTTGCCGGACCTAATAGAGGTACATTTATTTGCTGAGGATGAAATCTTACTCTTGCCTCTCCTTGAACCTGAAACCCTGAGAAAAGTTGATGTCTGAATCTAGAGGCAAAAGCAGAAGGAACGTGACTAGATTGATTGGGGTGATTACTTTGTAAGTTATATAAATGTCTAATCAATATGTTGTACACCTGAGACTGATATAATATGGTATGTCAATGGTAACTGAAAAAAAAAAAGTAGAAGAAACATGGGTTAGAAAATTAGAATTGGAATTAGGTATCAACTCTGTACCACTTCCCCTTTCTCACCTCCAAGTCTCATTTTCTTTATCTGTGAAATGGGGATAGTAACAATAATAAGCTTAAGATAAATGAGATTGCACATAGGAAACAAAACTCATTATATTCCAGGCTCTGTGCTAAGGACTTTTACATCCATTATCTTATTCAAACTTGACAGCAAAGTTATGCATAAGAAATTTTAAAATCTGCATTTATAGATAATACTTAATTTGTTCAAATGACTTAGTAAAAAGTGAGGTAAAAAATGGAATTCAGGCCTGACTCCAAAGTTCTGTAGGGCCTGGGATCTTATGATTGTTAATTATAAACCCTATTGCTCTCGTTCCAGGCAGGGGGCAGACAGGATCTGGGATGCTGCATCTTTTATTGCAAGGCCCAATGAACTGGCAAGGAATCAGACCAGGAACTGGTTCAGACATAGACTGGTACAGCCAGTAAAGAGATGAAAAAGCCACCTGCAGTAGAGCAATCTTGGAGTGGTAACAGGTACTAGTACCATAGGATCCTGCTAGTGTATGTGGTGCCTTTGTCCAAGTTAGGGAAAAGTGCTCACTCTGGGCAGATGAATTACAAAAGTCACTCCTTCTAGGAAGACACAGAACAATAGGAGGCAGAGCTTAGAGCATTTGGATGGAAAAAAAAGGGGGGGCCCTTTCCTCAGGGTGGAGGAATTAGTACAGGATGGAGTCTCAGAAACATTCAGTCTTTTGGCTGGTGTTTTTGTGCAGCGCACAACTTGTGCAACCATGCAAAGTAGCCTGTATCTTGATAGAAGGGGAGGGCATCTTGAAGGATCTGCGAGCAGGTGAAAGGTGAACATCCAGAGAGATAATTTTGTCAGACTGATAATAATATCATTGGCTGAACCAGAATTGCAATCAACATTTGAATGATTCTAAAGCCATTGTGACTAATAATAAGAATCACTTGGGGGACTCCATAAAAATGCAGATGACCAGGTCCTTCCCCTAAATAATCCAACTCAGTAAATCCGGAGTGGGTAATTCTTACAAAAAGTTTAGCAAATATTGCTCTATCCCATGGTCATCACACTACAGTATTGCAACTGTCTCTATTAGCAGCCTGGTAACCTTCTGGCCTGCTAGACTGTCTCCTGAGGGCAGGACCCTGTCTGATTCAAGTCCACATCTCTAGCACTTAGAGCAAGTCCTGGCACATGAAATAAAAAGAAAAAGAGAGTCATCAACAGAGAAATGATCCATTAATTACATGACTTCATAGTCCATCTAAGAATTCTGGCTTACTCATGCTATTACCCCTTCTGCCAAGTTAGCTGCAACTATGTGTATTCCTTCCCTGCTTCCTCCATCTTCGTATTTTCCTAATCACCATCTGTTCCTCCCCTTCCTCCAACAGGACAGGACCCACCAATCTGGGCGGTCCTTGCAGACTTATCTGAGTTCAATTCTCAACCTTACTCTTTACTGTGTGACTTGAACAAATTAAGTAATACCTATAAAATGCAGATTTAAAAAGTTTCTTATGCATAACTTTGCTGTAAGGTTCGAGCAAAGTAATGCATATTTTTTCCTGATATCCACACTTACATTTGGGTTTGGGCTTTGCTTCTAACTCATAGCCTGTAGGCATCTTTAGGCCTCATTTACCCCTCTGTAAAATGGAATGATTTGACAGTATGTAGCTAAGTGGTCTCTTCAAACTCTGTGGTCTCTTCAAACTCTGACATGCTAGAATTCTCTCACTGGAATCCAGAATTTCTGGTAACGTCTGTAAGATGAGACGACCTTACTTGAAGCCTTCCTATTGGCATCACAGAGCCTGTTGGTTGAAGTCTGAGCAGTGAGCAGCTGCAGTCTGGGATTTTCCTGAGGTCTGCTTTGCTGGTGGGAGGCTTTCTTTAATGGACATGCTCCAGCAGGCGCTGGCCACCTCCATGGGCAACTCAAGAAATACTGGCTGCCTGATGGTTGTGTTGGATGAGGAATGTGCGAGGAGTCCTGGAAAACTCAGTTCAAAGGCAGAGGGCTGTGCTGAGGTTTCCAAATGCACCAACCCTCTGAGGCTTTGAATGCAAGCTCTATCGGAAAAACACAAGTGTCTGATTCCAAGGGAATAGCTTCAAGTAATAATAATAAAAAGGGGCTTTGAAGCCTTCTTGGAAATCAGCTTCTTTAGAATAGTATTTGAGAAATTGGGTACAAGTCAAGCAGAAACATGGATTGAACCTCTCCCTTTGCATACTCATTCTTTTAAAATATTTGACCTAAAAATATGAAAATAATGTGTGCATATGGTTAAAGAATCCAAACAGTACAGAAAAGTACAAAATACAAAGCCAAAATCTCCCTTCCTTTCTCTCTTTTCATCTTTTACCCCAAGAGGTCACAATTTCTTTCTTTCTTATGTGCGATTACTATGTAAGTTTATAAAAATTAAAAAGTATATTGTGGTAAAATATGCATAACAAAGTTTACCATCTTAACCATTTTCAAGTGTATAGTTTGGTGGCATTAAGTACAATCACATTGTTGTGCAATCATCACCACCATTTGTCTCCAGGACTTTTTCATCATCTCAAAGAGAGAGTCTGTATGCATTAAACACTAACTACCCAACCCTCCTTCCCACCCCAGCCTCTGGTAATTACCCTTCTACTTTCTGTCTCTATCAATTTACCTACCCCAGGTACCTTGTCTAAGTGGAATCATATACTATTTGTCATTTTATCATGGGCTTATTTCACTTAATTTCTTTTGGAGTATTTTTTTTATTTTAAGTAGGTGACCATCATAACTCTAATTTATATGTTTAGGTGGTGTTAGTCTCTTAAACTCTTCACACTCTCCATCTCTCATCCTATTATTTTATCTCTCCAATATTTTTAGTTCTTCAAGTAGGTGGTTGTCTCTGCTGCAACTATAGACTCTTACGTCCAACTGCCTGCTTGATGTGTCCACTTGAATATCTAACACACATCTCAAGCTTAAAATATCCCAAACTTAATTCAGGGTCTTTGGCTCTACTTCCCTCTGTCCCTTCTCCAACCTGCTTGCCCACAGTCTTCCCACTCAGTAAATGCCAAATTCATCTTTGTGGTTGTTTGGGCCCCAGATCTTACAATCACTCTCACTCCTTATTTAAAATGGTCTTTCCATTGTATGTGGTACCTTTCTACAAGTTATCAACTCCTGTCCCTGCTTGCTTTTTCTTTATAACAAGGGTATGCAAACTATGGCCTATAGGCCATAGGTCAGATCCGGCCCACTGCTTGTTTTTGTAAACAAAGTTTTATTGGAACAAAGCCACATGCATTTGTTTATATATTTTTGTATGGCTGTTTTCCTGCTTCCATGGCAAAGTAAGTACAGGTGGGCCCTGACTTAACGATGGTTTGACATACAATTTTTTGACTTTATGATGATGCAAAAGCAATATGCATAATAAATTCCATGAGACAGCCAACCCTTTCTTATAAAAGGCTTTGCAGTTGATGATTCTGCCTAACTCTAGGCTAGGCTAATGTAATTATTCTGAGCACATTTAAGGTAAGCTGGACTAAGTTATGATATCTAGTAGGTTAAGTGTATTAAATGCATTTTTGACTTAAAATATTTTAAATTTTTCTGTATAACAAGGGTATGCAAACTATGGCCTGCAGGGTTTATCAGAAAGTAAACCCAGCATTTAAATACAGTAGCATCTGTATCTTTGACAGAGACCTAATGGCCTGCAAAATCTACAATATTTATCACCTATCTGGTTCTTTACAGGAAAGGTTTGCTGGCCCCTGCTTTGCAGCACTGATCGCCATCTGACTTACTAGATAAGTCACTCTTTATTTGTTTATAATCTGTCGCTCCTCACTGGAAAGTGGATTCTGTGCTATAAGGGTTTTGTCTATTTTGTTCACTGCTATATTCCTAATATTTCAGAGGATGCCTAGCATAGAGTCACTCAATGGATATTTGTTAAATGCAAGATTGATTGTCTTTAAGGAATTATTGCAGATGACAATACTGATACAAAATGTTATTTAAAAGTTAAGTTATACTAAAGATATTTTTAACAAAAAAATAAATAAACTTTTGTCAGCCATTCAGACTGTGTGTACTGACTCCTCACCATGTACTGGCAAAATGAGGGCACTGCTGGACCTGTGCTTCCTGCCCTTCCCAGGGCTCTGTCACTGCAGCCTTCTGCTTGTGCCTGCCACTGACCTCTTGTGCTCTGGATTATGCCTCGATGATATCATTGGCTTTCCATCCTTCCGAAATTTGTGTGGATAGCACCCCTTTTTTGTTTTTTAAATCTGAACCACCAAGGATTTATGTATTCTGTTTTGTACATCTTTGTTGCCTGTTCAATGGAGTCTTATCTGGGAGGGATGTCCAGTCTGCCATTTGGAGCCATAAATCCGAAATTTTAAAAGTCTAAACCCAATTCAATTTAAAGGACATAACTTGTATAATCCTCTCTTAGAAGCATTTTTTTCCCCTCTCTCTGACCACCCAGATTATTCAGAGCCTTTCCTTGGGATCCCAACAAGAGTATTTTGTGCTTTTTTTTCATCATGTCATTGTACTATTATTATTTACTAGTGACCCGGTGCACGAAATTTGTGCACATTAAAAGGGAATTAATTAGAGGAAATAATTTAATATTGCTATTTGCCCTTTCTCTATAATAGAAGTGTCAGAGATGAAAGAAAATTAGTAAAATGTGTATGAAAATCTTCCTCCTGTCAGAGTCTGGGGCATGCCAAGGGAACCAGAGTCAAGTCCCCGCCCGCCTACATATGCCTCGTAATCGCTCGAGACCCAGACCTGGCTAGCCCCACCTCCATTGGGCTAGATCCAGACCCAGCCGGTCCCACCCCCGTCAAGCCCCGCTGGGTAGGGGTTGCGGCCTCAGGTTGCCTGGCATGGTGCCAGGCTGAGGGGTGCACCTTGAGGTCCCATGGCCCAGGCCAGGGGGCACAGCCTGATGTCCCCCATCAAGCCCCGCCAGGTGGGGGATGCAGCCTCAGGTCCCCCAGCCTGGCACCAGGGCAGGGTGCATGGCCTGAAGTCCCCCAGCCCGGGTCAGGACAGGGGGCACGCCTTGAGGTCCCCATCAAGCCCCGCCAGGTTGGGGTGTGGCCTCAGGTCCCCTGCCCTGGTCCAGCACCACGCAGCCTCAGGTCCCTGCGGATTGCTCATTTAGGCTTGTTATGGGAACTCGGCCTCCGCTGTGGGTACAGCCATCTTGTGTTATGGGATCCCTGTCTCCGCTGTGGGCGCAGCCATTTTTGTTACAGCATGATGGTCAATTTGCATATTCCCTCTTTATTAGATAGGATTTGCCTCTCTGTGTTGGCTGTGGCTCCAGGCTGTAGGGTCACTGAACATAGGGTATATTCTCGTCTCTAGATTCCTAGTGCTGCACACACAATAGATGTTCAGTGAATATTTCAAACTGCCTGTGCATGTGTACCTACTCTGCACACATGGGAATCCAAAGTTATACAATAGAGCTTTAGTTTTTGAGAAATTCAAAGCACAGTGGGGAAAACAGACAATATAGTGACAATTCTACGTGTAAATAGAATGGGGCAAAATGTATGGGGCCACAGACAAAGGAGCAGATAACAGTGCTTGGGGTGGGCAGAAAGGTTAGGAAAAGCCTTAAAAAGCAGAATATATGTATGTTAGTTATGAAGAGCACATGAGCCTCTTGGATAGTGCCAGATGTATTAAAGCATTCCAGAAACAAAAGAGACATTCACAGTTAATTATGACTGGGGTCCAAAACATAAGGGGTGTAGTGGCAGAGCAGGAGGAAATTGAAGAGATAGTCAGGGGTCAGAACATGCCGAGGGTCAGCTGCCAAGATAAGCATCTTGTACCTGATTCTAAGGGGAGCCCCTGGAAGATTTTAAGCAAGGAGTAGTATAAGCATGTTGACATATTATAAAGATGTTGACCGCCATTTAGGGATGGACGGCAGAGTCCTAAAGATTTGGGACATCACTGCAGTAGCCTAGGTGAGAGAAGTGACGAGAGCTTGACTGGGAGAATAAATGCTGAGGAAAAGTTAGAGAGATGGGTTTGGGAAATGGCAGGAGGCCAGAATTGGTGGGATTTCATGACTGTGTGATGTAGGGGGTTGATGGACAGGGAATAGGCAAGCTTTCTGAGGGCCCTTCCAGTGCTGGGGTTCTAGAACCCAATGATTGAATGAAAGGACATGAGCTTTTTTGTGGGGGAGGGAAGTACATCTCAAGTGAAAAGCTGTGACAGGAA
The DNA here is from genome assembly GCF_027574615.1 of Eptesicus fuscus. Lineage (NCBI taxonomy): Eukaryota > Metazoa > Chordata > Mammalia > Chiroptera > Vespertilionidae > Eptesicus > Eptesicus fuscus. The sequence goes on along the minus strand of NC_072481.1, from coordinate 38,440,419 downwards.
TAATTTATGAGAGTCCATTGGGCTGTTTAAACCCTTTTGGAAACTGCAGATTCCAGCTGAAATGAGGAAAAGGGGTGTTTTCAGTTCTATTTCTGACAGCCAGGCTGCCCATTTCCTTCCCAGGAAATCGACGGGGAGTGGGATGTTCTGCGAAAATACATGAGATCAGCTTTGTGTCAAGCTCGGATTAATTTTTTAAAGATTGGATTAGCCTCCAACTGAAATGAATGTCAACTGCTCGGAATGTGTCTTTGGATCTGAGTGATTTTGATATGAACCAAATGTGATGGCCTAGTAAAGTTTTTAATTTTTTACTTAGGCAGAATCATCTTGATGTCTTCACCACGTCCCAAGTTTAACCTTTAGGAGCCTCCTCCCTCCTACGCCCTCCCCCCACCCCCCAAGGAAAGGAACACATGTCATCTGTTTTTGCCTTTGTGCATTTTTACTTTTTAAAACTGTTTTATCATGCTCCTCACTGGTTCTTAACCATGACAACTAAACCAAAAGTGTTCAGGAAAAGGGAGGGCATAGGTCTTACCACATGCTGAGTGCCTCCTCGTTAGGCTTGTCCACTAATATTATTGCATAGACCTTCACAACAACATGAAACCTAAGAATTATTATCCCCATTTGACAGATGTGGAAATCAGGCCTCATAGGGGTCTCTAAGTGAGTACATGCAAGAGGGGATTCCAATCCAGACCCATCTGATGTATTGAGTACCTATCATGGCCTGACATTATACCTGCTCTACTCCATTTAATTCTCCAGCAAGGTTAACATATAAAGACTTAGAGAGGCTTAATAAAAAGAAGCTTAGCAAGGTTAAATAACCCCTCCAAGGTCACTCACCAGAGAGATCTGAGATTTTGGTTCCATTTTTTACTTACAGGCCAAAGATATACATTATATGCCTAAGAGCGTGTTGAGAAATATATGGGCAATATTAGATGTCATTGCTAGGAAAACTCATCATGATGCTATTCAGAGAGAGAGCGAAACTTCTTTAGAAATCTCTGTTTGCTCAGAAGCCATTCCCACAGGCTGTAGAGATGGGGAACAGGGAAGAGGAATGACTCACTCCAGGTCTGGTAATAGACTGCTCCATACGCCACACGTAATTCTAATACATACTCCAAACAGCCCTTTGGGGGTGGGCGTCATGATTCCTGTTTCCTAGATGAAGAAACTGCAGTTCAGAAAGGTTGAATAAAGGTTAAATAGCTTGCCCAATGTTCCCGCCCAAGTCTGGCAGGTTTTCAGGATAGTACTAATCCACTCCCAGGGCAGTTATTTAGAGAAACATGGAAGGAGGTGATCAGAATGCAAGCTCTGCGTTGGTATTGCACTTGGCCCCTGAAGGTTCCCTGGGCAGGGAAAGTACCTCCATTCCCAGGGAATAAATGCCCTTTGATGAAATTTACAGATGATTCTCAATTGAGCCTCCAGTAAATATGAGCAACACAAAAAAAGTGATATCAGTGATCCCAAATGAGGGAGGTTAAAAGAGCAGGCAGGAAATAACAAGATGAGGCTGATTACTACACAGGACATTCTGAGTTAAAAACATCTGGGCAGGCCACGTGACTCACATAAGCAACTTTGAGGAGCTGGAAACTCTGCAGGTGGGAGGGCGTGAGTGATCACTGTATCTAGTTCCTTCATCTACAGATGAGGAAACTCAGACTCAGATAGGAGAAGGAAATGATTCAAGGCCACAATCAAATTAATGACCCAAGGTCTCCTGTCTCATAAATTGACTTCTCCTTCCACATGGCCCATGGGTTTCTGAGTCAAAGGTACTTAACCCTAACTCTACCATTTAAATGCTGTGTATCTTCAAGCATGTTACTTAACATTCTGGAAATTCAGTTTTATTATCTGGAAAAATGGCAAAGTGATACATATTCCTTGGGGTTATTTTGGAAAATAAGTGAAATAGGGATTGGTACTTGACTAATCCTTGAATCCTTGGGATTCAAGAAAGATTAATTCCCTCTTTTATTTATAGCAGAGAAATGCCTTAAGGGCAATAGCTCTGGTGCAGGGTATGTTGTATCCATATGCCATGAATGAATGGATGGTGAAGGCTCTTCTAGGAAGACTGGCAATGAATACAGTGGGGATAGGTAATATGACTCAGCTGCAGTTGACAGTCTCTTCAAATAAATTATTAAAAAAATCAATCATAGAGGGGACTTTGCGCCACCTTGTAGCTCAGACAGTGAGGGATGCAGGCAGGCAGAGCAGAAAGACATCCCCTTGTACTGAGACCACCAGGGAAGACAGTCTGAAGGAGCGAGACTAGACCTGGAGAGAATCATTTTCATAAGATCTCATTTGAGAAATGATTTCTACATTGTACATTGGCTAATGTGAAAAGTGAGGGCACACAACTTGTTTGTATGATGGGATGTTCAGATGGGAGTGGGCCATCCCACTAAAAGCACGTTAAGAAGCTGCATTCACCTTATGTAGACTTTACAAAGGAGATAGCCCAAAGTTGATTCTGTGGCTCTTGGCTCCTACATTCAGATGGGTCTGCCGTGGGCTAAAACAGGGATTAAAAACATTAAAAAAAGAACTGGAGCCTTGCAGTCCCTGCCTCCAGCACCATTTCAAATGTTTTTCTCATCCTGAGCATCAGAGTAGATGGCGCAAAAGTACCTCTGTTCCCAGGGAAAGACCGGGGATAACTCTGCTGGGAACTGCAAAGGATAAGTAACTTATTTCCAGAGAAATTGGAGAGGGCAAGTGGAGGTCACACCATGAGAAGTGTGTCTGTGGGCTCTTCTACATGTGAATATGATGCTTATTCTGGTTGGGTATACCTTTTATTCTTTCCCCCAGTGCTGGGGAGCCGGCACAGTACAAGGGGTAGAACATTGGACTGGAACGTGGGTGAGAGCCCTGGGGATGGGAACCTTGCTCTAACCTGCTTTGGGTCCACCCCTCTGGATCTCATTTTCCCAAATTAATAAGAGTGAGCTGGGCAGCTGGCATGTAAAGGTCCTTCCTGTTCTATATTCTATGGTCTTAATTTACTATATTTTATTTTAACTTCCCATGCTGTAGTGAGGGTGATTCAGGCCTAGCTTTGGGAGAGAGAGAGGGATTCCAGACTAATATTTCTAACATGTAAATTTAATCATATCACATCATGCTTAGCCCTCTAGTATGGCATTTTTGCAGGTTTCCCTGTTAAGGAGCCCATTTGTTCTAGGCACTGTCTAAAAAAGGTAGGTGTTCAAGTTCTTTAATCAGGTGGAGTGTGTGTGTGTGTGTGTGTGTGTGTGTGTGTGTGTGTCTAAAAGGTAGAGTCCCCATTGGTAAACGCAGTTATTTCACTGCATTTTCCCAAGTCTACTCAGAGCTTACTTTGAAAGTTTGAACAAGTTATTAACCCCTCTAAACTTCAGTATCATCCTCAGGTAAAGAAAGTAATAATAGTACCTACCTGATGGGGTTGTTATGAGGAGTAAGTGAATTCATTTCTGTAAAGCACTTAGAAGTGAACACTCAAAGACATCAGTTATTTTAATGAATTCGTATCTACTCTCTCATTTTACACTTGGGAAAATGGACCCTCAGGAAGTTTAAGCAACTTGCTCAAGGTCCTATGGCAGTGATGGGCAACCTTTTGAGCTTGGTGTGTCAAACTTCGCCAAAAAACTGAGCATAACTCGGGTAGTGTGTCACTTTGAGGAAAAAACATTCTTTCGCAAATCTTTCATCCTCAGGAGCAGCAAATGTTTCATCCTCGGCATGAGGCCGCCTCAGTGCAGCGTGTCATCATAAATGGCTACGCATGTCAGTGCTGACACGTGTGTCATAGGTTTGCCATCACTGTCCTATGGTAAGCATGTGCTAGAAAGAGGGGTGAGAGTTCTAGGCCATGCTGATTGTATTTCAGTCTGGGTCTCAGAAATGCTTGGGTTGTGCCCTGACACTCATGGCCCTTTCTAATCTTGGTCAGTTTCTGCCCTGAACCTAAGGCAAGTGGGCAAGGAGAGAAGCAGAGGGAACCTGTGCCACCCTCAAGGCACAGCCCTCAACCCCAGAATATCGCATTCCATGAATAGCCTGGGACTTGACTGTTGGACTAAAGGTTCTTCCTGAGAGCCATGTAGCTGGTGAAATGGGGATTGGCCAAAGGTGGGACACGGGGAGAGCATAGTCTCTCCCAACAGCAGTTATTTCACTGCATCTTGTTGTGTTCAAGGGCATTCACAAACTGTCCCCACACTCACTTTTCAACTTCATCTCCATGCTATTGTCGACATAAGAAACTTCCAAACCTATAAGAACTTTTTTGAGTTTATGTGAGCCTAACTGATGACAATTGCTGTGAAGCAAAATCTCAATGGATTGTGAAAATGCTCCAGAGAGTGGCAGTTTTGTACCTTATTTTATACATTACAGTCAAAGGAGGAGATGTCAGGGGGTTACAAGAAATCCACTGGTGCTAGAGTAGGGAGGCAGGAGAAAATAAAGAGTGAAGGGAATCTCTGGGATTGGATAAAAAAAAAAAATAAAAGGAATAGACACATACTTCTTTTACATTGGTGGGTAGAGGATAGCTAACAGTCACCAATTAACATGATAACAATAACAATGAGGGGTTCTGTGGTCTCCTGCTCTGGTGGGAGATTGTGCCCTGAGAGGTCTGGAAAAAAGAAAGTACCCTGACTTTCCAAAGGTATGTTATCATAGATGCAAAAAGACAATAGACAGGCTCAGTTAAGGTAAAGGTTGACCTTTGTCAAGGAAGATACCGGCCTACGACGTGACTACCTGCCATGACTCTCCTTTAGCTAGGAAGTTTTAATTTCAGACCAGCCTATGTGTTCACCTTAGATCTCTGAGCTTGTCAGGTTTAGCACGAGGCCCCTTTTCTATTCAAACTATTTGTTGTCTCAGTCTCATCTGGTTATTTTGCATCCTAGGCCCTGTATATACAGTTTTGCTCCAGCAAAAAGCAAGGTGGCTGAACCCCTTGCCCTCCCCCCCATTTTAATACTTTCTATAGTGACAAGCAAAAACCTGATGAAATTTTCTGTCTCATTGTTAATTTGGATTAAGCCTGACCAGAGCATCACAATGTGTTAGCATCATTGGAAACTAACTCTATCCCAGGGTATATTGAACTGAGATGAAGCAATCACCACAAAATAAAACTGACAATGACTCAAACTGCAAATGGCTCAAACTACAAATGCTAATTTTTGTCCTAACAACCCCCCAAAAAAGGAATAAAGTTTTTTTTGTCAAAATTAGACCTGTAATACTTGATGTAAGAATTGGATTTGGTAGATATGATAGCCACAAAGTAAAATTCACAATGACTGAATCTATAATTAATAAAATGGGCTACAGACAATATGGATTCAAACCTACAGGGTGTCCCAAAAACATGTATGCACACTTTAACAGCTGATAGCTCAACTGATGTTTCTTTCTTCTCAACCAGAGTAAGCTTTGAACAGAGGAAGTTCATCCTAAAATGCTACTGGAACTTTAAAAACACAGTTGAAGTACAAACACTGCCTTTATAATTTTTCAAAATGTGTATACATTTTTTTGAGGGACACCTGTGAGAGCATATAACTCACTTAATTTTCACTCCTTTTCAGGTTGACCTGATTTGAAATAATGGGTGAAGCCATGTTAAGCTTTGAACAAAAGACATTTATCCACTAGACGTTTTTATGGGGATACATAAAAGATAAAGTTTACGGTACAAACCCAGTAACACTTGATGAATTGAGGAAACACAAATACTGAACGAAATGATTCTTGATGTTGGCGATTCCATTGCTTCAAGTTATCATCAGTGCCTGGACCAGAATGGTCTTCAGTTTGAAAATAGGCATTGACAAAAAAGTATTCATTTCTGTAGATTCTTTTACATTTTGAAAATGGACTATCCTATATAATAAAAGCCTAGGTGACATCGCAATGTTGCCACAAGATGGCCGCCACAAGATGGCCAGCAGGGGAGGGCAGTTGGGGGCAACCAGGCCTGTAGGGAGGGCAGTGGGGGCAACCAGGCCTGCAGGGGAGGGCAGTTGGGGGCAACCAGGCTGGCAGGGGAGGGCAGTTGGGGGTGATCGGGCTGGCAGGGGAGCAGTAAGGCATCAATCAGGCTGGCAGGGGAGCGGTTAGGGGGTGATCAGGCTGGCAGGCAAGCAGGCAAGCGGTTAGGAGCCAGCAGTCCTGGATTGTGAGAGGGCAGGATCATGCCTAAACTGGCAGTCAGACATCCCCTGAGGGGTCCCAGATTGGAGCGGGTGCGGGCCAGGCTGAGGGACACCCCCACATGCACAAATTTTGTGCACCGGGCCTCTAGTCTATATATCTTACCTAATAATATACAAACATGTAAATTGACCGTACCTCTGCTACACCACCAGCCAATCAGGAGTGATATCCAAATTAACCCAACAAAGAAGGCAGTTAATTTGCATACACAGGCACCGAGTGATGGGGGTAGGACACTTGCATTGTCACCATGGCGATGATGCAGGTGTTCTGCCCCACCCCCGGTCTCTCAGGGCCTCTGGGCAGCATGGGAAGGCGGGGCCGGAGTGGAAAGAGGCAGCTCCCGGAGCTGAAAGAGGTGGCTCCAGGGCCTAAGGCGAAAGGGGCTGGGCCAGAGTGGAAAGATGGTGCCAGCAGCCAGGGAAAGGAAAGCCCATTCTAGCATGAATCTTCGTGCATCGGGCTTCTAGTGTGTGTGTATATATATATATATATATATATATATATATATATATATGCCAAGAGACCAGAATACCAAAATGACTGGTCGCTATGATGCACACTATGGCTGGCCAGCCAGCCCAATCGGGGGGGGGGGGGGGGGATGGCCCCCTCCCCCTGGCTGGCCTGGCCTGATCGGCTCCCTTGGGGGGGTGCTGGCCGGACCCCACCCATGCACGAATTTGTGCATTGGGCCTCTAGTATGTTAATAAACACTGACTTTATAATCATCCAATGTGTGTGAATACATTTTTGGGGACACCGTACATAAATATATGATGGAAATTACAATTTCATTTTGAAGAACATACAATAAAAATGAAAACAGAAAAATTAAGCACAATTTATCAGTAATACAAGAATAAGCAAGCATTATACATCCTTCAGGTAGGTGGGGTCTGAACATCTGATGAAACAAAGGGACAAAGTCAATATCTGAAAGGTCATAATTACTTCCACTTAGTGCAGCACAGTGGTTTGTGTGAAATGTTTGATGACACATTTCTCTAGAAGCTAAGACAATCCTGGCAGGATACATCATTTTACATCCTAACAAGATGGATAGGCAGCTCTCAATTAACTTAGTCTTTGCTAGATGGGATTTACTTGTGTTTTTTTGAAATGATCAAGGTCTTTCTCAGTGCTATTAGCAGAAGTGAATATTATGCAAACACAAAATGAACACAGTTCCTATAGAGCACCCCACAGTGGACTGGGAAAGTCACTCTTCCTGGCCAAAGTAGGTAGCTTCAACTGGTGCAAAGAAGTCCCTAAATATGGTATATGTAAAATTGGCCCATAAAACTTCCTGGTAGAAAACCCCTCATTTAAATGTCCGTTTGTGACTTCAGTTATTTGCCAATCATTGACTAAATAGGACACTGGATGTTTAGATATGGTTCATGCCTTCCAAGAGGTAAGACTCAGTCTTTCATACACATGTGCTAAGTTTAATTATAGATTCTACCTAATAGGCAGAGGATGATGTGGCAATCAATTTTGCTAGGTAAGTTTTAGAAGGGGGGTGATACTGAAGCAAAACTGTCAAAGTCAAAGGGATGAATGTAGCCTGGCCAACATGGCTCAGTGGTTGAGCGTTGACCTATGAACCAGAACATCATGGTCTGATTCTCCTTCAGGGCACATGCCCTGATTGCAGTCTCAATCAATCCCCAGTGTGAGGCATGCAGAGGCAGCCAATCAATGATTCTCTCTCATCATTGATGTTTCTCTCTCTCTCCCTCCCCCTTCCTCTCTGAAATAAATAAAAAAAATATTTTTTTTTAATAAAAGGGATGAATGTATCCAGTTGAATGAACATCATAGACAGTGTAGCAAGGAAAGTATTTCAGGTAGCAGAGAGTTGGTAGATTGAAAATAGAACCTGGAGATAAGGGCTCTTGGGAATTGAGGTGGTGACCACTGCCATTTCTTCCCAGACCAGGGTGAGCTCATGTATCCCAGCCTAGCCCTGAGGTCCAGGCATGGGTGCTTCCTCATTGGGTATCCAATGATTCTCTAAGGCTAATGGGTATTTTGAGATGTTGCATAGCTGTCTGAATAGCTTCTCAGGGTCACTGAATGATTTGGGGCTTTGAAATCTGGTGGTGAGGGGTCTAGGCTCAGGAAGGCAAGACCTTAATTTAGGTGTGAAGCTGATGGTCTTCAATATGAACTGTATACTCCCTTGGAGGTACCTAAAGACTTTCAAGATGTGCAGGCATAGATAGTTTTAGGGAATCAATTTCTAGCACCTCAACTTCTACATGTGTTCTTTCCTAGTATTGATCTCCCCAACAGTTTTCCTCCTGGCAAGAAATTCTCCTCTCCTTTCTTACCTCCCTTTCAAAATCTCCCTCCTTGGTCCCCTTTTAAACACTTATTGCTTTACGGTTTTAGGAAACTAAGTCAATTTATAAATTTGCACACACACACACACACACACACACACACACACACACACTTTACAGAAGTATTGATGGTCAATAAAAGACTAGGTTCTAGCACAAAAATCTAATACATTAGGGTAAAATTATGTTGGAGAAGTAAAATAAAACAGGAGTTCAGGAGTTGTTGTTTTTTTTAAGAAGAAAAAAACCCCACAAAATTTCCAGCTATTAAAGAAGAGCTTGTTTATACAGTTTTCAAATGGATTGTGGTAGGTTTTAACTAACTATGATATTTAGACTAGATTGGGTACATGCAAAAGCATGATGTAACTATTTCATTTTAAAATGTCAATATTTACAACATGTTGTTTAAAGTTTGATGAAAAATTTCAGATGTCAACTTAAAGTGTGTGTTTTGTAAAACAATTGTACAAAGTTGTTTTAAGGGTACATGAAGAGTTTGCAGACCACTGCTTTGTCAAGCCTGCCTGGCTAAGCATTCCTGGCTTGGGTACTGGATTTTGCTCTCTGGGCCAACACCCATTCTACCTACTGTCCATTACCCTCAGAGGTGGTACCTAGAAGCTAGGATCCAGGGCCCCATTCAGGGTTCCCTCTGAATCTCCTTCTTGGGATTTATTCCCACATTCTCAGGAAACTTTATACAACAAAGCCTTCATTCTGCATATTTTCTACCATTATTATGTTCAACTAGAGGCCCGGTGCACAAAATTCATGCATGGGGTGTGTGTCCCTCAGCCCAGCCTGCACCCTCTCCAATCTGGGACCCCTATCTGGATCGGGCCTAAATGGGCAGTCAGACATCCCTCTCACAATCCAAGACTGCTGGCTCCCAAATGCTCACCTGCCTGCCTTCCTGATTGCCCCTAACTGCTTCTGCCTGCCAGCCTGATAACCCCCTAACCACTCCCCTGCCAGCCTGATTGATGCCTAACTGCTCCCCTTCCAGCCTGTTTGCCCCTAACTGCCCTCCCCTGCAGGCCTGGTCACCACTAACTGCCCTCTCCTTCAGGCCTGGTCCCTCCCAACTGCGCTCCCCTGCAGGCCTGGGTCTTCCCCAACTGCGCTTCCCTACAGGCCCAGTTGCCCCCAACTTCCCTCCTCTGCCAGCCTGGTCACCCCTAACTGCCCTCCCCTGCAGGCTTGATCACCCCCAACTGCCCTCCCTTGCAGGCCTGGTCCCTCCCAACTGCCCTCCCCTGCTGGCCATCTTGTGGCGGCCATCTTGTGTCCACATGGGGTCAGTCATCTTTGACCACATGGGAGCAGCCATTTTGTGTGTTGGAGTGATGGTCAATTTGCATATTATTCTTTTATTAGATAGGATAGAGGCCTGGTGCATGGGTGGGGGCCAGCTGATTTGCCCTGAAAGGTGTCCTAGATCAGGGTGGGGGTTCCCTTGGGGCGTGGGGCGGCCTGGGTGAGGGGCCTATGGTGGTTTGCAGGCTGGCCACACCCCCAGGTGACCCAAGTGGAGGCTGTGGTATCTGGGATTTATTTATCTTCTATAATTGAAACTTTGTAGCCTTGAGCAGAGCCAAGCCTCCTGCTCGCTCCGTGGCTGCAGCCATTTTTGTTGGGACTTATTTATCTTCTATAATTGAAACTTTGTAGCCTTAAGCAGAGGCCAAGGCAGGCCAGGGCAGGCGGAAAGCTTGGCTTCCTCCATTGCCAGGGAAACCCAAGCCTCCTGCTCTCTCCATGGCGGCAGCCATCTTGGTTGGGTTAATTTGCATACTCACTCCTGATTGGCTGGTGGGTGTGGCTTGTGGGTGTAGTGGAGGTCTGGTCAATTTTCATATTATTCTTATACTAGAGACCCGATGCATGAAATTCATGCACTGGGGAGGTGTCCCTCAGCCCGCTTGCACCCTCTCCAACCTGGGACTGCTGGCTCCTAACCACTCACCTGCCTGCCTGCCTGATTGCCCCTAACTGCTTCTGCCTGCCAGCCGGATAGCCCCCTAACCACTTCCCTGCTAGCCCAATTGCCCCCAACTGCCCTCCCCTGCTGGCCTGATCTTCCCTAAATGCCCCTCCCTGCCAGCCTGATAACCCACAACTGCCCTCCCCTGCTGGTCATCTTGTGGTGGCTATCTTTTGGTGGCCATCTTGTGATTACATGGGGGTGGTCATCTTGTTACAACATGGGGGAAGGCCATCTTGTGATGACGTGAGGGCATTGTGTGAGGGTGCAAGGGTGACCTAGGCTTTTATTAGTATAGATTAGATAGGATGCCCAAAGAAAATGATTAATGGTCTCTTTAAATAGAACCCAAACCTTAGCAATGTGACTTTTAGGTAAGAAAAGCCAAGCCTTTAGAAATAAAAATACAGTACCCTTGATGATCTCTTTGAAGAGATACTTTTATTTCTACATGGTGTTTTACCCTCCCTCCTCCTCTCCGGTTGGATGGAAGCACTCCAGCTAAAAGTACCAATAGCAGACCAGGACGGTGCATGCAGGCCAATATTGGGTAGAGAAAGAGTGTGTACTCTTTTATCCTGATGCCACTCAGCACTTCTGAGCTGTGAGATCTTGAATAAATTTCTCACTCTCTCTGAGTCACAAATTCATAACTGTAAGGTGAGATTATAATGTGAATCTGTTAGGATTTTTGTTAAGATTATCTAAGATATTTGTGAACTAGCTTTCACACCCATGTCTAACCTAGGGTGTGAAAGCTAGTAGGCTGCTGATAAATAATTATTTTGATCACTGACTATATAAAGTCTATTCCTTATACTGCATTTGGGGAAACAAAGGTGAAGAGGATAAAACTATATCTTTAAGAATTTCACAATGTAGTGAGTGAGGTGAATCTAGCAGGCAGTTACAGTAGTACGAGAGTAGATTGCTTATAGCAACAGAGGGGACCAGTAATCCAGGGCTGGGTAGAGGATGGCTCCTTAGAGGTGCTAACATCTAAGTGAAGGACTGAAGGCCAAGGAGTGGGCCAGGCACAGAGAACAGGGAACATTCTAAGCCAAGGCCTGGGTGGGGAGACCTTGGGAAGGGTTGGGATAGGGGTACTGCGATCAGGCTGGAGAGGTAGAAAGGGGCTGTGTATTATGCTTAGGAGCTGAGACCTATTTCCCCTTCTCAGAGTTTGATTCGGAAATGACCCACCTCCTTTGTGGTTTAGAAATCTCCAGCGGTAATAAGCAGTAGATAACAGGGTGCCAATCAGGAAGACTGTGCCTGTTAAGGAGTTAGTATGATAAAACGTTTATTGGATGAACTAGTCATTAACTCAGCAAACCAATTTTCCTCAATTTTAGATCAACCAGGGCAAATGACTACTGAATATAGTTTCTTATCAGTGCCCACTTTGTTTTTTTTTTTTTTTTTTTTTTTTTTTTTAATATTTTTATTGAGGTATTATATGTGTACATATCTTACTATTACCCCCCCCCACCCCACACCCACACATGCCCTCCCCCCCCAGAGTTTTGCGTCCATTGTTTATGCTTATATGCATGCATACAAGTCCTTCGTTTGATTTCATAACTCCCCCACCTTTCCCAAACTTTCCCCCTGTACTTTGAAAGTCTGTTTTGATGCTTTACTGTCTCTGTATCTATCTTTTTGTTCACCACTTTATAATGTTCTTTACTATCCCTAAATGAGTGAGATCATGTGGTATTTTTCTTTCATTGACTGGCTTATTTCACTTAGCATAATGTTCTCCATTTCCATCCAGGTTGCTGCAAATGATGAGAATTCCTTCTTTTTTATGGCAGCATAGTATTCCATTGTGTAGATGTACCACAGTTTTCCGATCCAGTCATCTGCTGATGGGCACCTAGGCTGTTTCCAAATCTTAGCTATTGTAAATTGTGCTGCTATGAACATAGTGGTGCATATATCCTTTCTGATTGGTGTTTCTAGTTTCTTCGGATATATTCCCAGGAGTGGGATTACTGGGTCAAATGGGAGTTCCATTTTCAGTTTTTTGAGGAAACTCCATACTGTTCTCCACAGTGGCTGCACCAGTCTGCATTCCCACCAGCAGTGCACGAGGGTTCCTTTTTCTCCGCATCCTCGCCAACACTTGTTGTTTGTTGATTTGTTGATGATAGCCATTCTGACAGGTGTGAGATGGTACCTCATTGTTGTTTTGATTTGCATCTCTCGGATAATAAGTGACTTTGAACATGTTTTCATGTGTCTCTTGGCCTTCCTTCTGTCTTCTTTTGAAAATATTCTGTTTAGGTCTGTTGCCCATTTTTTTATTGGATCATTTATCTTCCTCTTATTGAGTTGCATAAGCTGCCTGTAGATGTTGGAGATTAAACCTTTATCAGTGATAGCATTTGCAAATATGTTCTCCCATGCAGTGGGCTTTCTTGTTGTTTTGTTGATGGTTTCTTTTGCTGTAAAAAAGCTTTTTATTTTGATGTAGTCCCATTTGTTAATTTTCTCTTTAGCTTCCATTGCCCTAGGGGCAGTGTCAGTGAAGAAGTTCTTGTGGCATATGTCTGAGATTTTGTTGCCTGTGGATTCCTCTAGTATTTTTATGGTTTCCCGTCTTATGTTTAAGTCCTGTATCCATTTTGAGTTTATTTTTGTGTATGGTGTAAGTTGGTGATCTAGTTTCATTTTTTTGCATGTATCTGTCCAGTTTTCCCAACACCATTTATTGAAGAGACTGTCTTGACTCCATTGTATGTTCATGCCTCCTTTGTCAAATATTAATTGAGCATAGTGGTTTGGGTCGATATCTGGGTTCTCTATTCTGTTCCATTGATCAATATGTCTGTTCTTGTGCCAGTACCAGGCTGTTTTGAGAACAGTGGCTTTGTAATACAGCTTGAAATCTGGTATTGAGATCCCACCTACTTTATTCTTCTTTCTGAGGATTGCTGAGGCTAGTCGGGGTCTTTTTTTATTCCAGATGAATTTTTGGAGAGTTCTTTCTAGGTCTGTGAAATATGCTGTTGGTATTTTGATGGGGAGTGCATTGAATCTGTAGATTGCTTTGGGTAGTATGGACATTTTAATGATGTTGATTCTACCAATCCAGGAACATGGTATGTTCTTCCATCTGTTTACTTCTTCCTCTATCTCTTTTTTCAGTGTCCTGTAGTTTTCTGCGTATAGGTCTTTTACCTCCTTAGTTAAGTTTATTCCTAGGTATCTTAATTTTTTTGGTGCGATGGTAAATGGGATTGCTTTTTTAGTCTCTCTTTCTGTAAGTTCATTATTGGTGTATAGAAAAGCCATAGATTTCTTGGCGTTAATTTTGTATCCCGCTACATTGCCGAATTCATTTATTAAGTCTATTAGTTTTTTGATGGAATCTTTTGGGTTTTTTATGTACAATATCATGTCATCTGCAAATAAGGACAGCTTCACTTCTTCTTTTCCAATTTGGATGCCTCTTATTTCTTCTTCTTGCCTAATTGCGATAGCTAATACTTCCAGTACTATGTCAAACAGGAGTGGTGAGAGTGGGCATCCCTGTCTTGTTCCTGTTCTTAGGGGAAATGGTTTTAGTTTTTGCCCATTGAGTATGATGTTTGCTGTGGGTTTATCATAAATAGCTTTTATTATGTTGAGGTATGAGCCTTCTATTCCCACCTTGTTGAGAGTTTTTATCAAGAAAGGGTGTTGGATTTTGTCAAATGCTTTTTCTGCATCTATTGATATGACTATGTGATTTTTATCTCTCAATTTGTTTATGTGATGTATCATGTTTATTGATTTGCGGATATTGTACCATCCTTGCATTCCTGGAATAAATCCTACTTGGTCATGGTGTATGATCTTTCTGATGTACTGCTGGAGCCGATTTGCTAGAATTTTGTTGAGGATTTTGGCATCAATGTTCATGAGGGATATTGGCCTGTAATTCTCTTTCATTGAGTTGTCTTTATCTGGTTTTGGTATTAGGGTGATGCTGGCTTCATAGAAGGAGCCTGGAAGTGTTCCTTCCTCTTGAATTTTTTGGAATAGTCTGAGGAGGATAGGTTTTAGTTCTTCCTTGAAAGTTTGATAAAACTCTCCTGTGAAGCCATCTGGCCCCGGGCTTTTGTTTGCCGGAAGCTTTTTGATGACTGCTTCAATTTCTTCCATAGTTACTGGCATGTTGAGCTGTTTAGAATCTTCCTGATTGAGTTTTGGAAGGTTGTATTTTTCTAGGAATATGTCGATTTCCTCTAGGTTGTCCAGTTTGTTGGAATAGAGTTGTTCGTAGTATTTTGTAACAATCCTTTGTATTTCGTCGGGGTCTGTTGTTATTTCACCTCTTTCATTTCTGATTTTGTTTATTTGGGTCTTCTCTCTTTGCTTCTTGGTGAGCCTGGCTAGAGGTCCATCAATCTTGTTTATCCTTTCAAAGAACCAGCTCTTGGTTTTGTTGATCTTTTGTATTGTTTCTTTGGTCTCTATGTCGTTTATCTCCGCTCTGATCTTTATTATTTCTTTCCTTCTGCTTACACTGGGCTTATCTTGTTGCTCTCTCTCTAACTCTTTGAGTTGTTGGGTTAGGTAATTTATTACCATTGTTTCTTGTTTTTTGAAGTAGGCTTGTAGAGCTATGAACTTCCCTCTCAGGACTGCTTTCATTGTGTCCCATAGATTTTGGATTGTTGTGTTTTCATTGTCGTTTGTTGCCATGATGTTTTTTATTTCTTCCTTGATGTCTTTGGTAACCCAGTCATGGTTTAATAACATGCTGTTTAGTCTCCAAGTGTTTGATTTCTTTGGGTTGTTTTTATTGTAGTTGATTTCCAGTTTTATGCCACTGTGATCTGAGAAGATACTTGATATGATTTCTATCTTCTTGAATTTGGAGAGACTTTGCCTATGTCCTAACATATGGTCTATCTTTGAAAATGACCCATGTGCACTTGAGAAGAATGTATATTCTGTGGCTTTGGGGTGAAATGTTCTGAAGATGTCGATTAATTCCATCTGTTCTAGTGAGTCATTTAGGATTGATGTTTCTTTGCTGATTTTTTGATTAGAGGATTTGTCCAATGGTGATAGTGGGGTATTGAAGTCTCCTACTATGATTGTATTACTGTCAATCTCTCCTTTGATATCTTCCAGGAGTTTTTTAATGTATCTTGGTGCTCCTGTATTGGGTGCATATATGTTTACCAGAGTTATTTCTTCTTGTTGGATTTCTCCCTTTAGTATTATGAAGTGGCCTTCATTATCTCTTGTTATGTCCTTCACTTTGAGATCTAATTTGTCAGATATAAGTATTGCAACCCCAGCTTTTTTTTCATTTCCATTTGCCTGGAAAACCTTTTTCCATCCCTTTACTCTCAGTCTGTATGCATCCTTTTTTTTGAGGTGGGTTTCCTGTAGACAGCAGATATCTGGGTTTTGTTTTCTTATCCAGTCTGTTACCCTGTGTCTTTTGATTGGGGCATTCAATCCATTTACATTTAAAGTTATTATTGATAGGTACTTATTTGACGCCATTTTTATTCTATACCCCTGTGTACCTTCTTTGCTTCCTATTTCTTTCTTTCTTTTTTTTTTTTACAGCAGACCCTTTAGCATTTCTTTCATTGCTGGTTTGGTGGTGATAAACTCCCTTAGTCCGTTTTTGTCTGTGAAGCTCCTGATTTCACCTTCAATTTTGATTGATAGCCTTGCTGGGTACAGTATTCTTGGATTTAGACCCTTCCTTTGCATGACTTGGTATATTTCATTCCATTCCCTTCTGGCCTGATGAGTTTCTGTTGAGAAATCAGTTGCTAGTCTGATGGGGGTTCCTTTGTATGTAACTGTCTGTCTCTCTCTGGCCGCTTGTAAGATTCTTACTTTGTCGTTGGTGTTTGCTAACTTAACTATAATGTGCCTTGGCGTCGGTCTTTTGGGGTTCATTTTGCTTGGAACTCTGTGAGCTTCTTGGATTTGTGTGGGTTTTTTCTTCCCTATATCAGGGAAGTTTTCTGTTATTATTTCTTCAAACAGGTTTTCTATTCCTTGCTCAGTTTCCTTTCCTTCTGGCACCCCTATTATCCTGATGTTGTTTTGTTTTGTATTGTCCTGAAGTTCCCTTACGCTCTCCTCCATCTTTCTAATTTTTGTTTCTAGAAGCTGTTGTAATTGGGTATTTTTTTCCATCTTGTCTTCTAGCTCACTTATGCGGTCCTCTGCTTCATCTAGTCTACTCTTGATGCTTTCTATTGAGTTCTTTACAGCAGCGATGTCATTTTTCATTTCTTCTTGGTTCTTCTTCATTTCTTCTTGGTTCTTACTCATATTGTCGAATTTGTCTTCCATCCTTTTCAGCCACTTTATGACCATTTCTCTGAATTCTTTCTCTGATAGGTTGTTTGCCTCTAAATCGTTTACTTCCTTTTCTGGTGATGCCTGCTTCTCTTTCCTGTTTGGGCTGTTTCTTTGTCTCCCCATGGTCTCTCTTCTCCGGATGTCTGGTTATATAGATTTCTCTCTCTGGCGTTGATTTAAAGGTATAAAATACAACACAACCAGGCACAACAGACAAGGCACTGAACAGAATTGTATTCACGATATTAATAACCTCCAATAAAGGTAACCACCAGAGAAAGACAAATTAGGGAATAGGAGTGGAAGAGGGAGAGTAAAAAGAAAGAACAACAACGAAGAAAAAAAAAAAAAAAAAAAAAACAACAAAGAGTGTGAATCTGAACTTGGGAAAAGAGCAGAAAGAAAGAAAAGAAAAAACAGAAAAGAAAAAAAAAGTAAGAGAGACAAGAATGATACTAAGAGAGAAAAGGGGAACAAACTATATATATGGGGAGTAAACTCCACTAGAACAACCACTATTCCCAGCAAATTCCAGCAACACGAGCCTGGAGATTAATACAAACTGCAACAGCAGCTAATATCAAGTGAGGCAAGGGAAAACAAAAGTAAAAAACAAACAAAAACAAAGCAAACAAAAGAACCAACCAAACCAATAAAAAGAATAATCAAAACAATCTCATAAAAAAGCATAAAAATTCAATCTAATCAACATTCAAGCAAACAACAACAAAAGGCCCGAGAGAAAAATAATTTTTTAAAGGTAGCGTAGAGAGAGGTTTGTATGGATTTGGAGCAGGGGGTTGGGAATTAGATATATAAGTAGGGTGAAGTTTTAGCAGGGAGTAAACTGAAAAAGTAGGGAAAATCTAAAGCCAGAAAGGGTTAAGATAAACTGGGGACCAAAAGGGGAAAGGTTAGGAGGAGAGTGATGGCATAATTTTAGCTTTGAGATAGGGTAAAGCGATTGTAAGGGAAAGATGCAAATCGAATGTAGGACACTAATCCAAAAATAAAAGAAAGGGAAAATCTAATGACATTAAAAAAAAAAAAAAAAAAAAAAGTAAAATAATAGTAATAATAGTGCTGATTGAAAATAAAAATGTAATAATTAAAAAGGTGAAAATCAAGTGAGGAAAAAGAAAAAAATATTAGTTTCTTAAGTAAATGATGCAAAAAATGAAAATAAAAAAATATGAGAATAAAAAAATTGAAAAATTGAAAAAAGAATTGAAAATTAAAAAATAGGAAGACTAAAATGTGCAGTAGCGGCTGTCATTCACTTCCTCTATTATTCTGTTTGGTACGCCTTTTTCCCAGTCTGGGCGGTATTTCAGTTCAGCTTCATTCCAGGGCTCCTCAGTGTTGGAAGCCAGTCCTGCTTTTTAAGCCAGCCCTGTCTTAATTTCTCGTATTTATTTTTGATTACACCAGAGACAATTAGCGTTTCAGCCCCTGGGTGGCAGTGTTTCTGAATTGACTTCCAGGCCTCTCTAGCTCTTTTTTCTTTTTTTTTTTTTTCCCCCTTCTATGGCACTCACTACCGGTTTGTGGAGATGTGCGCCTCAGAGCTGCCTCTCTGATGGTCACAAGCAGCTCTGGTCCCCAGGTTCCGAAAAAACACCTTCCCCCTGCAGTCTTTCAGGGTTTCCACCTGGGTTTACCTCTGTATTGGGCTTAGCAATCAGAGTCGGAAAGAGCCCAGGTGTGCGGACCGTGGGTCTGTGCCCCAGACTAAGGAGCCTGCACTCCTTTGAAAATTCTTAGTCTGACCCTCCTCGTCAGATTAAAATGAGTTGCTTTCAAGAGGTCACTTCTGTTAGCAGCTCAGAAGACCCCCCTCCTCATTCACGGATCACGGCAGTTCCAACTGCCGCTGATTTTTCTAGGCACAGACCTCCCGGCTCCTGCCGGTCCTGCGGCCGCTGCGCTTCCCTCACCCAGCGCTTCCCTCACCCACCGCGGGGATTAGAAACCGCAGCTTATTTCAGACAAAATCTGACCTTTCCTTGGTGCAGTGAAGAGTTTCTTTGAATCCGAGTGTTTGCGCTGATAGGGGACAGGTGGTCTGGTGCTCCCAGCAGTTCAGTGTTTGCAGTTGTCGCAGAAAGTCAGGTTTCCACCAAAATCCTCCTTTCCTTGCAAGATGGCGAGGCGCCCGGCGAGCCCGCAGCTCCAGGAGGGGACCCAGCCCCTGTGGGTGCTGCGCGGTCAGAGGAACACTGCCCAGCACTCCCCCGCCTTCTCCTGGAGTTTAGCTGTCCCTTGGCTTGCCCACATACACTCCCTCTGCGAGCCTCTGCTGCTCCGACTCTCCGCCCCAGGAACAGACTCCAAACCCGACTCTATTCCGTCGCCATTTTTTTTCGGACTCCTCAGTGCCCACTTTGATTGCCCCCTTAATGACTTCAGCAAAATGAGTACAGTTGCCTGCCACTTTGTTTAGGAATTGCCCTAGCATCTCTCCCAATGACCACTTGAACATTGTACCTTCTCTTTTTCTACTGCCCCCATGGTCTCTGTCTCATTTGTCCTCATTCTGACATCTTCCTTGTTGACATCCTGTTTGTGTTGACGTCCACATTTGAGTGTAGGATCTATCCACCTCCAATCTGGCACTCTGAGAAGTGCCCTTCTCTTCTCCGGAGGTCATTCCCCCTTGTCCAGTCCACGAGATCAGACAACCAGCATGCAGTTTGTAACAGGAACATGACGAACTGATAAAAAACCAGACAAAAGTGGAGACAATGAAAATCCCTTTTCAGCTCACTTGCCCGGTGGCCCTATCATGGTTACACTATGATTTCCTTGAAGCTTTGTGTAATTTTGACAGTTGGGACCCCCTGGGCTGTTTCACCTTTGGGGAATTTTCTCTGAGACTTGCTTCAGAAGGTTGAACCTCAGGGTTTGTAATTATACCACAGGACAGCAGGAAAGCGGTTGAGGAGAAAAAAACCAATGAAAAGGATTCTTATCGTAAGCTCCTTCTCTAATTTGGGGAAACAGATATCTCTGCATGTTTTCTCAATAAGCACTCCATCAGAAGCCTTCTTATCCTGACAGGCGTCTCTCTTTCATAAACACAGCAAGAATAACCTCTGGACGCTGCCCTACCATAGTCAAGTATGAAAATGTAAATTCCACGGGTCACTGTTTTTCCAGCCACCAGATGTGGATGAAAGGAGAAGGGTGTTTTATTGTGTTTTCTCAAGAAACAGAGAAAGGTCTGTCCTGAGATGGGGCTGCTTTCCTCCCACACAAGTGGCCACCATGTGGCCAGAGGACAGCTAGCTAATTTGCAAGATTAAGCTTTTCCAAATATTTAGAATTGGTCTATTCTGTCTTCAGCTAATAAAATGGATTTCTGCTCCAAAATGGATTTAGGAAGCAGGCACAAGAGCTCCTAAGGGCTTGTTGGCAAGTTACCTGTTAACAGGGTCTATCTGTCAAATGGATGTATAATGGGTAGGCTCTATATGGATTGTCTCCTTCTTGTATTCCCAAGGATGCCTACTTTCATGCAGAGGTGCTGAGGGCAGATGGAGGCCAATGCCAGCTGATGCTGACAGATGCCCAACATAAGCTTCTGCCCTCTGTTGCACACTCACACCCTAGAAGTTCACTAACAAGCATGCATTAGAAAAAACAAACTCACCCACAAAATGAGAAATCTACATGAATTGCAAATATCTTTATTCAATTCAGTGATTCCTTTATTAATTAAATATTGAGTGTCTACAATGTGCCAGAGACTCTGCTAGGCCCCAAGAAAATAGATGAAGTAAGACATGCAGCTTCTACCTCAAAGGAGCTGGTAGTTTATTGGGGGAGACAGTTATAAACATCTATAATGTAAAGTGCTATAAAATATAAGCTGTACAAAGACTTTTGGATAAGAAGGCCAAGAGTCTGTCTGGGGAAGGCAGGGAGTTTCACAGTGGAAGTAGCCCTTGAATTGAGTCTTAAAGAATGAGTGGGAGGTTTCCAATGGGGGAAGTGTGTTCAAGGCAAAAGGACAGACCCTTTAGAGAGAGAATGCTGTGTGTGGGGAGTGACAAGTGTTCCCAGAGCTGGATTGTGAAGTAGGAGGGAAGGGAGAGGTGGCTATGAGGAAGTGTGGAAGGCAAGATCCAAGCCACCAGGGACATTAGTCATGCTGATACATTTATAGTTGTCTCAGCAGGCAATGGCAGGGGAAGGGCAGTGGGGCACTGAAGAAAGCTGAATGGTAGAGAGAAATGGTCACACCATGGTGTAGAAGATGGCTTGGAGGTGAGGGAGATAATACATAACCAGTGCAGGGAATGAAGTATACCTGCTGACAATGAATTGTGACAAAGGGTAATAAGGTTTAATATGGTGAGATGGGGCTCCTCCGTCTGCTCTTCAGCTCTACTCCCTGCCCTTCTCCAACATGCTCTGTGCCCCAGGGGTTGACCTATGAGGGCTGCCTCAGTAGCTTCCTAGTCCTCTGCATATAGTCAGGTTTTGCTAATGGATGCCTGGGCAGGAGATGAAAAGGAGAGAGGAGAGTGAAGCCAAGCAAGGTATTTATTCTCTTGGGTCCCCCTCTGTGGGGTTACCTTGGGCTGATTTTGTCCCTTGATGGAAGTCACAGCTCCTCCGACCCTTTCCTGCTGAGTTCCATTAACCTCTCCCTGTCCTCACTCCCTCAGGTATAGGGATATTAAAAGCCTTGCTGGTCCTCGAGCACTGTGCTACTCCTTAGTGTTTCTCCATATCTTACCCACAAATTCCTAAATAATTTCTTTATTATGGAAAATCCTCCTGAATTACCAAAATTGAGTGGGTCATCCATTTGGGGAGGGGGTAGACTCTGACCACTACTGTCCTAGGTAGAACAGCACTAGAGTGGACAGAGCTGTTAGTTCTGCCTGGGGCAGGGTAAAGGAAGCAAGAAAGCTTCAGAGAAGTTTAGCCCAATGAGAGGAAATGGATCAGAGTAAATGCAGTAAAAACTTGTTTAATAAAAACAAATGACTAATATTTATTGAGATCTTACCATGTGCCAAGCAATGTTCTAAGGTTTTTACCTGCATTTGTGTCCTGTCTTGAAAGATTAGATTGAGTTTCCCAGACATCAGTAGTGTGAAACACAATCCAGGACAGAAGGAATAGAATAAACAAGTGAATGGCAGAATGAAGGAAGAGGGTGCTTGTATGAAGCCATGGTTGACTGGAAAGTGAGGTGAGATGCAGCAGGAGATGAGGAGGCAAAGATAATGTAGGTCAGAGTGGAAGGACCTGGAATGCCAGCTTAGGAGTATGTGTTTTGACCCTAGAGAAAAGGGGCAAGCATGGTGGTGGCACTGGGAATTCAATTATTTGAAGAGTGATAGAAGGATCTGAGAATGTTTAGCTTGCAGAAAAGACTTGAGAGCATGATCATTGTCTTCAAATATGTGAAGGATCTGGGTAACAATATGGCAATATGTACCGTGACTTCACATTCTTTGGCGCAGTAATTCTATGTCTAGGAATTTAACTGAAGGAAATCATCCAAAAAGTAGACAAAGCCTCTGGACAAAATCTTGCACTGCTGCATTATTTATAATAAACAAGAATTGGAATCAACCTAAATGCCCAGTAAAAAGAGAGCTGTTAAATAGATCTTTACAATAGAACATTAGGTAATTGTTAAAACAAAATGTATAAAAAAATTTAAAGGCATGGAAAGAAACATACTTTTAATATCATGTTAAGTGGAAAGGTAGGATATAAAATGCCTATACAGAATAATCTCAGAGACATAAAAATATAGGAACAAAATAAAGATAAAGTCTTATCTATGGTTATTGCTGTTGATGAGTTTGTGGGTGACTGATATTTTCCAAAGAGAGGCTGTATAGTTATGTTGATGATACTATTACCACCTTCATCACCCCCACTTCCTCCTCCACCACCTCCTCCTCCACTTCTACCATTGCCATCACCACCACCTACTTTATTGAGTATGTACCAGGTACTAGGTATGTACTACTTTTTTTTCTCTATACATATTATGTCTCTTAATCATCTCAATTTTGTAAGGTAGGTTTTATTTTTACTCACATGTATCAGATAAGAAGACCAGCTCAGAGTCAAGTAAGTTGTCAAAGATCACACTGCAAGTAAGTTTTAGAATTGGGATTTGAACCCAGGTTATCTGACTCCAAACTGTTATGTTATCCGGCTAGTCCATTACTTTTGCGTTGTCATACCATTGTCTCCAGTCATATATCAATGGTTAAAAGTTTTTCACAATAATGAACTCCAGTGCTCAAAATGGTACATCTTCTTGCTAACACCTTGTAGAGGTTGACTGCATTTAAAGTAGATGATCCAAGCAGGATAAAGCCCAATGGGAGGGAATGGATCAGAGTAAATGCAGTAAAAACTTGTTTAATAAAAGCAAATGACTAATATTTATTGAGACCTTATCATGTGCCAAGCAATGTTCTAAGGTTTTTACCTGTATTAACTCACTTAGTTCTTACAAACAATATAAGTTTAATACAGTTATAATCTTCATTTTTACAAATGAGGACACTGAGTTTAAATGACTTGCCAGGGCCACGCAGCAGCAAAGACACACTATGCAGCCCACTGCTCCTCATTCCTGTGCAGCATTGTCTCTGCCTGTGTGTAATGACGTGATTTTTTTTTTTTTAATTTTAATGGCTAGCACCAGAATCCCTCTCAGGGATATAACTGTTCTTCTGATAGGAATATCTTGATAAACTATTTGAGAGTAAAGGTGTTATCAGGAGTTCTGGAAACAAAAGAAGAGTCAAGATTCTCTGCCTAAGAAACTGAGAGAAATCTGTTTTGTTTTTTTCCTAGAAAATGAGAAGGGGGGTGGGGTGCAGAGAGATGCAAGAGTGAAGAAGCCAGCAAGATGGATAAAGTGATGGAATGCAGGGAGGCCAAGGGACATTTAGGGACAAGTCACACCTTCACATTGGAGTAATTTGTGTGTTAAATTTCCCTCCAAAAGGTCAGTAAGTACTACAATGCTTGCAAATTCTATATGATTATATTATTATTGTTATTATTATTATATGGGTAGAAATTGAAGAAGCGCCTGAATTCTACATCTGACTCAATGCTGTGTGAAATGGAATCAGCAAGTTTAAGTAGGACCCTAGATACATATATGTATGAACACGTGATGCCCCTGGAATTTGCAGGAATTTGGGGGAGGGCTTCAGACACGTAGGGTAGGGCTTCAGACATTCACAGGGTCTGGAATTGGGGACTCCAGACAATCCTTTCTAGATCTCTTCAGGAACAGAGCTCCCAGCCAACATCCGAGTTACCTACTTTATCAGGGTCTACCTTCCTGACAACCCTATAATCTTTCACTCTGACCATTTTCTTTAGAAAAGAAAGAAACAGTATTCAGAGATGGTGTGGAATTTCCTTGGGTCTACAACAGTAAGAGGAAGAGGTAGGACTCAAAGCCAGGCTGGTCTGATTTCAAGGTCATGGATTCCTCACGGCCCTGCCTGTTTTGGTTTTGCTTTTCTGTTGAACCTCTCTGGGAGATGCCCATAGATTCAGTGGAGGAGATTCTGAATCTCTAGGTATTGGGATGGCCTAGGTCTTAGTCCATGGGCCAGATCCTTTCACTAAGCCAGCAACCAAGGTATAATTACCCATTTGGTTCTTGACAGGACAAATGAATCTAGACCATCCCCGTGGAGTGAGCCAATGGCTTAACTTAAGCTAGCACTGGGTTACTTTAAAGATTTTAAAGTAAGTTTCCCAGTCTTAAAAATCTGAAAGTCACATTTTTTTCTGGTTTTAAACATGTAAATTGTAATAAGATATGCTTAGCCTTGTAAAAGAGTTCTCATAACTTCAAAGTATTTTTAAAATGATAAATAAATACATGTTCATTATAGAACATTTGAAAAATACCAAAAAGAGTAAAGGAGACCCAGCCTCTAGGGATTTTAGCATATCATCACCACTAAAACTATATCTTTCATAACTTATTTTTTTTTTTTTTTGGTTTTCATTCCTTTGCTTACTGTTTTGGATTTGGTTTATATTTAAATATAAAATAGAGGTCTCTTAACCAAAGGACTTGTATGCATGCATATAAGCATAAGCAATAGATGCAGAAACCAGGGGGATGAGGGCATGAATGGGAGTGAGGTGGGGGGGTGGGCAATGAGGGGATAAGGACACATATGTAATCCCTTAATTAATAAAGAAAAAAACTGAAAAAAAATAAACGTCTCTTATAGCCATAAAAAGAGGTGATTTTCCAAGTGTCTTTGTGTCTCGCCTGTACAGTAATTGTCTGTCTTTGGCTCCCATCTCTAAACTGACAGGGAGGAAGTGAGTGAGAGCACTCATACAGACAGCAGTGTTTCCCAAATTGTGTTTTCTGGGGAAATAATTCCAGGGGGAGTTAATGGATGTTACAAAGGAAAGGGCTCAACAGAGTTGGAAAGTGCTGCATTAAAAAAACACACAAAAACACACACACACAAAACACACAACACACACACACACACACACACACACACACACACACACACAAAAGAATAAACAAACACACAAAAAAACCCAACCAAAACAATGGTTTCTAAATTGTGGCTAAATATAGGATTTGCTTTAGCCTTTTGGTATTGATGGGTATTATGATGCCTCTAGAAAGGGGGAGTGGAAGATAGATAACATTTCTCAAACACGCAGGACACTATGCCCTTTGGACAACACTGGTTTGGAAGAAAGACTATTGGACAGGGTGGCTAGAGTCCGGTTCTCTTAGCTTGCCTCTGATGTGTTTTATGACCTTGGGCAAATTCCAAAATTCAACCATTGGTAAAATAAACAAGGATATGTTTGAGATGGGGTTGAAGGATGCATAGGGTTTTGATTGGAGGAGCAAAGACATTCTAGGTGGAGACAATTGAATGGGCAAAGTGCAAGGCACTTTCCTGGCCAGTGGTAGGAAACCAAATAATTCTGGCTCCCCTTTCGTAACAGCTCTACTCTCTGAGTAGAAAAGGCAACAGACTTCTGTGAGGTAGACTTTCATCAAGTTCTTATTACTTCTGTTTCAATGCCCAGAAACCCACCTGCCTTTTCCTAAGTGTTCCTGCCCACATAGGTAGACCACATCATAAAAATTCCTATTTGAAATAAGAAACCTCCCTACTTCAGTCACTTTGACAGCCAGACTTTGGGCTTATGGGGAAATTACAGATGAATGTCTTCAAAATCCAGCGAAGGATTTTTATGATCCGTTACTCGAATGGCAAGTCTAGAATTTTCATTCATGGCTTATTTTTACTAATTGTATAATATACCCAGACAAACTTCTTAAAAAGGTATTTGTTTTCTTATGAATAAAGAGCATGAACCAGAACATTATTTAGACTGCTAATCGTGAAATAAGTTTCTCACTTTTAAAAAAACAAAATATCTTGAATTCGCAGAGGATCTGCATGTTAATTTCCTCCAGTTTCATTGTCTGCATACCCCGCACTGCTGTTGGAGCTGCAGAAATGGGGAATGCAGGCATTGTGCTGTCAAGAAGCCCACAGTTTGTGGGGAGACAGACTAGAACACAGCTAAAGATAATAACACAGCATCCGTAAAGCTATGTTAGTGTCCATGAAATAAAACCTACAGATCCCAAAGGAAAAGGATGACTGTCTTACTAGAGGAGAAGCAGACAGCTTCACAGAGATGATATTTAAACTGCCTCATAAAGCTGGAAAGGATTTTGTCTTTAAAAGGAAGGATATAAAGGCATTACTTATTCCAAGAAGCCTTCCCTGACCCCGATCACTCAATCAATTTCTTCTACTGTTACTCGCATAAACAATATCCTCCCTCCCAGTGTAGGATGTACAGCTTTTGAAGTTTCCATTTCTTTGTACTATTATTTAGTTAATGTCTGTCTAGTTAATCTAGTTAATGTTAGACTACATGCCTATGAAAGCAGGGACCGTGTCTTTTTTTTAAATTTTTCCTCTATCCAGTACCCAGGCCACAGAAAGAGCTCAGTAAATGTTTGTCCAATGAATGAACAACATAAATAAAGACAAAGACACAGGATATAAGGGCATTTTAGGAGAATGAAGAGTCATTCATTCCACATGGCTGGAGTGGGATGCAGAGTGAGACATGAGCCTAAAAAAAAACTTGAGGCCCTAGCTGGTTTGGCTCAGTGGATAGAGCATTGGCCTGCAGATTGAAAGGTGTCAGGTTTAATTCAGGTTGTGGGCTCAATCTGAGGGGGGTGGGGAAGGGTGCAAGAGGCAGCCAATCAATGAGTCTCTCATCATTATTGATGTTTCTATCTCTCTCTCTCTTTCTGTTCCTCTTTGAAAAAAAAAATAAATAAATAAACAAAAAAAATAAAAAAAACTTGAGCAGAAATGTGTTAGCTGTTAACTAGAATAACCAGATAAAAGTGAAGGTCAACCAACATTTCTAAATAGCCAGTTTGACTCTCCCCTTATCCACCCCTCACCCCAATTAATCTATTGTTTTGCATGTACTGTGAGTCATTGTTTACCCTAAAGCCAGGTGGGCAGGTCTCTGAATTCTTTTTAATTTTTTTAATTTTTATTTTTTAGCTTTTTTTGATTCAGAGACATCTCATTCTGTCTACTCATACAAAGTCAAGAGGAGCTTTGGGATAACAAAATCTTTTTCAGCCTTCAAAGTGAAGTTCATGTACTGCCTCATGGAATCCTTGAACCTCAGAGCTAGGAGGGACATTAGCTGAAGAAATTGAGGCTCAGGCTGAGGAAGTGACTTGTTTGGAGCCAAACAACCAGGAAGGAGCAAAGCTGGGACTGGAATCCAGATGTGTCTGACTCTACCCCATCTCATCCTTCTCTACTTTTCTGAAACCACTTGTCTTTCATTTGGCAAACTTCTGTACTTCCAGGCTTCCTGTCCCAGAAGAGTTTCCTGTTTCACCTCCAAAGCCATCAGCAGCCCTGAGGCCCCTGCCAAACATCTGGCACTTGACAGGGATGTTCCCTGCTTCCCCCTCTCTGCAGGGTGCTGAAGGGGGTGGGTCAGGAATTATGCCTTGATTCCATCCAGCCAAGCAGAGTGTAAATAAACAGGAGCAAGACAGCACATGTGTAGATGGCTAGTGGGTGTTATGCATTTCTCTCTGTGCAGCTATCTGCAGGAGAGCCTGGCAGCTCCTCTCTGTAGGTGCCTCAGACTTCGCCTCTCTCCTTGGTGGGGGTTCCTTAAGACTGCTGCTCTCTGTGCCCTCAATTTCTACCCCCCAGAAACCCTCTTTTAACTCTCTGAACTGCTTATGTGTCCCATGACGTGCCATGTTCTGGCATATGCCACGTTTTTATCCTTGCCATGTCCTTTGTTGGGAATTTTTTTTTTTTTAAATCCTCACCTGAAGATATGTTTATTGATTTTATTTTTATTTATTTATTTATTTTATTATTTTTTAAAAATTTCTTTATTGATTAAGGTATCACATATTTGTCCTCATCCCCCCATTCCCATCCCACACCCCTCCCCACACATGCCCCCACACCCCTGTTGTCCTTAACCACTGGTTAGGCTCATATGCTTGCACACAAGTTGTTGGGAATTCTTTCTCCTGATTTGTGGACCTTTAAGAAAGCTCAGTTCAAGAGAAATTTCCTCTGTGAAGTATCCTTGATTTCTCCAAACTTAAAGGCTCCTTCCCCTGGTCTCATTCTGCACATTCAGCCACTTTATACTTCCATTGTAGCATTTTCTTATTAGGTTATACTTGTCCATCTCCTCCATCAAGAACATAATAGCTAACATGAATAATGACAGCTTATTAATCACTGACAGTGTGTTAGGAAATGTCACACATGTTGCCACAGTTAATCTTTGGAATGTGGTACTCTTATTTGGGTTCCACTTAAAGCAAGCCTGATACAAGGATTTGAAAGGTAGTGTTATAGAAAATCCCAAGAAGGAGGAATCAGGCAACAGGGAGAGGGAGGCAGGGAAGGAGGAAAGGGCAAAATTAGTTTGTTCTGAGGTCACTGCTCTAGGCAATGGGGGTTCAATTCTGTCTCCTGGAAAAGTGGGAGACTGCAGCTTTTACACAACCAGTTGCCATACTTTATTGATTAGGAGCTGTCTGGGAAGTGCTCTTGCACTTCTGGGCTGAGATCACCTACACAAATAAAATAGATTATGGCAACATTGGAGAAAACCCTGGGGCTAAATGCTGAAAGATGGGAGATACATGCTTGAGGTGGGAAGTTGACAGTACAAGATGATACTGAGCTTGTGTGGGAATATCCATCACAGTTGCAGTTGAAATTAGATGTGAGTCAATAGGATGTGGTAAAGGTACCAGAGATGCCTGCTGTAGCAGATAGCCCCATTTTATAGGTGAGTGAACCAAGTCCTCTCACTTTGAAACAAGGACTCTTCACTAGTGTATTAAACTTTTAGTGCCCTAAGGGTGTGGGTCATATCTCCTTAGTCTCTTGCAGCTTCAATGCCTAACAAACACCTGGCACCTCCTGGGACCGAGTAGATGATAGCTGAATAAATAAGTGCATTGTCAGAGATGTAATTTTGGGATTTGTAAGGTTGATTCTTACTTTAAACATTCATCCAACTTATGATAAGTAACTCAAGGAGCTTATAGGCAATCAGAGAAGGAAGTCAGTAAACAACTGGTTAAAAAAACACCTGAGGAGTGTAAAGTAAAATTACCTGTTATGGGAGCATGGAGAAGGGGCTCACTCACTTAGTTTACGGGTTGGAAAGGCCTTTTGGAGGAAGTTAAGTTTAAGCTAATATTTGAAGAATAAAAATGTTATAAGGGAGGTGGATAGGAGGAGGAAAAGCACGTTGAGAGGCCTGGAAGCATGGAGGGGTTGAGGAGCTAAGAGAAGGCAGTACAGCTATGGTGTGGTGGGACTGGGGAGGGGCTGGGTACAATCATCAAGCTGGAGAAGTCAATGGGGCCAGTGTATAGAGGACTGCTCTGCTTTGTAAACTAAATTGGGGAAAAAGAAAACATTCTGGTTATAAGAATAGGGGATTGGAGAATAGCAAGATTAGAAAAGGGAAGACCAGGTAGGGAGCTGTTGCTAATTTATAGTAGAAAGGTGATAGTTTAGTGTCATTAGGGTGGTGGGATTAGAGAAGCAAATAGATTCAAAAGATATGAATGAACTTGGTGACTGACTGGTGAGAGGCGAAGATAAGGTGAAATCAAAAATGACTTCCAGGATTTTGGCTTGAGCAGCCAGATAGGTAGTAGATATTAATGTTATTCCCTGACATAGGGAGTACAGGAGGACAAGCTTGGGGAGTGGAAGGTGATTGGATATGTCTTAATCATGCCCAACTTGAGAAGTCCATGGAGTACCCTGGTAGATCTATGGCCAGTACACAGACCTGAGAGTCAAAGGTCAAGATTAGGCTGAGGCAAGCATGGCACACAAGGAGCAACATTTAGGGAGGCATTATTCTCAGTATCCTGCCAGTGCAGAGTCAGCACTTGAGGATGACTGTATCCTTACGTTTGAACCCTAGGCACCTTGTGTGCCTCACTCTAGTCCTGGCCCTGTCTGTCAGAGGAGAGAGAGTTGGGCTGGAGTTACAAGTTTGGATGATGTCAGCGTATAGGTGATGGAGTGGACATTTGCCATTGTTTAGCTTCCCAGCATTGATTTCTACTTCCTAACAGCACTTAATTTCATCTTGGGAAAAAATGTCTTGCTTGGACGTTGTGGGAAATAGGTGCTTGCCTCCCACAATAGAAGCCCAAGAGGGCTCTGGAAGAACACATTGTCCTTGGAGTAAGTCCTGATCTAATGGCTCTAGCTAAACAGGTAAGTTAGTCATGTCCAAAGGGAAAAAAAAAATGAGTAACGGTAGGCCATTTAAATTTGGAGCTTATCTTTCTGTCTTCCATGTCCCTATTGCCCATTTTCAATGCCAATAGAAGGAAATATCACTCTTCTCTAGAGTGTGTTGTGTGAACATTTGAGGTCTGTACTGGCTGCAGCAGTTTTTGTTAGCATTAAGGGAACCTTTGAAGCTCTTTTGGGATTGGGGTGGGTTGGGGAAGTAGGGACCAATTGTGGAGGGGGACACATAGAGTCTGAAAATAAGGCAGATACTAGTGGAAGCAGAACAGAGACAATGAAAGAACACAGGTCCTTGGTGACATTGTTGGAGACTACTGGATCAAACCTCACCTGAAATGAATTGTTAGTAAGTTAGAGGCTATGCTGCTATAACAAAGACTCCTTGGCAAAAGGACTTAAATAAGATAAGAGTGTACTTCTCTTTCAGATAACAGTCCAGAAGTAAGTGGTCCAGAGATGTCAGAGTGGCTCTGCCATTCTCTACCTGCAACTTCCATCTCTAGGCCTACACGGATTACACCAGTTGATCTATTTCTCAACCAAGGGGAAGAGCAAAAAAAGATATGGAAAGCAATGAGCTTCTTTTTAGGGAAGTGACCTGAAAATTGCACTCATCTCTTTCATTTATATTTCATTGCAGGACTACTCATAACTACATGGGAGGCTGGGAAATGTAGTCTCTGGAGTGTGTGTGGAATTGATGGGCACAACTATCTGGTCACTTGAAGACAGTGAGTTCTGTTACTAAAGAAAAGAATGGGAGAATAGATACTGAGAGTATTGATCAGTTTTGCCAAAGAAATAAATTCTTTTTCCCCTCAAGCCAATTTGAGTTGGGATTTCTGTTCTTAAAAATGTGGCTTATATGAGACAGGAGCTGTCTCTGAGCCTTTGTTTGCTCTTTTCATTGTTACCTGAAAGGGAACTGGGCCCAGAGCTCGTCTGCCTCAGGCAAGCTGGCAGCCTGAGTGTTTTTTTTTACCTCTTATAGGAAAGATTTTACAATACGAGTCCAGGTGATTTTGAGAGTACATTTATGAAAGCTGAGAACAGTGAAATAAGGAAGGGCTTAGGATAGAAAAAGCAACAGAGAGAGCCTAGGTGGGGATGCTTTGGCACTCTAGAAATGTTATAGGAAAGAAATGAGCCTTGACAGGGCTGCTTTGGCTCACTGAAAAGTCAGAGAAAAGAGGCCTTGGAGACAGGTTCAGGGGGTTAGCCTGGGACAAGCTGCTGCTGCCCACTGCTCCCCTCTTGCAAGTCTTGTGGGGCCCTAAGAGTTTAGGAGATGCATGCCTGTGGAGGAAGGGAAAGGTGAGGGCATGCTCCTGGGAGGGAGAGCACACACTGAGGCACTGAGTCTTTTGTTTTGAGGGTTTTTAAAGGCTGGGAATTTAGGGGAGATTTCAATAGAATAATCATCAGCATTTCCAGGCCTGTCTTTTTAGGGTCATGGTTTTTACTGATTGCTCAGTGCCAGGGAAGAAGCTCATTA
Source organism: Eptesicus fuscus (assembly GCF_027574615.1). Classification (NCBI taxonomy): domain Eukaryota; kingdom Metazoa; phylum Chordata; class Mammalia; order Chiroptera; family Vespertilionidae; genus Eptesicus; species Eptesicus fuscus. The sequence goes on along the minus strand of NC_072481.1, from coordinate 38,408,112 downwards.
TTCATTGCAGCTGGTCCTGGCATCACCCACCAGGTTTTGCTGCTTTTCTGGGCCTGGAGCTTAAATACAACTGAGGCCTAGATGTTATCTGTAGCGAGGTGACCTTCAGTATCTGTCTGTAAATTGCTTGGCCAGTTTGTTCAGCTGTTTGTCTCAGTCTCCCCATTCCACTTGCCAATGAATTTTCCTAGTTTCTTACTATCCTGCCTCACCATCATACTGCCCCTCGGTGACATTTAAGGTGCTTGTTTGAATACAATTGAATTTAATTTTTTAAGGGAGGAGCCGGAGGGCAATAACCTGAGATTGTACTTATTCTGTGCCAGCTTCTGTTCTAGGTTATTTACATAATTATATTCTTAATTCTTTTGTTTTTTTGTTTTTGCTATCTCCAGGTTGCAGTGAGAAAAATTAGTTGAGAGAGGTTAATAAACTGTTTTAACAGTGATTTGAAAGCCCCTGTTCTCTCCACCCCATCCTCACTGTGTCCCATGGTATTGAAGTGTAAGAATTAATGAGGACAGAAGGAGTCAGGAAAGATTCGCTCTGGGGAGGTAATGGGTGTGAGTGCAGGGAACAAGAGTGCTAGGTGTCGTGTGTGTGTGTGTGTGTGTGTGTGTGTGTGTGTGTGTGTGTGTGTGTGTGTGTTTTCTCATCTATAGAGATGGGCAGGCAATCAGGAGGGAGATAAATGCTAAAAGGACTTGGGAGAGATCAGCCCAAACAGCTGTCACTTTCCCAAGACCCCCACCTTGTCACCCACACTCCAGATCCCTCCTTGACAAGGTGCTTGCTTGTTGACTGGGTGTTTATTTGAATGCGGTGTTCTGCAAATCCAGAGCCCTTCTTGCTCTGACAAGCTTGGGGAGGTTAGTTGGAGAACAGCTGCATCACCCAGAAGTCTGGATTCAATGAAGAAAGTTACTTCAGCCCCTCCTGACAGTGAGGGCTGGCTGGGAGGCTGCTGCATTCACAGAGGAAGTGGGAGCTGGAAGCCCAGGGCAGCCAGAGGGGTGGGAGAAGGGTGGGGAGGCATTTGTTAGCAAGCTGGACTTCCAGGAAGGAAAGCCCACCCTCCACCCCACAGGCTAAATTAAAGCTGCTCTACGACTTCTAATTCCTGAGAAGGCTCTCTCAGAAGAATTCTATTGTCTGCCCTTCAGGAATGAGAGGAAACTTGTTCCTGAGGGGGCACAATGAGGACAGGCAGCCAAGGACACAAGGAGGAAGCAGGAAGCCCTTGAGTTCTCCAAGAACCTGCCGTAGACAGCCTTTTGGCAAGTGCTCAGGGAGTGGCTGAGCACTGGAACCTAGAGAAGCAGCTGGGCCTGGGAACAGTAGTAAGTGGAAGAGTTGGCCTTGTGATGACTCTGCCCAGCCCAGTCTCTTGGCAGCCAATGGCCACCCAGGTGCTATCACTAACGGTACCCAACCTCCCTCTGCTCCACTCCAGTGTGCTCTCTTCTGGGCCAGACGGGACTGCTAACCATTCCTGGATAAACATCACACACTCTCCTCATCCCCCCAAGTTCACTCTAATGTCCTTCCTTTCCCATCTGTATCTGCTCATCCTTCAGGACTCAATCAAATGTCATATCTTTTGGGAAGCCTTTCTTGATTGCCCAGGTAATCATACATACCTACTTTCTGCAAGCTTGTGTTATTTTTACCTGGATATCTTCACACCTAGCATATTGTCTTAACATTTCTGTCATCGCCAGGTAAATTATGTTGGTAAATGAATAGCCACAACTTACTTTAATGTTATTATCTACACTAATAAAAGAGAAACATGCAAATTGACCGTACCTCTGCTACACCCACAAGCCATGCCCACCGGCCATTCAGGAATGAGTATGCAAATTAACCCAACCAAGATGGCTGCAGCCATGGAGTGAGCAGAAGGCTTGGGTTTCCCCGGCAATGGAGGAAGCCAAGCTTCCTGCCTGCTCTGGCAGGTTCTGGCCTCTGCACAAGGCTATAAAGTTTCAATTATAGAAGATAAATAAATATCAACAAAAATGGCGGCATCTACGGAGCTGGAGAGAGCAGGAGGCTTGGGTTGCCCCTGGCGATGGAGGAAGCCAAGCTTCCCTCCCGCCCTGGCCTGCCCTGGCCTCCACTCAAGGCTACAAAGTTTCAGTTATAGAAGATAAATAAATCCTAGATACCAGGGCCTCCACTTGGGTTGCCAGGGGGCGTGGCTGGCCTGCAAACCACCACAGGCCCCTCGTCCAGGCCACCCCATGCCCCAAGGGAACCCCCACACTGATCCGAAACACCCTTCAGGGCAATCCAGCTGGCCCCCACCTGTGCTCCAGTCCTCTATCCTATCTAATAAAAGAGTAATATACAAATTGACTGTCACTCCAACACACAAGATGGCTGCCCCCATGTGGACACATGATAGCCACCACAAGATGGCCAGCAGGGGAGGGCAGTTGGGAGGGACCAGGCCTGCAAGGGAGGGCAGTTGGGGGCGATCAAGCCTGCAGGGGAGGGCAGTTAAGGGGTGACCAGGCCGGCAGAGGAGGGAAGTTGGGGGCAATCAGGCTGGCAGGGGAGCAGTTAGGCATCAATCAGGCTGGCAGGGAAGTGGTTAGGGGGTGATCAGGCTGGCAGGCAGAAGCAGTTAGGGGCAATCAGGAAGTCAGGTAGGTGAGCAGTTGGGAGCCAGCAGTCCTGGATTGTGAGAGGGATGTCCGACTGCCCGTTTAGGCCCGATCCCGATAGGGCAGTCGGACATCCCTGGAGGGGTCCCAGATTGAAGAGGGTGCAGGCTGGGCTGAGGGATACCACCCCACCGTGCATGAATTTTGTACACCGGGCCTCTAGTTATTAATAAAGCACATACTACATTATATCATTAAATATGATTTCACCTATATGTGTTTATGGGTAAAATTCACAAGCTCTTTAGTTGAACATTGTGTTTTAATTTTTTAGAGTGGAGCGTGTGGTTACTGCACCTATCCAAACCTGCATTTAAGTGACAAGTGACATACTGAGTCCCATGCCACTTGTTTCTGACCATGTACTCTTTAAGAAGTCATCTCTCCTTCTGATTCCCATCTCAGCTTTTACTGGGGATCCTTCTAGCTGAAAGAAATGCTATGGTTCTAGGCCTGGAATTTTTAAAATGTGACCTCCCAGGAACATTTATATTTTAAAAAGGTCACTTAACTAGAACCAAGAAGACTTAGTGTAGGATTTCACAGGAGGATGAAAGAGGGTTCCAAAGGGAGATTCATAGAACATTCTATAGGATGACAAAGTAAAGACCCTCTATTCAGCTTCCTTTGAGTGTCATCATTTAACTTGGCATGTACATACCTAACCCTTGGTCATACTTAACTGAAGAAAACACATGGAGAAAACTTAAATGTATATTGCCAAATGAAAGACACCAATCTGAAAAGGCTACATGTGCCAAGCCGGCATGGCCCTGGGTGAACCTGTACTCAGGCCCCAGGTCCCCATACTCAGCCCCACGTTGGGGGCCATATGTGCTGTGCCAGCACAGCCAGGTTCAGTGAGCCTGAGAAGGGGTGGCGAAGGATTAAGAACAGACAGACAAGAGAAAAAAGCTAGGTCTGGGTGGGATGCTGTCCTCTCTGATGGAGAGCTAGTGACAGTGTCACAGCCTGCAAGGTGAGTCTTTATTTTATAGCCAGATTCCATGAGGTAAAGTAAGGGCATGGTTACAACGTTCTCTCAAGTTTCGAATCTACTCAATTACATGAACCTGATCAAGCTTGTTTACTTGCTGCACCTCCCCAGCCTATATCACTCAGCCATGTGGGACCACTTACAACTATAGCCTTTGGCTATAATTGTGCTGGGTCTTGCATGTGGCTTTGCCACGAGAGGACCATGCCCTGTCATTAGTCCAAATGCTGTAGCCTCTCTCCACAGCTACATGCTGTACGATTCCAACTATCTGACATTCTGGAAAAGGTAAAAGCCAGAGACAGTGGTGGCCAGGGGAGAGAGGTTTGGGGGAGGGACAAAGAGAGCCTGGAGGATTTTTAGGGCACTAAAACTATTCTGTATGATACAGTAATGATCAATACATGTCATTATGCATTTGTCAAAACCCATGGAATGCAAAGCACAAAGAGTGAGCCTTCAAGTAAACCAGGGGATTAGTTAGTAATAATGTGTCAGTATTGGAACATCAGTTATAACAATAGGACCACACTAATGTAAGATGCTAATGATAGGGGGAATTGTGTGTGGAGTGGAGGGATATATGGGAACTTGCTGCACTTTCTGCTTAATTTTTCTATAAATCAAAATCTGCTCAAAAATAAGTCTATACATTAAAAAAAAAAAAACACCTAAGCCACACATCTCCTTAATCATAGCTAAGAGTTATATAGAACTCACATAGGTTCTGTTATAAGCACTTTGCATAGATTAACTCTTTTTAAAAATTCTCACATTAAGCTTGTGAGCTAAGTGCCTACTATTATTCTCATTTCACAGATGGGGAAAGTGAGGCACAGTGAGACTAGGGAAACTTGCCCAGGTTAACACAGCTAGTAATTGTCAGAGCCCACTCTGACCCCAGGCTTTCTGTCTCCAGAGTTCCCACCATGCTGTGCTACACGTTTCTGTTCTATGCTCTGTCATATGCTGGGTGTGTGCATGTCTGCTCAGGTGTCTCTCTTTCAAGAGCTCTTTCAGACTTGTCGGAAGCTGGGGTAGGGGACCCTCTTCTGTGTTCTCACAACCCCCTGGCCTCAGCTCTGTAGACACACTACATTTAGCATCTGTCTGTTGAGTGTATATGAACTGATGGCCAAATAAGAGTTTGGCACATGTTTTGTTGAATCCCAGAGAAACTACTTTTTTTTCCTCATTGTTGACAATAAAAGTAATGTTGGCCAAACCCCTGTCCTTCAACTCTGCTCTTACTCTTCATGTATCCTCAAAGTCTCATCTGCAGCAATTCTTCTTTCTGGGTCAGAGTTTAATCCAAGCCAGGAGGTAAGAACTCACTGGGGAGGCAAAGATTTCCCTTATTTGCCCCACTCTCCTAAAGGTCATTCCCTTACCAGTGAAGGTAAAGAAAAGGAGTGGAGCAATTCAGCGTCCCCCTGCCATTCCCTAAATGCTACACCTTCGCCTTCCCACTTCACAATAATGATTCTTCTATTCACAATAATCAGACACTGGAGATGTGAGTAGGTGTGGTCTCCCCTCCCTGGCAAGAGTCTAGACTGGGACTCTGGCAGCTGGGTTAGGGCTGGGGTCCCACAGAGGACTGTGGGTAATAAAGCTTGGAGCCAAAGACGGTCTGAAAACTGTGTGCAGCTTAGAAGCTGGAAATGAGTACAATGGTCAGTTCTCTCCTCCATAAGCTGGATCTGTGTCCTATAGCTCACCTCTTCTACTTCTACTATTTACAGCCCAGGTACAGTGTACTCCTGGGTCTCTAGTTTCCTGTCCCCTCTTCCCCTGCCCCCCTCAGCTAACTCAGCCTTCTATCCAGTTCTGGCTACAATGTCAATGTTCTCAAAGATTCTCTTTAACTTCCCCTTTCAGGTTAGACTGCCTGCTGTATGTCCTCATTGGGGTTTGAACTTTATCTAGCATAATACGCATTATACTTAATTGTGATAAATAAAGCCATGGTTTGACTTTCTAATTAGTTAGAAACTACATAAGGGGAGAGAATGGCTCTGTCTTTTTTTCCATTGCATACCTTACTATGGTGCTCAGAATAGGAACAGTGCTCATTAAGTACTGGTTGAATAAATGAATGAACTTTAAAGCACCAGTGCAAAGAGAAGGGCCTTAGATCCAAGGCCATGGGCTAGAAACCACCATCAGGAGGGCAGCAACATAGCCAGTGCATTAGTTATATTCTGTGTTCCGTGCATGTGTGTTGAATAAATGAAAGAGCATTTATCTGACTATGCCTGGAGGTTGGATTCCCGCCCTCCAGCCCCTCCCCCCCCCCACAATTAAATACATTTTCATTGGAGCAAAGCATCCCCTGCCCCTGCCCAAGAAACAGAATGGCCTGAGCTAATATATTTTGGGGTAGCTTTGGATTATAGATTTAAAAAAGAGACATTTCTCCCCTCCAAACCACTTCCTTGAGGATGCACTGAATCACAGTGAATGGCCAATTGAGCTGCCAGCAGGCCCCTCAGAAAGTGAGTGGTCAGAGACTCATATTACGTAGGATTAATATTAGGCATCTCTGTCTCAGCCCAGTGAAAGGCCTCAAGTGTCCTTGGAATTTCAGCGACCTTTCCCCATCAATGACGACATTGTTCTCCCAGCCTCTTGGCTTAATTCATAGGAAATGCAACACACTCCTCATCAGAGCTGCCCACCACATCTGTGCTGGGGGTCCCGGGCTGGGAGCGCTGAGCCCCAGGCACTGTGATGTGACATTTCCCTTGCATAAAACCTCCCAGGCTCCAGGGCCTCCTGACTATTGTGTTCTGAATCTCTCTGCAATCTTCACAATGGTCTTCGCTGAGAATTAGGAGGCAATGGCACAGGTTCTAGAAGCTAGCAGGTCTTAAACCTGTCATCATCAGAGTGCCTCTGATACAACAGGGTGAGGCTGCTGATCAGAAAAACACCTTGAACTGAGGCAACAATGTAGGATCTGAAGCCCAGACATACCACTTTAATTTAGGTAAGGCACCATGGAACGAATGGGTTGTTGATATGTTTGCTTCTAAATAGTCTTTGCCATCTTAAGAATTTGCTATTTTACTGCCTTCATTTTGCAGAGGAAGGGAGTGTGGCTCAGGGCACACAGCCAATGAGCAGACTGTGGTGCAGGAAGCCACCCACTGCCAATACTATCATGAGAGTGCACAAAGGAAAGCAGAAGGCCGATGGACCTTGGGCATTGTCAGGGCTGACGCTCTGCACCAATTGTTCATGTTGAGATAGTAGTGGCTCAAGGCAAATTCCCTAACCTGGTAATCCTTTTACTGTTTACCAAACTTTACCTTTGATATGCCTATATGCATTGCTACAGGGAAAATGTGTATTTAAGTAAATAAAAAGCAGACCTGCCAGAGGTCAGTGTGCTCTTCACGAAAGAGACACCACCTGGCCTCCACCCCTTAATAATTCATATTTCTTGTCTAGTCTTTTCATTTGTGCATCGGTCCCTCCTTCAGATCCTGAACCCAGCCGTGCAGATCATGGCACTGTGGGAATTCGAATGGAGACCAGCCTGACTTCAAGCACCAGTTGGATGGTGGTGGTGGTATCTATTGATGTATTTGGGCTTTAGATTCTTTTACTCCCATAGTTCTCATTGTACCCTTGCAATGTAGAAATTGAAGCTAAGGCAGATTCTCTTCTGTTGCACTTTAACATCCTTAGGCAAACTCCTCCAGTGGTCTGGCAGCCTAAATGGAGAGGATGAGTGACTGGGTGAAGCAGAACGAAGGAGCTGCAGGTTGGTGAGAAGATGGTCTAGGTTGGGCAGGGAGGGAGGGGAGGCTGGACTGTGAAGGCAGGGATGGATCTTATTTAAAGTAAATCTCTCATGCCTGGAGTATGTCTGGGCACTCAGAACATGTCTTCTGAATACTTGTGTGAATGTTAGCAGGGGCTTCAAGGATGGACAGGTCAATTTCCCGGAGAGCAAAGGAGGCCTTAGAGCAGGAATTGTGCAAGTGAGTTGGTAGGGTCCTAGAGAAGAACAGTGGACTTGAAGAGTCTCAGAGAAGGAGCCATTTGGAGTGATGACCAAGGCCACTGTGGGGCCATTGCTGAGTGGCTCCAGAAGCATATGGCAATGGCCACTGAGGAGCAAGAGGCCCATGAGACCAGAGTCAGGGGTGACTCCTTCCACTCATGTACTGGTATTCCACACTATTCTGGATGGTCGTGGTGAAGAGTGGTTGGATGAATGCAAGTCTCCAATCACTTTGAAGAGTCCAGTGTTATGTTTCTCCAGAGCTCTCCTTCCAAGGGGGAGAGAATGCTATAAACATCCCTATGACAAGGTCCACTTGCCCTTGTGACATGAGTGCCACCTGCAGTGTGTAACCAGGAAGCTTGGATGCGTGCTGTGGTGCCTCCCACTGTGGCTTTCTATGAATTTGGTGACTAGAATGTAAAGACCAGAGTTGATGTACGAATAGGTTTTCCTTTTCATCCAGGCACTGCCTTTGCCTTCATCAGCTGGCTTCCTGAAGCAGAGGTCTGCGTTGTAATAGAGCTGTTCTTATTTTATTTTTTATTAAGTTCATGAACTTTGGAGGAAGGAACTTGGAAAAAAGAGTCTCGTTACCTCAGGAATTAAGGTTCATGCTTCTTTTAATGCCAGACATTGGTGTGGCCTTGCTCGTTATATCCACAAATAATCCGGGTGGAAAATTGCATCAGAGTGGCAAAGAACAAACAGGATGGCCTCTTGCTTCAGGTGAAGCAGGTTGGAGGGTAGGGATGGAGGATAGAGGTCTGTGAAAGGTCAACCTAAAGTGGAAAAATCCTGAGTCAAGGCTTGCAGACTTCAACTATGGCTAGTCATTCATATTGATTGACTGTGAGGACAGAATCTACTGTAGAGCCTTCCAGAAGTCAAGAGAATGGGGAGAGCATGAGCTCTGAACTCAGATTTGGTTTCAAATTCTAAATGGCTACTTATTATAAATTGCATGACTTACACATTTCCCAAATCTCTTGAGTTTTGATTTCTAATTCTGTACAAAGTAGAAAATATCTACCTTGCAGGATTGCCAAGGGGATTAGATAAAACCTTGTAGGAAAAGTGCCAGGCAGTGGGTTCTTAATAAAGAAAAATGTGGTATGAGGTTGCTGACTTCACGAGTCACACTCTCTAATGAAATATATCCTCGAGTTCTCCAGGGTGGTGGGTGATTCATGCAATTTAATTGTTAACTGACCAGGAGGCTGCCTGCTGTGCTGGAGTCTCCCTCCTCTGCAGAGACTTGTGGGAGGAGCACTGAACTTCAGGGCCTGACCTAGCACAGGGTTTGCCAAACTTCTCTGATGATAAGAATCTCCTGGGGGTACTTGTTACATATTATGAGTTCTTGGCTTTATCTCAGACCCACTGAGTAAGAAGCTCCAGGGAGCCTGGGAAGCTGTGTTTTTAATCAACCATTCTTATCATCAGAGAAGTTGGGGAAGCACCATTAATCTTAACTCTACCACGGATCGATTAGTGATAACAAGCTGGTTTGTTCTCTTGATGTGTAGAATAAAAGTTTAGTGCAAAGACGATTTCTAAGGTCCAGCCTTATTTAAAAAGGATTTTAATTGACTGATATTTGGGGGAAGGAGCATATCATTAAGCTTTTAGGAGAAAGATGCTCTTTCCTTCCTCCCTGCTTTTGCTGTTGCTGTTCTTTCTGCTTGAAATTCTCTTCCCACCTCACCTACCTAGCAAACCTGCTCCTTCAAGAGTCAGCTCAAGGATTCAGTTTACTGCCTCTGGAAACTTCCATGATTCTCCCAGCTGAAACAGGTACTTCTTCCTCTAAGTTCCCTTTGTACCTTGCTGATATATCTGTATAAGATGAATCACATTATATTATGCCTTTGTTTGTATGTTTCTTCCCATACTGGTTTTTGTGCACACGGGTTAAGAGGGTGGGTTCTGGAACTGAAGTACCTAGATTTGAATCTCTCGCTGGGAGGTCAGAGCAGACAAAACACAAGAGATCAAGTTGAATGGGGACTTGGAGGATGAACAGTTGTTGTCCAGGTGGAAAAAGGAGATATCCAGTCAACGGCAGGCACAAAAGTATGGAGGTCATAGAAAAGCACATCTTTTCCATCTTGAACCATTTTTTATGAGAAAATCATTTTTGCAACGATATCTTTTGAGGTCCTGAAAACTTTCCCCACAGGACACATTTGGTGTCTTCTCATTAGGCTTTATTTCTAAAAGCCAGAAAAGGGACAATTGTAATGCTGAAAATAATGTTTTAATTTGTTAAACTGAAAAGAGAGTGGATTAGTCCAAAGATACCCCAGGTGCTGTGTGATTTTGCAAAATATGTGACCCAGCGAATGAAAGGTTTTGACTTCAGACATAACCTGGTTCAAAGATGCCTCCTTCACTCGTTGCTGGGTGGCCTGGAGCAAATTACTTAGCTTCTTTGAGCTTCAGTTTCCTGCGTGTAAAATAGAAAATTAATACCCTTTCCCTTTCCTCCTACTTTCCCAAAGTTAAAAGGGGCAACTACGAAATAGACAACAGAATAAAGATCTTAAAATAAACATGAGCGATCAAGAAACTAGGCTAAAACCATTTAAACAACATTTTAAAATAATCAATGACGAGTCCAGTATTTAAATTCCTGTATATAATAGAAATACTGGTTTGAGGAGAATTAGTCTAGCAGCAGCTCATGCCAGAAACAACAGGAAAAATTGTTAGAAATCAAGTTAAATCAGATTCAGCAGGGTAGTGGGACACTAAAAAATGTACCTTTTATTTTGGCATCTTAACGAGGTTAGCAAAATTTTTTTAAGCTACGTAATATCAAGATTTTAGGGACGAGGAGGCTGGGAACCCTCATGAACAGCTGATTGGAGTGTAGACTTGTACTGTCATTCTACAGAACAACATGGCACTCCTCGGACAAATTAAGATTGTGTATGCTCATGACCCATCAGTCCCATGCTTGGTTTGTGGCAAATTCTGTAGATTCATTCACTTTTTTGTGTGTGTTCTACTGTAGAATATGGTTTCCTGAACACTAGGTGATAGGAAGGTAAAAATCTATACTTTCCAGATGCCTTATTGCTCAGGTTCCATTAATGACTACACATCCTGCAAGTAAATACATGCATGTGATATTTGTAAAGTGGGTGTGATTATCATGAGGCAGATCCTTTTGCTGCTGTGTCTCTTATTTTTGCTGGTATGCATGCTCACAGAGACTTTTAAATTGCTGCAATTTATTTTTGCAGAAGGTGTAGCAGTTCTCCTAATGTCTGGTCTTAACATGGTGAGTATTGAGAAGCTGGAGAATGGACATCCTCTTCTGGAGCCCTGCTTTCATAGAGGTGGTGCTGGTTTCCAGGTCCTCTAGCCCCTGATGGATGGTCAAGGCCTTTGCTTCCAGGTGGGTCACTTCTACTGTGTGGTTCTGGGAGTCATTCTTAGAAGCTCTGCCTCGATCCTACTTACTTCCAACCATTTAACAATAACAAATTCTATTAGATACCTTTTTGGCTCAACTAGCTCGAGTAGATTCTGACAACTAAAACGGATCCAAGAGAATTTCTCATAAAGAGGATGTGAATGAGGATGTTTATCACAATGTGATATGTAGCAGCTGGAGGAAGAAATTACCCATTTATCTCACGGAGGGGGTAGATTTATAAAATGAGGTGAATGTACACTCAGGAATATTATGCATAAGTTAGAAGGAAGGAAATAGATGTCTATATGATGATATGGACAGATTTTAATCACAGTCTTCAGTTTAAAAAATAAGAGAGAATGAAGTGTATAGCATAATGCCACTTACGGAAATGGAAAAATATAAACATACAAAACAACTACATGATTGACAATGACACAAATCCTCATTTAATCTATCCCACATGAGAATGAGTGCCTAATCGGAGAAAAGAAATAAAAGTAGGAAATGCAGAAAATAATGAATAAATAAACAAGGGACCTTGCACATAGTGTGACCAATGAAGTTAGGAGAATGATTTATAAAAATCTTTGCACCTGATGTGGGAGAAAAAAGAAGAACCAATGTTATGTATCACAAGAGAAAAATACTTTGAAGTGCTTTTTCTACCATATCTATAATACAGCATAAATATTTTGTGCCATATGCTATCACAGACATTGACCCCTAAAATTAATGCCTATCAGAAGGTACAATAAGATGATGGGAGGGCCACATAATGTATCACAATGTCTGAAGACCATGGGGACATTCAGCCTGGGGAAGAGCAGAGAAGGGGTAGGCAACCATCTTTGTTTACCTGGTACATTCCTAATTTTAGCACTGAAAGTCCTGTATCCCAGGAAACCTGCTATCTTCAACTATCTGAAGAGCTTTCCTAGACAAAGAGAGAAAGTAAACTGACTCTATGAACCTTCAGGTTTTAGACCACCAGGAAGAGCAAAATTAGAAGGAGGAAATTTTTGGCTTAATATGTGGAGGACTTTCTAACACCCAGCTGTGAACCAGTGAGCAGCCTGTTTTTGATGGTACTATTGACCACTAGCATTCAGTGAGTTATTGCTAGGTATGTACATGCATTAAATCTTCACAGTACTGCACTGAGTTTATGAGAAAACAAAATAACGCCTCCAAGGTCAAACAGTTAGGGGTTTGAACTTGGAACTGTTTGACTCCAAATAGCCCAGGCTTTTAAACTAATATCTTTTAGGATAACCTTAAGCATTCTGACTACTTCAAGATGGTAAAATTAAGTGCTAGATTGTATGTTACAGACTTAACAATGCTTGGATGCTCAGAGGTGAGGAATTTCAATGAATGCTTGTCTAGTCAGGGACTAATCATGACTTGATTTTTAAAACACTTGATTCTCCTAAGAAGTCTAGCAGCAGACACCATCCTGAGAGTGTCTCTGGCTGGAACTCTCAATGACACTAGATAAGAAAAGAGCTCTGAAGAGGTTTACGATGTGCTAACTACAATATCCCATGTACAGACCCTCCTATTGTTGAGCCTTTAAAAAGCAGGTGCAGTGTCTGTTTCTAGAGGCAGGATGGATAACCAGGACTATTGCAACTGGGATTAATAATAATATAGCTACATTTTTTTGGTACATAGACTATGTGCTAAGCATGGCATAAAGTGGTTTACACATATCCAGAACCTATCACGGGAATATGGCAGTCACTCTATTAATATTTCATGAGCAATTAATCTCATTTAATTTTCTCCAATACAACCATACCTGAAGATCCTACACAAATCTTCATGGTAGGTCCTATTATTATGCCCATTAGATAGACAAGAACACTGAGGCTCAAAAAAGAAATTGTATTGCTATCATCATACTTTATTTTTATCTACTATTATAATAAAGTTAGTAAGTTGGAGAGTATGTGGATATGCCTGCCTTTTAACAGACCTGTCAAACCAGATCATTTACATTATTTTGTTATATAATTGGTTAAGTCCAATTTTTTGCAGTATTTTAACATCACTAATCATTATATTTCTTCTTTTAGGTTTCAATCCATTATTTTTGCCAGTGGAGGTATTTTAAAATTTTGCTCTTTTTTTTCTTAATTGTATTTATTTATTTTTTGAAAGAGATCTTTTAAGCTTGGTTGTATCATATGCCATGGTTTCCTAAATCTTGTCTAATGACAACAAGGATTATCTGGGGCTCTTATAACAATAAGTTCTAGTTCAGACTCTTGAGATTCTGCTCCAGAATCTGTAACAATCTCCAACACATTGTAGTATAATTAGCTATTTACTAGCCAACGATCTCAAGAGAAAGTACAAGGCAATTGTTCAACAGTTGTCTGTTGAATGGATGAATGTATTTAATAAGGCTTAATCTTTTCTAAATAATTTGCACAATTATTAAATAGGAAAGGCAAATAAGCAATGATAGTATTCTCCCTCTAGACTGATATTGATACATTCATTAATACATAAATTTAACCAACTACAAATTTGTCTAAGTGGCATTACCTTCCTACTAAGGTTTTCTCTTTTTTCATGGACATCATACAAAATGTGTCAAATGCTTGAATGGGAGAGAGAGCTATGCAGGACTTAGGATTTGAAAACCTACATATATCTTAATCATCCTTTCTGTTTTTAAAATTTTGCTAGTTGTCAGTTACAAGTTAATCTGTCCATGTTTTCTTAAATTCACTTTTAGTTGCTTTCTGAAAAACTAATATTTTATCCATCTCTTGTGACATTTTTCTAATCTTTCAATATTTTAGACATTCTTGAAAGTGTAATATTTCAACTCAGAGACATACTTCACCTGAACTGAATTAGCTGAATAACTTAGGTCTGCTGGTTAACTATGCATTCATTCATTCACTCATTCATTCATTCTATGTGAACTCTGGTGGTGGGCATTCTAGGCTCATAAAACAACTAACTACCCACCACTCAAATTAAGTTGGCATGGGATGAGGAAATGTATGGAAACAATAACTCTAGCCAGTAAGCTGGCAGATTCAAATAGGTTCCTATGGGGCTGGTGGGAGAGAATGAGAAATCCTATAAATTGAATTCTGAGGAAGCCCATATTCATTTAAGTCTTATTATAAGCACATGCTTTGTATAATCATGTTAGTTAGTGCTGTGTACTCCTTATCCCTCTCACACAGCCGTCTGGAAAGCTGGGATTTATATTTATCTATGGCTGAGCTGTCTATAATCAAGAAGTCTTGCTTTTGACTCCCACAGAAGTTTCCATTTAAATAAAAATAAAATTGAAATCAAATGCTGCATTTGAAGTTCCTCTGCTCCCTTTGCTATTTACTAATCAGCCTTCCTCATTATTCAACCTCAGAAATCAGAGCCTCTGAAACTGATGAGTGTAACTGCATACATGCCATCCATTTGTTTATTGACTCTGTGTATTCCCGAGCTCCCCTATGAAACTGTCCCACATGACTGTTTAATGGAGTCCAGAAAAATAAGTGTTTTTCAAAGGTGTGGGTTCCAAACCATGTGAATGAGACTCACTGGAAAATTTACTAAAAATGAAAATTCTCTAGATCCCACACAGACTTTCTGCATCAGAAGGTCGGGAGTTAATGTCCCACTATCAGCATTTTAAACAATGTCTAGTGGATTCCTATGAATATTCACATATTATGCGCATCTGATCTGAGCACTGACAATGCACCAGTGCCAGGGGCTCAAAGTAGAATAAGGCTCAGTTCTTGCTGCCAAGCCACAGTCTGGTGGGTGACAAATGAGCACACTCATTTCACTCCAACTGATTAGAGCAAGGATGGGCACACACAGCATTTGCGGTTAACAAATTCAATGCTTTGGCATGGTGGTGGGTGATGGAACGGAATTTTTTGCTGTTAATAAAAACATCAGTCTGCAAATGATTTTTAACAAAATGTGTATTAAGTCTGATTCAAGAATTTCCTGTTATTTAAAAATATTTGTATTACAAAAACTTTCAAACATATAAAAAAGTGGTGAGGATATAATATTAATGCTTAATTTTAATAGTATAGTATAGCATAATATGGTCTAATATAATAAACTTCATGCACCCAGTATATCTCTCAGAACTTTGCCTTTGTTGCTTCACTTCTACCCCTCCCCCTGCAACTCCACCCAGTTATTTGTATGTTGTTTTTGTCCAAATCCCAGATCTCAAGTAATTTCATTCATGCATAGTTTAGGATACATCTTTTAAGAATATGGACATTTTCTTAGCTAACCATAGCATTTCTTTATACCTAAAGAAATTCAAAATTTTTAGTTATTTCAAAGGTATGGTATTACTGTTGGTTTGTTCAAGTCATGGCCTACATAAGATCCAAACATACTGAACTTAATTGTTTTTCTTAAGTCTCTTGAAATTTAGGACAGCCCCTCCTCCCTGTCTCCTTTCCCTGATTCCTCCCTTTTTTATGCTGTTTTCTTATTGAAGGAACCAGGGCTTAAATAAAGTCTATTATTTACAATAGCCAAAATATGGAAGCAACCTACATGTCCATAGATAGATGAATGGAATAAGATGTGAGATATATATATAGCATAATATGGTCTAATATAATAAACATATTATATATATATATATATATAATGGAATATTACACAGCAATAAAAAAGAACAAAATCTTGACATTTGTAACATGGATGGACCTAGAGTGAAATAAGTAAAATTAGCCAGACAGAGAAAGACAAATACTGTATCTAAAATAACAAAATAAATGAACAAACAAAACAAAACAAAAACAGACCCACAGAAACAGAGACCAAAAGGATGGTTGACAGAGGGGAGGGGAGTGAAGGATGGGAAAAAAGGTGAAGGGAAATATAATCAATAAAGATGTGATAAGTGTGTGTGGTAACAGCTAAGTACTAGAATTAGGGGGGTGATCACAGTGTAAGGTGTAAACATGTCAAATCATTACATTGTACACCTGAAACTAATATAACTAATGTAATATTTATACCAACTACACTTAAATTTAAAAATATTAAAAAGTCCTACATTCTGAATTTGTCCATTTGCTTCCTTATGGTGTCATTTAATTGTTTTCTGTACCCTTCCCACTTACAGAAAACAGAAGTGAGTTCTAAAGTCTTGATGAGATGCAAGTACAAGTTTTTTTCCAAGAATGTTTCACAGTTGGTGCTGTGGACTTACGTTGCATCACTTTAGAAAGCAGATAAAATCTGGTTGTCTGGTTGTACCATTATTAATAATGCTGATTTGATCAACGGTTTCAGATGGTGACAGCCTGTTATCTCCATTCTAGAATTTTTCTCTAAACTTTCATCTAAGGGTTTCATCTGTGGATAATCTTAGCTTGAACCAATCATTTCATTAGGAGTTGAAAGGTGGCAATTTTGCCAATTTTGTCATCCTTTCACATTTATTGGCTGGGATTTTTCTGTCATGACCCATTATGTTCACAAACTATCTGAGTACTCTGAAACATATTTCATTGAGGAAAACCAGGATAAATGCTTCTTTCCCTTTAATTACTGATTTTCAGCTAGAACATGGCGCCTAATTACCACTAATGGTGAACACTGAGAACCTTGAGATTATTGATTTATTTTCCTATTGAGTCTTTTTACGAGCACATGGGTTTTTATATGCAGTGTGTTTCAATACATTGCAGCCATCTTTATTTTGGTTATGAGTCCTTTTACCATACATACCCTCGGTAGTCTTTGATAGCTTCCCTACCTCCTAGTACAAGAAGTCCCTAGAACTTTTTGGTCCAGATCTTAAACATCATTCATTTCTCAGAGGAATCCCTGTTCCTTTGGGAGGGGAATGGTATCTATAAGGCACAATTTGTGTGCTGGAAATGTTCACTGTCATGAGGTCCTTTTAGTGGGCAGAGCTAGAAAATACCTATTTAAAAAAGATCATAGGTTCAAATTAATCATTTCCAATTCAACTATAGTAATATAAAGTTTAATTTAACTATTAGATTTACACTTGTATCTCTTTTCTCATACACACATCTTGGTTCCTGATATATTAGCGTAAGTACTTATTTTCTATAAACATAATATATTTCTTTGTAGTCAGAAAAGATGCTTGATATAATTTAAATCTTAAATTTATTGACTTGTTTTCTCTTTTTCACTCTCACTTGCATTCCAATAAAATTTCTTAAGTGGGAGTCAAAGGGGTGGAGTTTCAGGTGATATAACACTGGCTGACATTTGTTGGGTGCTTTTCATGTGGTGGGAAAAATTTAAATGGCTATGTTCAAATAATTAACATTTAATCCTTATGCCAATGCTATGAGATCAGGTACTATTATTACTTCTAAGTTATGATTGAAGACACCAAGGAATCAAGAGGCTTAATAACTCTCTCAAGATCACACACATGGTAAATGGTGGAGCTAAACTTTAAATTGGTGAAGTTGGCTGCAAAGGACCTGCTCTTAACCTTAAGGAAACCCTGCTTTTATAAAGCTATGTTCTCAGAGTAATAAAAGAGCTTGGGAAATCTACTACCTAACGTTCTCAAGTTTACATCCACTACTTGTTTCTCCTTCAGTGACTCAGTTTCTCCTTCATTGACTAACTGTAGCTTATTTTGTTCTCTATGCTACACTATTGAAAGTAGTAGGCATTTAACAAATACTTTCAGGTTTGCTTATGGT
The DNA here is from genome assembly GCF_027574615.1 of Eptesicus fuscus. Lineage (NCBI taxonomy): Eukaryota > Metazoa > Chordata > Mammalia > Chiroptera > Vespertilionidae > Eptesicus > Eptesicus fuscus. The sequence goes on along the minus strand of NC_072481.1, from coordinate 38,390,288 downwards.
CATTCATTCAGCAAACCATAACTTTGAATCACAACCTGACTCATAAGTAGTGGAAAGAGAAAAGATAGTCTATATTGGTTGTATTTTTTTTTAGAAACCAGAGTACTCCTATTTGACTATTAGCTTTTTGAAAACAAGCATGTATTCCAGAACACAGATATTCTTATGTGTAGGAAGCCACCACTTACCAATACTGTCACGAGCGTGCACCAAGGAACACAGAAGGCTGATAGACTTTGGGCGTTAGCAGGGCTGACGCTAAACACCTCATCTGTTGAGATTGTGGTGGCTCAAGGCAATTCCCAAACCTGATAATCCTTTTACTGTTTACCAAACTTTACCTTTGATATGCATTGCTAAAGGGAAAATGTGTATTGAAGTAAATAAATAGGGAACCAGGCCAGAAGTTGGTGTGTCTCTTCAAGAAAGAGGCTCTACCTGGCCCCCAATGCCTTCTAAATTCATATTTCTTGTATAGTATTTTCATTTGTGCGTCAGCCCCTCCTTCAGATCCTGAACCCCTCAGCAAAGGTCAAGACACTTTTGCCCTCCCAATCTCCTTTAACGTTAGTATAACTTAGCATTAAGGCTGGGTGGTATAGTGAGTAGTACATGGAAGACTTGGGTTCTCTGCAGTTTGTCTTTCACAGAAAAGAAGCTGATGGAGTCCATTAGTGATACTGAACATGAGGGGTGCATTGGGACTGGAGGATTCTGGACCCAAGTTGTAGAGTGAGAGTACACACTCAGAACTACTTCAGGCAGTAGAGCTGAAGTGACAATGGGACTGTCCAAAGTGGCCAAAATCTTAGCCTTAAGTCATCTTGCTAAGGGAAAGACAAAAAGGATATCATTGAGAAAATAATAGGCAGAGCCAGACCAGTGTGGCTCAGTGGTTGAGCATTTACCCATGAACAAAGAGGTCACTGGTTCAATTCCAGTCAGGGCACATGCCCAGGTTGCAGGCTCGATCCCCATGGGGCATGCAGGAGGCAGCTGATCAATGATGTTTCTCTTTCATCAATATTTATATCTCTTTCTTTCTTTCCCTTCCTCTCTCTCTAAAAATCAATAAAAACATATTTAAAAAAGAAAACAGGCAAAGTCAGTAGAAATTCAATAGTGGGCTAGAAACAGGTGCAAGTGATGGACAAAGGGAACAGTTCTGAACTAAGGTGGTGGATAAAGGAAGGACATGTGCTGAAGTTCCATTTATATGGTGCTTAGTGTGGATTTCCAAGGTGGTTATGGCAGTTTAAAGGCTTGCTACACAAAAGTGGTCCATAGTCGCCATCTTTGTCTCAGCTCAGATCTACTGGATCAGAATCTCCTTTTAAACATGATTACCAGGTAGACTGAGGAACACAGAAAAAGAGGAACACAGGTCTAAGATATAGGGAAGTCAATTTCCCTCCCCGAGCCTCCAGTTCCTCATTTCTAAAATGAACAGGTCTTATTTAAGGTTTCAAAGTATTTTTCAAAAATTGAAATTTCACTCCTGGGCTGTGCTAGTGATGCCATCTCCTCTCCTGCACTTGGGTGGAGCATAGCATGAAAGGACTGGGTGTTCTGCTACCACTGTGACGGTGACAGAGCTCCCTGAGCTGTCTGGGGTCACAATGCCCAGGCCTGCTTGGCCCACATAGCTAACAGACCAAGTTGGACCACATGGAGGTACCTTTCCACTGAGATAGAGGAAATGCTTCCTGATTGTCTGGCTATTAATGAGCCAAGTGATATAACCCAGAGGTGTGGGGAGTGAGCTTCTTATGGGATAAACCTTCACCAATGGAACAGGGAGACAATAACCAGCAAGGCAGATAGATATATGTCTTCCTTTTTTCTCTTCTGTGGAATACTGAGCTGCAGGGTTTGCTTGAAATCCTTCTGGAAAGTCATACTGACTGAAGGAATGAACATATCTTTGCAGGATGAACATCATTTGGCAGCTCACCCAGAAGAGTGGCCTCAGAGCAATGTATGTATCACCTTAGTTGATATATTTCTTTCTCTCCCTTCTACTCTTCTTCCTCACATTGACCTTGCTTGGCTTGCACTTGCAATATGAAGTACTAGCATTTTCATCACGACCTCAGACTGCTTTCTAGCAGATGAAGACAAAATTAAATGTCATCGTGTTGTTTAATAGGGGAAGGTACAGTCATTCCATTTGAAGGAATATAGACAAATGGTGTGTGTGAGTTGTCCCAAGGCCACACAATTAGGAATTGCCAGAGCTGGACCTTTATCCTAAGTCTGGTGGCTGCAAGTCCATGTACTTCTTTACTCGGACAAAGAACTGAGATTATGGAACACCTGTTAACATGCCAGTCCTCCCACTCAATTCTCACAATCACTCTGGGTGGTAGGGATTATTGACCTCAAGTTACAGATAAGGAAACCAAGGCTTAGGAAGTTATTGAATTTGCATGAGATATAACAGCAAGTAAGTGGTAGAACTTAGGTTCAGTCTGCGTTCTGCTTCATTTCATAGCAGTGAGCCAATATTCCTGATTCCCATGCACTATGTAAGGACTCTTCCTCCACATCACTCTGATGGCCAAGGCTGATTAAATAATATGAAAATCACTATGACAGTAATTATTCTGTACAAAAATGTCAGACAGAAAGGCTCAAAGTAATTTTTAAACAAGTGTCTCTTATGGTTAATCACTCTCATTTCACCAAAATGTGGTCTATAGAGTCCTTTATAGTAATACTAGAGGCCTGGTGCACAACATTTGTGCACTCGGGAGGTGGAGGGGTCCCTCAGCCCAACCTGCACTCTTTAGCAGTCCAGGAGCCCTTGGGGGATGTCTGACTGCAGCTTAGGCCCACTCCCCCTAGGTCCCCTTTTATTATATAGAACTAGAGACCCGGTGCATGAAAATTCATACACTGGAGGTGGGGGGGGGTCCCTCAGCCTGGCCTGCCCCCTCACACAGTCTGGGAGCCCTCAGGGGCAGGAGGCCACCCAGGCGATCAGGGGAAGGCGACACCCTCATCATACCTCTGCTGCTGCCACTGCCATCAGTGCAAGCCTCTGCCAACCCTGGTTACCTGCGCCTCAGGCTGGCCCTGCTACCTGAGCCTCAGTCAGTGGGGGGTTCAGGAGGCCCTGAGGCCCCCAGCGGGGCTGAGGGGCCTCTGATGGCAGTCAGTCGCGCAGAGCAGCCGGCCCTACCCCCACTGTGGGCGCTGCCATCTTGTGATGGCATGACGGTCAATTTGCATATTACCTCTTTATTATATAAGATAGGCTCAAATTGTGTTCCTGTCCCCCCACCCCCTCAATGCTTAAAAAGATAAACAACTGGAATTCTAAAAATACCAACACTCAGGTCCATGGAATGAATATTGATGTGGTGACTTTAGATTAACACTAATCTATTTGCATAGCCTTCCTTAGCCACCCCAGTCTCTGATCCCTTCTCTGTTGATGGTATAGAATTATTGAAACAATCACTGTTTTTATCTTCATCTCTTCTTTATGGCATATCATTTGTGTGTTGGGTGGGTGGGTAGGGGATACAGGGGAGAAAAATCCCCATCCTAGATGGAGTGCTTTGAAAAGCTGGAGGTTCTAAAGTCTGGCCTGGACTGGAAGAAAACACAAGAAGAGCATCACCTTGAAACAGATTCAAAACCTTTCATCATGGCAAAACCTTTGACAATGATGGATCTGTGGAATAATTCCTCATAGCCAACAGCTACAAGATGAAAACTGAAGCCACAGTAGATTGCAGGAGGCCAGGCTGGTAGTTCCCTCAATGGTTGGGCCATAAAACTCCCCTTTTACATGAGCTTTCACAGTCCTGTACCAAGGCCTCATGGCCTGGAGGTTGTACCAGCCACGTTTACTTTCCCTGTCTCAGTAGACAAATCTGAATGGTGTCGTAAGATCCATTAACTTTCTTTCAGGATAAAATCCAAATGCTTGAGTATCTCATAAAAGGCCTTTCATTTACTGACACTGCCTCTTTCCAATCTCCTTTCATTTTATATTCTAGGAACATGAAGCTCATGACAGTTAGGAGAAGTTATTGGCAATGGCTTATGTCTTGATTATGTTATGTTTTCACTGAGTGTTGGCTGGGCCTCTGCTCTATTTCTCACTCACTGGCCAAGGGTCAGGAAGTCTCTACCATGTAGCCACCAGCTACTTCCAACACAGTAGCTACCAGCCCCCTTTGGCTACTGAGCACTTGATGTTCTGTAAGTGTAAATACACGCTTATAGCACATCTCAAAGACTTACTACAAAGAATAATATAAAATAACTCATTAATACTTTTACATCAATGATGTGGTAAAATGGTATTTTGAATACATCAGGTTAAACATTTACTATATATTAAAATTAATTTTATTTGTTTCTCTCATCTCAAACATCATTTGTGACATGTTATTTTATTTGCCGTGACAAGGCTGGTGTTCTTTAGAACAGACTCCTTGTCTCACAGGTTAAGCACTCAGTGAGTGTTTAATGACCAAATGAGCTCAGGATTGTAGAGCACCATTTGTAAGCTGCTTTTCCATCTCCCTATCCTATGTGAGCCTGGTGGTACCCATGAGGGGGAGACTGTATTGTGCTTGTTATTTCCAGTTTACAGACAAGAACACTGAGGTCCAGAGTAGTGCAGAGGTTAGGCTAAGTCACACAGAAATAAACTACAAAACCAGGAACAGAGCACAAACCTTCTGACTCTTGACGCAGTGGTCTTCCCACAATTTGCTTCTTTTTTGTCAGGCTACTCTTGAAATGCCAAATTTGTAACTGCCTAATGTGACACAGTGACCATTCTTCCTATGTCTTTAGCATTTCACATTCAGTATCTCTCTCCACTCATCCATCTAATCCTCCATGTATTTATTTCACAAATATTTATTGAGTAACTACTACATGACAGGGACTATTTTCAGGAACATATATTCTTGAATCAGACTAGATCAAGTAGCCCTGCCACTTATTCGTCTTGGGTGAGCTTAACCATTCTTTGTCTTAGTTTCTCATCAACAAAATAGAAATTACAATGACTCTTCCTCACAGGGCTGTGTTGAGGATTTTCTATTTTCTATTGCTGCTGTATAAATAACAGATTTAGTGCCTTAGAAAAAGCTCCATTTATTATTTCAAAGTTCTATAGGTCAGAAGTCTGGGCACACTGTGGCTCAGCTGGTTCTCCTTTGGGGTTCACAAGGCTGAAATCAGGTGTCAGTAGTGCTATGTTCCTTTTTGGAGGCTCTGAAAGATCATTCTACTTCAAGTTCTTCCAAGTTGTGGTCAGGATTCAGTTCTCTGTGGTTGTGGGACTGAGGCTTCCATTTCCTTTCTGACTGTCAGCCAGAAGTAGCTCTCAGCTTCTAGAGGCCACTTGCATTCCTTGGCTCATGCCTCCTTCCTCCCAACTGTCAATCTGGTAAAGACCTTTTCTGAACTGTAACCATGAAGCAGGTTGCATGAGGCAGACCCATCTCTTGGCATCTGTCTCCACTGACATGCCCCAGGTTAGAACTGCATCCTTGATCTTGGTAATTACAACCCTTGCTTAACCACTTAGCCATACACCATTGCTACAGCAATACTAGTATACCTAGAAGTAATATTACCTTTAATAGCATTAACTGCATCCAAGACTGAATGCCCTCCAGGCCCACAGTGGGAAGTAGGGTCTCCATCTCTCCTACCTCCTTTTACCTTCCAGCACTGGTTGAGGGATGTTGTCTTCCCAAAGGATCTTTGGCATGGAAACAGTTTAGTCACCTCTCTGGATGGTCTTGGTCCTCTTCTGGAATCAAGCTGAGCCATCTGAAGGTCAGTGGGTTGCGTCATCAGAGTGCCTTGCAGATTCAAGTTGGCTTATATCCTCTTTCCCTTTGCTGCAGGGACACTGTTATGAAATGAAGTTCACACATTGAAGTCCTAACCCCAAGTACTTCAGCAGGTGACTGTATTTAAAACTAAGGCCTTTAAAGAGATAATTAAGGTAAAATGAGATAATCAGGGTGGGCCTTGATCAGATATGACTGGCTTCCTTACACAAAGAGAAGATTAGGACACAGACACCCACAGATGAAAGATCTAGTGAAGGCAGGGAGAAGAAGGCCATCTACAAACCAAGGAGAGAAGCCTCAGAAAAACAACACTCAGACACCTTGATCTCAGACTTCCTCCAAACTGTGAGAAAGTAAATATCTGTTGTTTAAACCACCCAGTTCATGGTACTTTTTTATGCAGCCCAAGCAAAATAATCAAGATACAATTGCAAATATTGTTCACTACATCACAAAGTGCCTCCTGTGTGAAGCCTGTGGAAGAAATTCTTTCAGACTTTCTGTCCTGGGAAAGTAATTATGGATTGGTTCTCCTTTTTGCTTTGGCTGCCAGGAAACTGGCCGTCAAACTTGAAACTATACCAAACAGTCACGTGAAGCTTTGTGGTCTGGATTTTTGTGTTCTTTTCCCCATATTAATCAATGATTCTTAGGTGTATTTCCTCTCGTTTTTATTCTTTATGCACATTTCCCCAGTCACTGGAAAGGATTGAAATTAAAAATAAAGTGGATAGAATTGTAGAAGTTAAAGCTTCAGGTAATTATCATAATAGTGATAATGAATAACACTTGTAACATAATATCCCCCATGCAAGGTTGTTCTAAGTCCTTTACATTTATGTATTATCTGATTTAATTCTCACACAAATTTCATGTGGTAGGTGCTAGATTGTCCCCTTTTTACAGATGAGAAAACAGGCAAAAGAACATACATTATTTGCCCAATTAATGCAGAAAGTAAGTGGCCACATCAATCTGAAGTAGGACAGTCTGACCCAAAGTTTGAAGCATGAGGCATTCTGCTAAAGGAAATAGGCATAACTGACTCAAGCTTTGGGCAGACTGTCTTTGTTTATAAGGGAAGTGAGATGTTTGTGCAGGTATGAGGCTGCTTAGGCCTGGTTTACCTCAGTAGCAACTAGAGGAGCTGATGGATCTGAGTGAGGCAGGAGACTCTGGAAGGTTCTAGAAGATGATTCAGTGTCACCTTCTCTGGAGTGAGGACATTCCTGAGCAGAGCCAGGGAAGTTATTTGAGCTCTGAGAGCTTCATCATACATACCCCACACTCCCCTACAACTTTAAGTTTCAGCAAGGCCAATTTTTTTACAGTTCCACACACTGCCAACTCAGATATCCTATCTTCCGTGGGTGTGAATACCCTGCTCCTCTTTCACCACCAGGTTTTGCCTAGCTGATTAGTCCATTTATTCAGGAAACAGCTCAGAAATTCCTGTCTCCAAGAGTGCTTTCTTAGGTAAGGTCCCCTCTGTCACAGTCCCCACAATTGCAATCTGCTGAGCACACTTTTAAAGTAACCTGCTTATTAGTCTATCTTATCTGCTAGACCCTGAAGTACTTAAGGACAAGGACAGTGTTTTATTCATCATTTATGAACTACAATCAGGTTTGGCACAATGAAGGGGCTTAGGAACGGTGTGTTGAGTGAATAATTTTATGAATGGGAGGTTGGAGTCCTTAAATTTTGATTGCACTTGCAGAGTCTTCCTCCATGAAGATTTATCAAGCAGAGAAATTAATCTCTCTGTACATCTGAACTGATAGTCTGATTGTTGTCCAGTGTTACATTATCGTGTGTGGTCTCATTGCAGAAAGAAATAGATATAAACAAACGAGCAAGCAAATAAACACATGCAACTCAAGTTTGAATAATGCTTTGTGGTTGATGAAATCATTTCATATAGATTATCTCAGTGGTGATAGCATCCTCATTTTGTAAATGAGGAAAAAGAGAGTGACTTTGCTCAGGGTTGCTGTAAGGTGGTTTGGGATGGGCTCCACTCCAGGCCAGGGGCTTTGGATCAGAAGGTCTGGGCATAAAGCCCATCTTGATCCCTAGTGAATCTCATTGAAATTCTATTTTCTCATTTCTAAAATGGCAATAATAATAGAAGCTAGAGTAGTTGTGCAGATCAAGAGAGTTATGTTTGGTGAATAAATTAATATACAACTTGACTCTTTAGAAAGTTTTACAAAAAATTCCAGGATGTAAGAAAGCATTGCAATTCCTTGTGGATTCCTGATCACACTCAATCTCCCCACTAAAATTCTGCTCATTTACTTCTCCATAGATCTTGCAGTTGCTAAGATCCTTAGTTTTTGCCACGTGGACTTCATTTCATGACTCTTGGCTTTGCTTTGGACTCTCACTCATCCCCAGTTCTCTCTCCAAGCCTTGTTCTTTTGCTGAGTTGGAAAACTTATTTCTCCTCTTGCACAACTTCTCTGATTCCACAGCTGTGACGCCCCACCTGGCAGAGAGCTCTGCGGTGGAGGAAGAGCTGGCTTGGAGGACTCAGCCAGGAACACAGAGGATTCGGTGCATTGGCCTGTAGGAGAACACCTTCCTCTGCTTCTAGGCAATGCACAAGAGAGGACCTGCACGATTCCAAAGCCAACATATTTTAGGCATTGAACAATATGATGGTGAAGTTCATTCCCTCCTTCCATCTGTCTGGGCTCATTGTGATCTGTCAAGTGGCCTTGGGGCCAGAAGGACTGCCAGATTGGGTAATTTTCTCAGAAAAGAGCTGTAAAGATGAGGGTTTCAGATGTGCTTTCAGCATGAATCATAAGTTGCAGGCACCAGGGCTAATGTGAGGCACATGTCCACCAAAGGCAGTGAGGCCAAACAAAGCTGGGGTTAGGTGTGACATCCTCAGGGCTGTTACATTTCCAAGGAGAATTTGGCACCTGTGATTTTTTAGTGCTTGTTTTGGGTATTCCTGCCCACCCTTTGGATTGCATTTATATTAATATTTATTCAACAAAGGATTATTGAGCCTTGAAACACATAGGTATGGTCATGGCAGTGTAGTTGGGAAGACAGACATGTGAAATGACAATTACAATATAGTGTGAAAAGGACTGTGGTGAGGAAAGTACAGGGTGCTATGGGATGCTAAATAAATGGGTCTTGATCCAAACTTGGTAGAGGTGGTGAATATAGGGGGATAGGTATCAGGGAGATATTGTCAGAGGTATTTGGTATTTATTATTTAGCCAAGATCTAAGGAATGAATAGAAATTAGCTAGTTTAAGAAGGGAGATGAGGAGTAAACTGGGAGGAAGATATAATATGTACTAAGCCTGGAAGTAAGAGAGCATGACTTGTTTGAGGAACAAACATAATTTCTTCATGGAACTGGGGTATAGGTGAAAATGGAGTGAGGGCAAATGAGAGATAAAGGATCTGATTCCTTAATTTTCCCTCTTTTCCCTGTACCCCAACTCATGTCCAGGCAAGTTTTGCATGAGTAAAATATGTTCAAGAATATATGTGTCAAGTGGGAAATTTCCTACAGTCATAGATAAATTTCTGAAGTTCTGATGGGACTTTAAGAGCCATCCATTTGAGCCCATATTGCTTAGTTCTGAAGCTCATTCTCTATGTTTCTGTCTCGCCCTGTGGTCTGAACCCCCATCCATCCATCCATCCATCCATCCATCCATCCATCCATCCATTCATCCATCCCTTATTCACAAAACAACTCTTGAATACTAATGTGACTTTAAATGGCATTTTAATAAATTGGAAGTGTAACCTGAAGTCAATAAGGCTGCATCAGAAGCTTTTAAAGAAGGACAGAGTCAGTTGAGAAAATAAGTTGGTAATATGAGAGAAAATGGACTGGAGAAGGTAAGCCCAGAGGCAGAGAAACTATCTAGAGGGAAATGTCAGTAGTTCAAGGTAGAGAAAGTGACCATATGAACCAGAGCACTGGCAATGGGGATGGGTAGGGAGATTGCTGAAAAGGGGTACATAATAACCTCTGTCAGACTGATGTGCTTGTTTCTTCATTAATAAGGGGAGTGGCCCTTATCCCTGGCTACACATTAGAATCTTCTGGAGGACATACAAGCCCAGGATGTATCTCAGATCAATTAAATGAAAATGTTTGAGGGTGGGGCCCTGGTTCCCAGGTGGTTCTATTGTGCAACCACAGTTGAGAATGATCATCCTAGGAAGAGTTCTCCAGGCCTTTGCTCTCTGGTCTGGGAGAGATGATTTACATCAGGAAAGCTAGAAAGGGAAAGTGCGCTCTTACATGGATGGATGGGTACAGTATGTTAATAAATACCTAGAAAGAATTGTTTATACTCAGGATTATTATATAATTTATCATCCAGATCAGAACACTTTTAACTGGACATTACACTAGACAATAGGTGCAGACTGGGATAGCCACAGGCAAACCCAAACAAATGGCAGCCCTACCTACACTCTGTCACCAGTGGTATCCCTCCCGTCCTCTCTAGAACTTTCCCCCAATCAGGCTTTCACCCCATTATTCACAAAACCTTTTCTAGTCCAGCTCACCAATTTCTACAATGTTAAAACTGGTAGTCAATTGTCCATATTTTATTTGGCCCAACAACTAACATAGTTGATCTCTTCTTCACTTGGCCATACAACACACTCTTCTGGTTTTCCTCCCAGTTCACTGGCTACTCTTTTTTTTATTACTGGTTTCTCACAAACTCTCAGACCTCTTAATATCAGAGTGCATGTGGGTTGGGGCCCAGGCCTTCTTCTTTTTTCTATCTTTATCCACCCCCTTGATGAGGTCATCCAGTCTCATGGGTTGAAATGTTATCATTACACTGACTTGTCCCAAATTTATGTTTCTAGCTCTTTTTCAGTGAACTCAGACTTTTTCTACCTGCTGACTAGACATCTTACCTGAATGATAAAGGTATCTCAAACTTCAGTTTCCAAATTTGAACTCCCAAATCCCCCTCATTCTTGCACAAGATATTTTTCTCTCATAGTCTTTTATAATGAGATATCACCTCACAACCATTATGATGGCTACTATAAAAACAAAACAGAACAAGTGTTGGTGAGGATGGAGAAAAGGGGACCCTTGTACATTGTTGGTGGGAATGTAAATTGGTACAGCCTCTATGGAAAACAGTATAGAGATTCCTCAAAATATTAAAAATAGAACTACTATATGATCCAGAAATCTGCCTTATGGGTATAGATTGAAAGAAAATGAAATCAGGTTCTTGAAGAGATATCTGCATCTCCATGTTTATTGCAGCATTATTCATAATAGCTGATATAGAAGCAACCTAAGTGTCCATCTATAGATGATGGATAAAGATGTGAAGCATCTCTTATTTCTATCTCTGTCTCTATGTCTATGTAGAGTGAAATATTACTTAACCATGAGAAAGAAGGAAATTCTTCCATTTGTGATAATATAGATGGACCTAACGGCATTATGCTAAGTGGTTGCCAGGGGCTTGGGGTGGGAAAAAGTAAGATTTTGGCTAAAGGATACAAAGTTCCACTTATAAAGATAAGTAATTTCTGGGGATCCAATGTACATCATTTGTTGACTATAGTTAACAACTGTATTATATATTTGACAATTGCTAAGAGAGTAGATCTTAAGTGTTCTTGCCACACACACAAAAAGGGTAAATATGTGAGGTGATGGAGATGCTAAGTAGTCCTATTATGGTAATAATTTCTCAATAGATAACATGAGATAAGTCATCTATTGAGCCAGTGATTTGTGCTTTATATTATTTTTTAAAGACTTAGACAAAGTCAGACAACAGTAGCAGCTTCCATGTCTCCTCTCCTCAACTGAATGTTCTTTGAAAATTCATTTCTCTGAGCTCCTGTTTCCTTATCAATGAAATAGAGATAATCCCCTCTCCCATTATTTTCCAGTGATGCTGGGATGGCAAAATGAGTTTATGAATGCAAAAGCATTCTTTAAACCATGAAGGGCTACACACATGCAAATAAACATTGCCCTGGAGGCAGGACGGATATGTGTCAGACTAGCACACAAAGGCCTCCCAGTGAATCATGTCTCCCTGTGACCATGTCCCTTTTTGTAATTTGACTTTGCCTTCAAAGGGTAGAGTCCATTTCGCCAATCCTTGATTCTGGGCTGACCATGTAACTTGCTTTGACCAGTGGAATATAGAGGAAATGACTCTGAGGCTATGCCTTAAGAGACCATATAGTTTCTACTTTCTCTTTCTTGGAGCACCATGCCATGTTATGAGGCCTAGTTGTAGCTCCTTAAGTATGGGAAAAAAAGAGGGTCAGAGCCCTCACTGTGTCAGCTGGGCCCAGGTCCTAATTAACCTCCCAGCTGAATGCTGCTCCATGAGTGGGCCCAGGCAAGATGAACAGAACAACCCAGAATATGTCAACAAACTCTTGATATTTTAAATCACTAAATTTTGGGGTGATTTATTGTATGGCCAAGGCTAATGAAATAAGGGAGGTTATCCATATTTTCCCTAGAAAACCAAAGTCCAGATAGGGAAGATATTCAAACTAGGCAGCTGAGAACTAAATTAGAATTTAGGATTTATGATTTATAGTCAAGTGTTCTTGCCATCTCCATGGTTCTTTCTCTTTTCCAAATTTACTGGCCATCTGAATCTAAACTCCATACTATCTTAACGTAACTTCTGAGGTTGAGCTTCTTGTTACCTCAAGGAACCCTGTGAAATGAGTTGTGTTTAATAACGCTGCTCTTAGCCAGGGCCCTAGAAACTCCCTTGAGGGAAATAGAAACTGAAAATCTTTAGCTATATTTTTAATTCCTATTGTGACTCAGTCTTTGGGAAAATAAATTTGAAAATTCCCAAATTGGGGTGAGTGTGGAGCAAAGACTTGCAATATGCATAGGGTTAAGGGCTTTAAAAAAATTACCCAAGCATAACAACTGCTTTTTGTGTAAGTCAAGTAGGTGTTGACTGATGCTATCAATTTGTAAGTCCAAGCAACTTCCAGATGGTTCTAATAATGGTAAAAGTATCTGATACTTGATTAGTGCTTTTCATTTTACAAAGCAGTTTCACATCTGTGTCCTTTCCAACCCATAATGGAGCTTGTGAGGAAGTAGGTGAGGGGTTATTAGTTCCATTTTCTAGATGAGGAAACTGAGTCCTAGGAAGGGGAAGTGAATTGCACAAAGCCAATGTCTAAGCAAGTGGAAGAACCAAGATTTAAACCAAATCTGATTTCATGGTTGTTGGTTTTTCCACTCCACTGTTTTACTCTTTTCCACTGAGTTTCCTTTGAATAATATTTCCATTTCAATAACAACAATGAAAAGAGCAACTATTATGTGACAAGTATAGGAGATAAGGACACAAAAATAAGTTCACAGTCTGGCAGAGCAATAGATATAGAAACAAATACTTATAATAAAATGCCATTAATCCAATGCTATGTGTCTAATCTTATTCTAAAAGAATTAAATGTCTTATTTAACTCTCAAACAGCTCTATAAAGTCTATGCTGCTATTATCCTCATTTTATAGATGAAGCAACTGAGATATATAAGTAACTAACACTTGTAAGCTAATACTTATAACTAACACTTTAAGAAGTTACTTAAAGAAACACAGCTTATAAATGATAGAATTGGGATGGTAAGTTCCAGAGTGGAGGCCTGGAGAGGCAAAGAGGGGCACAAGGGAAAGAGATCCCTGTCTTCCAAGAAAAATCCAGGAAGATTTCATTGAAGCCAGTTTACATGGACCAGGACATGAAGGCTCTGGGGTTTGTCAGGAGCCAATGGCAATGCGATGAGTAGGAGTGTCAGTGAGAGGCATGGTCCTGGCACCATGAGGTGCTCAATACAGTGAAGCTTAGTATGAAAGTGTTACCACACAAAGACATACATGCTCATGCAGCTATCTGACCTCAGATGCTTATGTAACAATAGCTGCTTTTGGTGTTTATTAAACCCTTTCACCTCAATGCAGGGAGAGCAAGGCACATCTGCTTGTCTAGCTCATTAGTTTGGTTCCGTGGACTTTTGCCAACTCTCACTTGTGATGTTTACTCCCAGTTTCATGCTAGTCCACACCTGACGGGCCACTTCTCAGTATCAGTGCTAATTAACCATTATTATTGAGAGTTTTTAATTAGCATAATCACCATCAACATCCATTTTGATTAATAGTCATTAACAGTAATTTCTAAGATTCATTTTAAAGCAGAGATTTAATTATTTAATTAATGTAACAATTAAAAATAACTTATATTTACATGAGGCTTGATAGTTTGCAAAGTGGTTTCAAATACAAAATCCCATTTGATCCTCCTCGAAACTCCAGGTGGTAGGCAGGGTGTGGGTTATTAACTGAGTTTTATAGACAAGGAGGCTTAGATGAGAGAGGTGTGGGGACTCATCCAGTTTCCTGCCTCCCAGTCTGGTTCTATTTTTTCCTCCATTTCATCAGCAATTACTCAGAGTTTCACCCAAAGGTGATATTTGAATCAGATCTTAGGGTATGGGTAGCAGTCAGCCAGCCATCAAAGAAAGGCCAGAGCAATTGCAAAGATGATGGTATGGCATAAGGAGCATGGCTCATTCAGAGAACTGCCAGTATTTCAGAATGGCCATGTGGCAGAGTGGAAAGAATTTGGGAGTCAGGTGGACCTGGATTGGGTCTCTTCTCTGTCACCTGAGTGATCATCAGCTGTGTGATCCGGGACAGGTTCCTTAACTTTCTGAATCTCAGTATAATAAAGGTATAAAGTATCTCATAGGAGGTTTCTGAGAATTTGTGAAAAAGTGTTACACAGAATCAGACACACAGTGGGCCCCTATAAAAGATAGCTATGCTAGTGTCATTGCCATGATGATAGAGTAGGATAGTTACAGATGGTATGGGGGGTGAGAATGGCAATGTGATGATGCTGGGAGGATATGCAGAAGTCCAATTATAGAGAACACCACTAGATAATTTGGACTTTGTTATCTAACAAACAGGAAGCCACAGAAGGGTGATCAGCAGGGCTGACATGGCCAGACTTATTTTTTTTTCCTCTAAATATATTTTTTATTGATTTCAGAGAGGAAGGGAGAGGGAGAGAGAGAAAGAAACATCAATGATGAGAGCAAATCATTGATTGGTTGCCTCCTGCATGCCCCACACTGGGGGTCAAGCCTGAAACCCAGGCTTGTGCCCTGACCAGGAATCAAACCGTGACCTCCTGGTTCATAGGTCGATACTCAACCACTGAGCCATGCTGGCCAGGCCAGACCTGTGTTTTAAGAAGATTATCCTGTACAGGTGAATGACTAGTTAGGAGGCTGTTTAAAAGTTCCAGAGTGGAAGTGTAAAGACTTGGGCTAAAGGCTTGAAAGAGGACAGACTGGAGACGTTCAGGGAAGTTCATCACCTCACCTACTTCCTGATTGCACATGTGGGTTTAGGATGGGGAAGATTATACCACAGCTCGTGTTTGGACAAAGTTGTAACTGATGGGCTATAACCAGAATGCTGGCTGACAAAGGTTTCCATTAGAGTCCTCCAGTTATTTCCTAAGGATCGGAGATTATCCCACAGATCCTTAATTTCCTCTTTGTTAATCAGTACTTCAGAGCATGAGAAAGTTCAGCAGAAATCAATTACAAGTCAATATCACTGAATTGGGTGAAATGAAAAAATGAGCAGAAACTGGGTGGTGTCAGCGCAGAATGGATCCAGGGGAACAATGTTCATGTCTGTTTTAAAACAACAACAACAACAAAAACAAACAAGAGGAGCCCAACCTTTGAATCCAGGATAAATTAACTTTATCCCTATTTGCTTAGTTAAATTCTGTCGATCTAGAGTTCTTAAAAAATATAGCCTAAGACATCTGGGTCTGCCTATTGGCTCTTTACAATATACTCTTATTTCAAAGGACTGATTTTGCTTTATATAAAGTTTTAAAATCATGACATCTTGGCATTATGAGAAATAAAATGATAGTAATACCTCACTTTTGTTATCATAGAGCTCTTTTCTAAGCACTTTCACTTTCAGTCTCACTTAATCTTGTGATCATAAAATTAGGCAAGGAGAAACTATTACTCTCCTCTTGCACACAATACAAATGAGGCCTGGAGAGATTAAGGGTCTTATCCAAGGCCACACAGCTTGACAGTGGCAGCAGTGGATCCTAGGATTCCTGGATTATAACCACCTCACTTTAGTTTCTAAGGAGGCTAAAGTGTAAGGCAGCAGAGAGGGGAATTAAGTGTGGGCAGTGAGTGCATGGCTTTGGAGTCAGATAGTACAGGATTCAAATCCTATCCCTACCACTTACTAGATGTAGGTCTTTGATCAAATCAATAGGCCTCTCTGAGCCTCAGTTTCCTTATATAACTATTGGAGATCATTACATCTCATGGTTGCTGGGAGAATCAGATGAAGATGCAACAATGTGCTTTCTTAGTTCAAAGCCTGCGATTCATTAAACTTCCCATAAATGAGAAATACTGTTATGAATTTGATACTCTTCAGAGTGACTTATTGACTCACAAAGAATTTTGGAGAATGACCCCCAATGTACAGAGATGAAGCCATATTTGTGTTCGAAGTCATAACTGATTGATTCATTGGTGGACACTTCCCACACTGGGCTAATCAGTGATCTTTCCTTGAATTTAAAAACCAAAACAGAAAGCAGGTCTCTCTGTAGTGGTAGAGGCCTCAGCATGATGGGTAACCAAGCTTCTGTTGCAAGAAGGAAGGAAAAAGGCTGGCAGTAGGAGAGAATGAAGGACTATGGTAGAGAGTTAGATGAGAGGGACAGAGAATCCTAGTGAATCCAGTTGTTCCCTTGCCCAGATGGATTCCTGCCCCTCTTATGCCCGAGTACCAAACATTTCCTCAATTCTGCCGTATCTACCATCTACCACTTACCTAAGTTTGTTGAATTTAGATTCTTGTAATTTACAGATAAGAGCGCTGACTTAAATGCCATTAGTGTTTGCCAATCTTAATCACATACTTGGGTAATATTCTGATTGAACTATAGAAAGTTTTTGGAAATGGAGTCACAGGACAGTTTCAGAGTCAGCCAGGAAGAATGGAATATTAAAGCTGGCTCATTGCCTACTCTATGCGTGACCTTGGCCAGATTGCTTTACCTTCTGGGGCCTCAGTTTCCTCATCCATAGAACGGAATTCTGCCTGAAAGTGTAGACAGCGCCTGGGAAGGCACATGGGCATTCCTTTAATTATTGTCAGCTGAACTCAGGGCAACAGGCAGAGCCACGCCCTGGGAACATGCTTCCCCAAAAAGGCTGGACATGTTATCAGCTTGGCCTTCATTTCATCCCAGGTGTCATGACTTTGATATGTAAATCCAGTCAAGCACCAGGAATGCTAGGGCCTATTCAAAAATGCAAATAAGCTCCTTTGATCCTTAGTTTTGGTGATACTTCCTGTTATTTGGGGATCTAATCTAATAATAGACAAATATGCAAATTGACCGCACCTTCGCTACACCCAAGCCACGCCCACCAGCCAAGCCACGCCCACCAACCAATCAGGACGAGTATGCAAATTGCCCCAACAAAGATGGCGGCTAATTTGCATATCAAGACAGTGTCGAAAGAAGCCAAGAGCTGCAAAGGGGAGTAAAGCTTCGAAGAAGCAAGCAAGCCAGGGGGGCGGAGGGAGGAGAAGGGAGGAGCGAAGTCAGGGCCGTAGGCGAAGGGAAACGAAGGCGGGCTGGAGGAGAAGGCGGGGCCGGCGGCAAGGGCGGGGCGGAGGCGGGGCCGGGGCCGAAGAGAAACGCTGGCAGGCTGGAGGAGAAGGCGGGGCCGGGATGAAGAGAAACGCGGGCAGGCTGGAGGAGAAGGCGGGGCCGGGGTGAAGAGAAACGTGGGCGGGCTGGAGGAGAAGGCGGGGCCGGTGACAAGGGCGGGGCGGAGGCGGGGCCGGGGTGAAGAGAAACGTGGGCAGGCTGGAGGAGAAGACAGGGCCGGCGGCAAGGGCGGAGCAGAGGTGGGGCCGGGGCCGAAGGGAAACGCGGGCGGGCCGGAGGAGAAGGCGAGGCCGGTGACAAGGGTGGGGCGGAGGCGGGGCCGGAGGCGAAGGGAAACGAGGGCGGGCTGGAGGAGAAGGCGGGGCCGGTGACAAGGGTGGGGCGGAGGCGGCTGGAGGAGAAGGCGAGGCGGGTGACAAAGGCGGGGCGGAGGCGGGGCGGGGGGAGAAGGGAAACGCGGGCGGGCGGGCCGGAGGAGAAGGCGAGGCGGGCGGCAAGGGAGGAATGGAGGCGGGGTAGAGTGCAGGAGGAAATCCCATTGCAGGAATTTTCCTGCAACGGGAAAGCTAGTATATAAATAAATGTGCTGCGTGGGCTCGGGGTCCCTGCCTCTCCATCAGAGAGGATGGCGTCCCACCTGGCTCCCAGCTTTGTTTCTATCTTTCTATCTGGTCTCTTTCTTTCTTTTATTTCTTAACTAGAGGCCTGGTGCATGAAATTCGTGCATGTAGGGGGGTTGTCCCTCAGCCCAGCCTGTACCCTCTCCAATCTGGGACCCTTCAAGGGATGTCCGACTGCCTGTTTAGGTCCGATCCCGGTGGGTAGTCGGACATCCCTCTCACAATCCAGGACTGCTGGCTCCCAACTGCTTGCCTACCTGCCTTCCTGCTTGCCCCTAACCGCTTCTGCCTGCCAGCCTGATCACCCCCTAACCACTCTGCTGCCAGTCTATTTGCCCTCAACTTCCCTCCTCTGCCGGCCTGGTCACCCCTAACTGCCCTCTCCTTGCAGGGTTGATCACCTCCAACTGCCCTCCCTTACAGGCCTGGTCCCTCTCAACTGCCCTCCCTTGCAGGCCTGGTCCTTATCAACTGCCCTCCCTTGCAGGCTGGGTGCCTCCCAACTGCCCTCTCCTGCTGGCCATCTTGTGGTGGCCATATTGTCTCCATATGGGGGCAGGATCTTTGACCACATGGGGGCAGCTATATTGTGTGTTGCAGTGATGATCAATCTGCATATTACTCTTTTATTAGATAGGATAGAGGCCTGGTACAGGGGTGGGGGCCAGCTGGTTTGCCCTGAAGGGTGTCCCTGATCAGGGTGGGGTTCCCTTGGGGAGTGGGGCGGCCTGAGCGAGGGGCCTGTGGTGGTTTGCAGGCTGGCCACGCCCCCTGGCAACCCAAGCAGAGGCCTTGGTATCTGGAATTTATTCTCCTTCTACAATTGAAACTTTGTAGCCTGGAGCGGAGCCAAGCCTGGGGCTCCCTCTGAGGCCGGCAGCCATTTATGTTGGGGTTATAATTGAAACTTTGTAGCCTTAAGTGGGTGAGCCCAGCCAGGGTGTGCAGAAAGCTTTGCTTCTCCTGTTGCCGCCGGCAACCCTGGCCTGCTCTCTCAAGCTCCATTCTGCCGCCATTTGTTTGAATTTGTTTACCTTCTATAATTGAAACTTTGTAGCTTGAGTGGAGGCTTAGGCCTGGCAAGGGCAGGCGGAAAGCTTGGCTTCCTCTGTTATCTAGGAAACCTTGCTCTCTGTGGCTGTAGCCATCTTGGTTGGGTTAATTTGCATACTCGCTCTGATTGGATGGTGGGCATGGCTTGTGGGTGTGTTGGAGGTATGGTCAATTTGCATATTTGTCTAATATTAGGTAGGATCCCCAGCTCCTCCACTCAGAAACCGGATCCGTTCCTTTTTCGTGCTGGCTGCAGAAAAGAGAGAAACACCCCACAGAAAGTATCTGGCACTTAGTAGGTTCTCAGTAAATATTAGCTCCTTTCCTAATTTGTTTTCTCTTTTCCACTTTGCCCTCCTTTCATGATGTTGCCACCTATCTTGTTAATATCCACAAGGACAGATCTCTGACCTGCGAGTTTGCTGTCAGAATAGTGTTCCTCAGTATTGTTATTTTTCTTTTTAATTTTTCACCTTTATTGATTTTTAGAGAGAGAGGAAGGAAGAGAGGTAGAGAGATAGAAACATCGATGAGAGAAAAACATCATTGGTCAGCTACCTCCTGCTTATTCTCCACTGGGAATTGAGCCTGCAACCCAGGCATGTGCTATGGGCTCAAACCAGCAACTTCTTGATTCACGGGCCAATGCTCTGCTGCTGAGCCACACCAGCTGGGCTGCAAAGCTCCCCATTAATCACCACCAATGCTACCTCCTTTAACATCCCTGCTCTCATCCTTTGTTCATTTTAGTCCCCATGACACATCTAAGCACTTGTGATTCTTCAAACATGTCCCTGCTTTCTTATCTCTGGATCTTTGTGTATTCTGTTTCCTCTGTGTGCACTAGTCAAACAATCTTTCCTCTGTTGAATTTGTGTGCATCCTCAGTTCTTAGCTTAGATATCACTACCTCCTGAAAGTGTTTTCCATCTTGGGCAGCTGAGTTAGCCTTACTCTGTTTCCATAGCATGGTGTCTTTCCCCATCATAACACTGATTCACACTTTCTTATACTTAGTTGCCTGTTTTACTTGTCCCTTTCTCTCCTATTTTTCACCACTTCCTCCAGCTTATGTCCCTCTGTCCCAACTATTAACCCAGTCTTGCCTAGTTATCACTTTTTCAGGGTCTCCCTCTCTGACTTTAATGACAACACAGGTCTTCTCTTCCCCACCCATTTTACCCATTCATGGCTCCTTGTACCACTTCTTCATGTCACCCATTATGGTGTGGCACCCATTCATGAAGGCCTGTCTTTGCTCACCCAATTAGCATTGGCACCTCACACATAGTTGCCACTTGAACACATTCACATACTGACTAACTAGCCTAGAGAATGAGACAATCTTTAAATTCTCTGGACCCAGAATAGCACCTGAGACACAAAAGGTACATCCCTGCCAAAGCATGAGCATTTTTTTTTTTTTTAACCAATGGACTTCTGTGGAACCCAGGACAAAATAATGACAAAAATTATACTTCCAACCAACTACTGGATTAATGATTTTTGGGTGATGTGGAAAGAGTAAAGGTTTAGAGCTCAGAGAATTTGGGGTAGAGATTCTGGCTTGACCACTGCTCTCTGCATGATCTTAGGCAAGCAACTGAGCCTTTCTGAGACTGTTTCTTCATCTGTACAATGGCAAAGAGGGCTTGTGAAGAGGAAAAGACGTGCTATACATACAAATTTCTGCCTGCAGAGCAAGTGCTCAGTTTTGACTATTATAACATGGCCAGTTTGGCCTTGCCATCTGATTAACCTTCCTTCTCCACTCTGTTTGGCATGTAGCCTCCTAATGGACTGGCGGTTTTCCCATCAAGCTCAACCCTGAATTTTCCATGAGAGACTTTTTGCTGAACTGGAACCACTTTGGCTCTAGGTATCAAGGGTCAACATGTCCCCATAGAAAGAAGTTGAGATGAAAATTCTGTATACCGTGAGTGTCCAGAATGAAGGGAAATCCAAATTATTAGAGCCCCCTGAAACCCACTGACTATAAAAATGAGTGTAAAACAGAGAATGGTTCATTATGGATTTTACTATTTTGACTTCCATAAAGGATGGAGTGGTTGCACCAAGGCCACTAGATGTGTAAGGGTTTTTATTATTGGGTCAGTCTCAGATTGTCCCTCTATGGCAAGGGCCA
This sequence comes from Eptesicus fuscus, assembly GCF_027574615.1. Taxonomy (NCBI): domain Eukaryota; kingdom Metazoa; phylum Chordata; class Mammalia; order Chiroptera; family Vespertilionidae; genus Eptesicus; species Eptesicus fuscus. The sequence continues at coordinate 38,368,857 of NC_072481.1, read as the reverse complement.
GTTTCTTAGGATTCAGAAGCAATGTTGAAGTTTTCTTATTCCTAGCTAAGGGTATGGGAGACAGGTAGTGCTACTAAAAATTGGTAAGTACCAGATGGAGATAGTATCTATTGTTCCTCTGTGCCTTTGCCTGTGCTGTTTGTGTTTTTATTTTATTTTATTTTATTTTATTTTTTTCTGCTCAAAACAGTGTCTCCAATTTACCCACGTGCTAGATTCTTGTTCTTATTTATGGAAGGCGCTGTATTTAAATAGTCAATAGAGAGCATGGGTTTAGGAATTAGTCTGACCTGGGTTTGAATGTTGAGTCTGCCATCTTCTCGCTGTGTGGGAAAATGACTAACTTCTCTAAGCCTGTTTCTTTCTCTTTAAAAATTGTGGCTGGTAATGGTACCCACCTAAAAGGGTTGTTGTGAAGATTAAACGAGACAATGCACATAAAGTGTTGAGCACATTGTAATGATAAGTAAATGAGAGCAACATTTACTCATTTTTTGATTCTCAGCTCAAACTGTATCTCTTCTTTGTTTCATAGCCCCATTGCTTCTTAGCCAACTCTCCATTTGAGGGCTTATGCACTTTATGGTGACAGTCCCAATTATACAGCGCAAGCCTGAGTCCTCAGGACCAGGACATGTTTTGATACCAACCACCTCACTCTATGACTTTGACAATCTTTCTTTCCCCCTCTCTCTTTTCATGATCTGTCTCCCAATTTATAAATGAGGCTCTATGGTCTCTTACAGTTTCAAGCCTTTTAAAAACTTGAACCAAATTAGGGTGGGATGCCAACAACCTCCCTTCCCGAATCACAAAAATGTCTTTCCTCTGGAACATTTATTACTTATACATCACTGAGCCTACATCAGCCATTTCTCAAAAGAGCCACACAAAGTGAATTCTCCATCAGGGGGAACAAATGAGCGATTGAAAGGGATTTCACGCCTGAATGCTCGCATTCTGCTCATTCCTGGACATCATGGCCACTACCTTTCTGTACATTATCAAGGGAACTGGGGTTTGTCACTTGCACCAGACCCTGGCCTCTCCCCGAGAACCTCCAGAGAAGGCCTTAGCGGTTACCGTAGAAACGTCTTCCTTCCTGGATGTAGACCCATGAAGGCTCAGGCAGCCATGACCCAAGAGGGGCCTTGTTTAAACAGGAAAGAGCAGACAGTTTAATGGGTAGCTTTGCAGCTCAGATTCCTACACAGTTTACAGTAGTTGGAGTAATAAAATTCATAATGAATGTTTCTTTATTTCACAGCTAAATTTTTGAGCTTGTTCTTTTTCTTTTCTTTTGTTTGTTTTAATTTATTTCCCCTGAACATTATCTAACTGATGGTAGTCAGGGAGAGTTTTATTTATTGTTAATTTTTAGGGAAATAACATTGAGAAGAATTGTGCTCTATATACAGTTATCTCATTGATTTTCATGATATTTTTATGACATTTGGAATTATGATGTTGGGAAAATTGATAGTCATAAAACTTAAGTTACCAGCTCAGGGACACTTGGCTGTTTGTAAGAAGTGGAACTTTCAAATGGATGAGCACAAAAAAATTTCTGTTCTGACTTCATTAATAAATTATTAATTAAACGTGGAATTTCGCATAGGTAAATAGCACTTGTAATTTGATCCAGACAAAAAGTGTAACATCTAGCTTGCAGATACATTAATGAGTTACTAATTTAAGGAAATAGTCAAGGAAGCCAATTATTAAACTCTTGTCCTTGGCTGCCTTTGGAGACTTGAGACCTCACAATTGGTCAAGAAGCACATGCTATGTGGCTGAGACTAAGGAAAATCTATTACAGTCACTGAGCACCCATTACTATATATACCAGGTGCTTTAACCATGCTATCTTATTTAATGCTAGTAATAATTCTATGGGGTATATCCTACCATCTCCATTTTACTGACACAGTTAATAAAATCTCAGAAAAGTAAAAATAATTCATTCAAAATCAAAGTTAATTGTTTCTGATTACCAAGATCAGTGCTTTGTTGGCACTTAATACTGTATCTCCCCAAAGGAAATCCTTATGAGAAAAGTGAAGATTTTCATCTCAAGGTGAACAGCATTACTTTAATGTAAAGGCAGGTAATCTACTAAGGAATTGGGCCTGAGCTATAGGAACTGTTTCTGCAGCTCGGAAAAGGAGCTGGAATACTGCAGTATCCAGTGGGCACACTGGATGGAGACTAAACTCTCTCTCACATTCATGGAGCAGGAAAACAGCAACCCTCTGGAAGGCAGTTATTACCCTGGGAAAGTCCTGGGGAAGAGCAGGCAGCTGTGGGGAGTTGTAAACCATGACAACTGCTCAGACCCAAGGAAGCAGGTAGTTTTAAAAGCCAGTCGAGAGTTTTAACAAGCCATGGGGAGTTTTAATTGATGGAGTCTCACTTACACTTAAGACAGGTACTGTCCTCTGTCCTCTACTATGCTTATTAAGCCAAGAACAAAAAAATTAATGAGTGTGCATGTGTGTGTGTGTGTGTGTGTGTGTATGAAGAGAGATGAGTAAAGGTTTTGCAGCAGGGTGGCTGGAAAGCACCTGTTGATGTATTACATTTATCTAGAAACCATAGTAAATGTTAATTAATATTTGTCAATTAATAAACAAGTGAATGAATTAATACATAAAGAAGGGTAAGAGGAGAAGTCACAGATCTTGAGGTTTAGAAACACCTTAAGTTTATCTCTCTGTGCTGTTACCAAGTGAGACATTTTAGCAAATTTCCACGCTCCCCATGCTGTCCCAAGTTTCCATGTCTATGCTCAAGCCTTGTCCTCTGACTAGGATGTCTTCTTCAGTCCTCCTCCCTAGACAGTAATCACATAGTAAGTGCCTCTTTTTTCTTTCCACAATCTATCTTTGCAGGCAGACTTCTTTTACTTCCCTATTTTTCTACTTTGTTGTACATAGCTCTCTGAGATCAGTTGCCTTATGCTCTCTATTTGTTCATTTGTATATTTTAATTCACACTAGAGTGTGAACTCCTGAGCTTTTATGTTGTTAGCACTTAATGTATTTTCTTGCACACAGGAGGATTTGTAAATGAATGAATGAATGGATGGATTGATGGATGCAAGTATGCACTAGACAAACCCTCTTACTTTAATATGTAGCCTAGGCTGAAAACAGAATGGTCCTGTGGTTGCAGAGAAAATATTGGTGTGGAGCTCAGGGAATTGGGCTCAAGTTTAACCTCTGTCACCAGCTTACTGGCTAACTTTGGGAAAGTCACTTGCCACCTCTGAGCCTCTTGGCTGATATGAAAGTGTTGGACTACAGAATGATCAACATCCTCTTGCATTCTGAGTTCTAGAACTTAAGGTTTTAGCAAGAGTTTCTATGGATTAGAAGCCATCTCCCTACCCAAATTGTTATTATTGAGGCCACTTTTCTGAAATTGTACTTTGTAATGTGCTGGTCCTGCAAAATGTGATTAAGCTGTCTGCAAAAAGGGAATTAGAGTCAGCACTTGGAGATGGTGGGGAAAACAAAGTTAAGGATGTGACTCTCCTATAGGTCTTCTTGCTTTGTTTAATGTTCAAATGACATTGAACATCCCCAAAGAGACAAACTATACCCAGTATTGCTCCAGTCGATACTTAGTAGAACAAGTGATCTGTAGAACTCATTTTGAGAAAGTTCTATGCTGGATGTGTATGAAAGTCCCTCCAAGGTCAAAATTCTAGGAATTTGAGTTTTGATTCAGGTTGGGTTGGAATCTCTTTCTAAAGGAAGCTGTTAGTAATAAAGGAAATTAAAATTTGGGGGTGGCATCAGAAGGGTCAGAGAGGAGAATTAGGACTCTGTGCTGATTGGACTGAGGACCCAACTCTGAGTCACTCCTCTCTGTTGTGATCCAATTAATGGGTGTGAGGAAGTGGAGATTGGGATTTGACATTATGACCCTAGAAATCTTTCACTTACAGATAGAAGACTATGGAATATGGTGAAGATGTGGAAAAGGAGGACTACTAATTATGGAATAGTCATTACATCCTTCACCTCATTTAATTCTCACAACAAGTTTAAGAGACTGGTGGTACTTTGCCTACCATTTTATAGCTGAGGCAACTGAGGCCCAAGGTCACACAAACAATGGGTAACAGACCTATAATTTATTAATGCTCACCGAGGACATTTTTCCATTGATTTTTAGAGAGAGTAGGAAGGATAGGGAGAGACAGAAAGAAACATCAATGTGAGAGAGATACATTGATTGGTTGCCTCCTGCACCCACCCCAACCAGGGCTAGGGAACTTACAACCAAGGTATGTGCCCTTGACTGGAATTGAACCCAGGACCCTTCAGTCTACGGGCCAACATTCTATTCACTGAACCAAACCGGCTAGGGCAGACCTACAATTTAAACATGGGTCTTTTGGGCTCCAAAGCTTAAAATCTCCCATACAACGTGGATTTCATAGTAGACCGCTCTTTTTAATTTATTTTTGTCACAATTTTGTTGGCTATTGCTTATCTGTCCTGTTCTGCTATCTATGGGCTATATTATTTCATATGTAAAATTATAATAATACTTAATTTCACAGAAGTTGTGGTAGGGATAAAATGAACACATTTTCTTTCTTCCTCATACTTCACCACCCGCCCCTTCTCCCCTATTTAGTTCTTTAAATGGAGGCTCACTAAAAAACGTTGACTATGTCATTTGTTTTTATGGAAGTGTCAATCTAAGCAAGTTTATGGTTAATGTAATTTACAATTCCCACGACTTCCCATGAATATTGGGAGAATATACACACATTGCCAGTTTTATTAAAATGCTTAAGTCAAGTAGATGGTAATCGAATGTAAAAATCACCCCACTCTGTCCTTGAGTAGGTTATAAGCACAAGTAACAAAACTTGTCTTTTTATTTGTGTTATAAATAAAATTTATGAGAAAAAAATAGCTCAGAGGGACTAATACCATATGCATTAATTTTTAGCTGTCCCTACTGGTAAAGCTTGTGAATGGAAGAAATTCCTGAGTGTAGTATTTGGGATACACATAGTCTTGTAGTTAGTTCAGGTAGAATCATTTGTATTTCCTGAGGAAAAGTTTCAGAAATCCAGCTGACTTAACACTTTCTTGTTTTGCTTTTAGTGGGGCAAGCTGGTTGGCAGGGCTTCACCTGACCTTGGATTGAAGGTAATTGTTGGGGTTTTAGAGCATTGCCTATTAGTGGAAGTGAAAAGCTGACAGAGAATGGAAGTGAAAATCCTGTATGTGCTGTGGAAACGGCAATACACATCAAAGCCTGCCATTATTTAGGGAAGAATTCAGGTAGGCTGGATATCTCAGCCTGACCTAAATCTCATTTCACACTTCCCCTCATTCTCTGTGAAGTCACATGACTGTCACCTCCATTATGAAGTAGTCCCTGACTACTTTTTACCTGATATTTTTTTCAATTTTGGGGAGATTTTGTGTTCCAACTATGGATTCTCACATAACATATTTCTCTCCACAACCACAGTGTTTGTCATTCAGACACATCTACCATCATACTTAAAATTCTTCATGGGCAAGGACCACAATGTCTGATCTTTCTGTGTTTCCAGGGTGTGGTGCAGTACCTAGCACATGGTAATGTTGAAAATAATAACTTGCATTCCAAATGGTTCTAAGTGCCAGGTGCTCTTTAAGCACTTAACATGGATTAAATAATTCAATTTTCACAACACCTCTGTGAGGTAGGCACTAATATAAGTTCCATTTTAGCTTAAGAAATCAGACAACATAACATTAAGTGACTCATCTGAGAGAGCCCAGAGAGCCAAGGTCAGAGTGCAGACCTAGGCAGCATGGCTCCGAAGCCATGTTCTCTGTTACTACACAGTATTGTCACAGGTTAGGTTCTTTGGAGGCAGACCCAAAGATAGAGCTTGGGATGCGGGATGTTTACTAGAGGAAGCAAGATGGGGAAGAGGGAGAAGTAAAACTGGGGAGAGCTGTTAAAGAGTGCTGGAGTGGTTATTGCTCAATGGAGTTGATCTGATCTGCTCTCAGATGACCAGACCTCAACTGGTCTCCAGATATGGGCTGCCCCGGGGAAGGTGTGACCACGGGCCAAGCAGCTCCGTTCAGCTAATGCAGACCTTATTGGCAGCTGGAGGCTGTCTGTGCATTACATCCTCAACAGCTGGTCAGAAAGTTCTTCCTAAAAGGCAATTTGGATGGCTCGTATACATGTCAGTCATAGATAATTGATTGCCTCTCAGGGGAATATAATAAACATTTGCTAAAGTAACATAATTTTTATTAATGATAATAACTACATAACGGCTATAACTTATTACGCATTACTATGTACCATATAAAGATGGCTACAATTTATTGAGCTATTAAGCATCATTAGAATATACTGAGGTTAATGCTATGTTATATAACCTCATTTTACTAATGATGAAATAGAGACCGATTGATGTTAAATAACTTGTTCACTGTTATATCATTAGTAAGTGGGAGAGCTAGTAGTCTCTCTCCCCAGCTCTTCTGCCCCTGGAGTCCATACCGCAAACTTCTAGGCTAGTGTATGTATCTTCTCAACTTGGTTGCTGTGAGCTTTTCTATAGTAGACACTGTGTTTTCTTCAGTTTTGTGACTCTCAGCACCTAGCAATGCCTGGGACACAGTATGTATTGAATATATACTTGTTGAATGAATGATGAGTTGGTCATCAATTAAAAAATCATGGTTTTGATAGAAGCTAGCACAATAATTTAGTAACTCAGTGACTTTGATTAGAAGCAACTGGGTATTTAATAGGGCACATTAAAGCCATAAATTTTCATTTGTTTAATAAGACTTGTCAAAGCTAAGAGCTGTTAGTGGAAACAACAGGAGGAATCCACATGCAAAGTTGCACAAATGGCCAGCATACTGAGCCAATCAACCAGGATGGATGAGAGGCCACAAGCTGCTCTGGCATGAACATTGGCCTAGAATTGAGGTTTTAACTCCAGACATTTCGCTCATGTGTAGTGTACTCTTACTTCTGAAATGGGAATATTGAAGGAGATGATCCTCGAGTTTCATTTAATACTCAAATGCTATGATTCTGTGAAAATAATATGGAAGTGAAAGTTGGCATTCTGTGAAGGAACAGAGAGCAGAACCAGACCTGGTGGGTGGTAGACACCACAGGAAGAATTTAGCTGAATATGAAACAGAATATTCTGAAGAATATCCCTGTGAGGAATTGACTCTTCCTTCATTAGAAATTTCAAGTAGAGGCTGACCATGGTCAGGAGTGCTCTAGGTGGACTCTCTGTGTAGGGTCAAAGGCTGGATGAGGTGACTTCAGAGGTCAACTAAATCTCAGAGTCTGGGAATATAAAAGGCAAGGATTAAATCTCAAATATTAAGACCTGTCAGAGTGTAGAGTAAGAAATTGTATTGAACAGTGCCTAGGACATAATAGCTGCACAGGGAATATTTGTTGCATGAATTAATATTCAAATCCACTTAATCAGGATTAGTGTTTTGAATTAGGGTTGAATGTAATCAATACCTGCAATTCTGGATAGTGTGAGGTCAAAATGAGATAATCAACATGAAGGTGTTTTGAAAATTTTTCATGTTATGGTTTGGGTTCTCTAGAAAATAGAGCCTGAGACAAAGACTATGTGCAGATAATACAGTTGCATTCCCAGTAATTAGACAAGAATGAATCAAAATCATTGAGAACACATAATAAGGCCTAATTTGATGGTAATCATGGCAACTATTCCCACTGTTTAGAGATGCTCTAGGAAGGGAAGATCTTTCTATTTTTATAATAGGCACCCAGTGCACAAATTCGTGCACATTGAAAGGAACTGTGGGCCACGAGGATGTGGTGGGCACAGGGGCGGGTCTCAATCCATCCTCTGCACCCCCACCTGGCCCCTCCTACCACAGCCCCCAGTCCCCAGTCTGCTGGCAGCCCCGTTCCCGCTGCTGCCACTCCTATGCACTGACAGCGCCGGCCCCACTCGCACTAGCTGATGGCCCGGAGCGATTGGGGCAGGCGCCAGCAGTGGGTGCGAGTGGGGCTGGCACAGTCAGCAGGTGTGAATGGCAGCTGCTGCCCTGATTGTCCCTTAGGAACAAAGGGAGGTGGAGAAGCCCTCAGGGGCAATTGGGGCAGGCTGATGGCTCCAAGCGATCGGGACCAGCACCAGGCACCAGCAATGGGTGCAAGCGGCACCTCCAGCGCTGGCAGTGGGTGTGAGTGGGACTGGCACCAGCATCAGGTGAGAGCACTGGGTAGGACCACAGTGTGCGAGAGCAAAGAATTTTCAGTAGCCACCAGTGGCTCACCCCAGTGACAGCGACTGGCACCCTGCCTTGGTATGGCGCCCCCGCCCACCTGCTCCACCATCCCGCCACGGCCAGCACCCACCATGTTCTGTGCTCTGCCACCTGCTGCTGACTCCCGCCATGTTCTGTGCGCGCCCCCTGGTGGTCAGTGCATGTTGTTCCGCTGTTTGGTCTATTTGCATATTATTAGCCTTTCATTATATAGGATTTTGATTGCTAGTGCGTAATGTAAGTTTGGCACAAGATAAGATACTCAGTAAACTTCTGGTGGACAAATGTGTAAGCAGTCTCTCATTATTCATTATAACAACCTGAATTGCTATACTGATATTAGTTTTTTTTTTTAAGGAGAAAGTGAAGAGTAAGATAGGTTACGTAAGAAGCTAAGGTGTTCCCAGTTAGAGAGTGATGGAACCAGAACTCCAACAAAGCTCTGCTAACTATAAGTTGCGTGGAGAGTGGAGAGATTTTTAAAAAATTAATAAAATGCAACTATTCCTAATGCTGTGTTTAATAAATTGGAACTTTACAAGCTTAGCCTTAGAGAACACAGACAATATAGAGTTGCAGGAAATCCTTGGTCTTGAGAGATTTGGACCACACTCCAAACTCTGACGTTCTCCATTATTCTTACAGCTGAACAAATATGACATATATAATTGTCAAGCCCACCACTGATTTTATGAATTAATTCTTGGGATTTATAGTGTTTTGCCCTCTCTTTTCAAAGCACCTCACAACTGTTAATTATTTAAGCTGCCTTACATCCCTCAGAGGAAGGACAGGGATGTTATTCTGCCCTGAGCCTGGGGGGAGGTGGAGGTCGAGAGAGGTGGAATACCAGTGGTTACCAGAATCCAGGGGAGGAGAGATCAGATTGCACCTGAATGAACTCAGAGGGTTTTATTATGGAGGAAATCTGACTTGGGAGATGGGACAAAGGCTTCTCTTGTGGGCTTTTGAGTCAGAAGATGAGAGAGAGAATGCAAGGGCCATTTCTGATATCTAACAATAAGATGATAGCTATCATTTATTGAATACTTACAATGGAGCTGGTAGTGTGCTACCATTTAATTTTATAAGAGAAATGTAAGTTGAATGATGACAAAAATAGCAGCTACCATTTATTGAGAACCCTGCCATGCACACACTTTACATGTCTTGCCTCTTTAGATCCTCACAGCGACCTCATAAAACATGCATTGTTATTCCTACACTAGAGGCCCGATGCACGAAATTCATGCAAGAGTAGGCCTTCCTTCCCCCAGCTGCCAGCACTGGCTTCCCTCTGGCACCCGGGACCCAGGCTTCCCTTTCAGCCTTGGCTTTAGCTTTGTCCAAAAGGTCATCTGGTCTAATTAGCATACTATGCTTTTATTATTATAGAGTATTATAGATTACAGAAGGGAATGAAAGGACCCAAGTCTTTTACTGATCATAACAAAACTGGAATTTGAACTAGGACTTTGCCTCCAAAGCCTGGGTTCTCTCTATGTAGTTTACTGGCAAATCATTGGCTTTATCCAAATCATGGTTTTCTCATTTGTATAAATGAGAATAATAATATCTACATCACATTTCAAAATTATAAACAAATTTAGAATGCTCCTCCTTGTGATTTAGCAAAAATTAATTGTAAGCTTTTTTCAACTTTATTTTTTCAGCTGATTAAGAGTCAGAGCTGAGATACATGTTGTCACTTAGTGTTCTTTAAATAGTTTTTAGCTAGTTTTAATTTGAAAAAAGAACATACTTCAGTAGAGACAGGGACAGGAATTACCAAAAAATAAAATAAATAAGTAACATACTTTGGAAACTTTTGCCATTATGTCATAGTACATTACATGCTATCTTGGCAAATTTATGGATAGTTTTAATTTTTTTTCAGTCTCACTTGGTACTGGTATGACACAAAACAGTGATATCATTGGCAATGATTCTGTTATGTGCTTGAAGATTTATTTGGAGTTTTCTCTGTGCTCTTTACAATAGACTGTTTTTCCAAGATAATATTATTAGTTGATTTATTGATATACTTATTGGTTTATTTAAAATTTTATAAAATAAATTGATGAACAAAATAGAGCCAGAGACATCGAAGCATGCAACTGACTGACATATTTCAGAGAGAAGGGGGTGGATACAGACAATAGTGAGGTGAAGGCCTGGGGAGAGGGCAGAAGCAGGGTAGAGGGGGTCAATTGGGAAAAAAGGGGACATCTGTAATACTTTCAACAATAAAGATAAATTTTAAAATATTATAGATAGCTATTATATATATATATATATATATATATATATATATATATATATATATATATATATATTTAAAAAAAACTCCAAATATTTAGCAGAACAATTCTTTGATAAACCTGCTTTGAACATTATTGAAGTTATCAATCTATGTAAAAATCACTTATTCAGGTGACATTCATATAATAACATTAACTATTTTAAAGGAAGCAATTCAGTAGCATTTAGTACATTCACAATATTGAGCAACTACCATCTCTATCTATTTCCAAAACATCTCCATTACTTCAAATTAAAGCCCCTTATTCCTAAAGCAGTTTCTTCCTATTCCTGCTTCCCTCACCCCCACCATGGAAACCACCACTCTTCATTCTCTCTGTATATGCCACATAACTGGAATTGTACAATATATGACCTTTGTGTCTAGCTGTTTTTGTTTAATTGTTTTTGGTTTGTTTGTTTGTATTTTTTTAAAGTAGTAGAGGACAGGATGCTTGCTTTCCAGTGACTTACAGTTTATTAAGAGAAATTAGATAGGTGAATCTTTAAAAAAAGTATTTTGATTGTTTTCAAAGAAGAAGGGAGAGGGAGAGTTAGAAACATTAATGATGAGAGAGGAGAGAGTATTGATCGGCTGCCTCCTGCATGCCCTCTACTGGGGATTGAGCCTGCAACCCATGCATGTGCCCTTGATCAGAATTGAACCTGGGACCCTTCATTCTACAGGCTGACGCTCTTTCCACTGAGCCAAACCAGCTACGACTGTGTCTGGCTGTTTTTTCACACAATGTTTTCAAAGTTTATTCATGTTATAGCATATATTAGTATTTCATTCCTTTTTATAGTTAAACTAGTGGCCCAGTGCACGAAATTCGTGCACAGGCAGTGGGGTGGTCCCTCAGCCTGGCCTGCATCTTCTCCAATCTGGGACCCCTGTGGGATCGGGCCTAAACCTGCAGTTGGACAAACCCCTCGCAATGTGGGAATACTGGCTCGTAACCGCTCACCTGCCTGCCTGCTTGATCTCCCCTAACCACTCTGCCTGCTGGCCTGCTTGCCCCCAACTACACCCCCCTGCTAGCCTGATCACCCCCAACTGCCCTCCCCTCCTGGCCTGATCACCCATAACCGCTTCTGCCTCAGCCCCACCACCATGGCTTTGTCCAGAAGGACATCTGGAAGGTCTCATGGTCTAATCAACATATTACCCTTTTATTAATATAGATAGGATATGACATACTGCCATAACTATAACATATCTACCAGTATTACTCTATGAGAATACATACTTCATCCAATAGGAAGGCATCTAATACATTACATTGTATATGTTGTAAGTAGTAGGAAATACTGTATTCATAGCAATAATATATACCTTGTGACTTCCCTTCCTGATCTGGGAATGGTTCCCCAGTTCTTTTGACGTTTCCTGGCCCCTAATGTATTTTTTTTGTCATTCAGTGTAACTTTATTTACTGTTTATTGCACATGATTTGAGGTCTTTAATTTCTAACCACCAAAGATTCAAAGGACTATTTTTTCCATGAAGTTTAACATTAACATTAGTGAATTTGTGTATTCATGTGTTTTTATTGTAAACATCTGAATTATTCACATTGTCATAGATCCTGAACTCATAAGCATGGATCATGCACAGGCTGGCAGCAAGCCAGGAAGCCACTCTGCAAGCAAACAAATACTCTGCATAAGGAGAAAAGTCATAGCATAACATTTAATGTCCAACCTGAGTCACCTCAGAATGTTATATATATTGACTTCTTAATTCATATAGTATTGGGAACTCAACTGCTTGGTTGGTGGTGGGGTTGACCTGGTTTTGGGAGGATTATTCCTGAAATAATTAAGGAAAAGAGGGCTCAGTCTTTCTTCTTGGTTGCTTGCTCCTCCCCAGCACCTTCATCTTTCTTCTTGTCCTCAGCTTCTTGGGCATCTTCTCCTTCACCTCCTTCTTCCTCCTTTGCATCCTCAAATTCTTCCTTGGCACCTTCTTTCTCTTCCTCTTCTTCTTCTTCCTCAGCCTCTTCTCCTTTTCCTTCTCTTCAGCTTCTCCTTCAGAAGGGGGTTCATCCTTAGCTTCCTCGGCTTTTGCAGCCTCAATGGTCTCCTCCACCTCAATCTGCTCCTCCTGGACGTGGCTGGAGTATTAAGAAGGGAAGGAGTGAGCAGACATCAAGTAGGAGCTATTCTGTAAACCACTGTAGGCAGATCACCAAAGACCTGGGAACTCTGGTAGTAGCCACTGGCTATGTTTCCCATGCTGGTGAAACTGAACCAGGTCTCTTCACCTTCCAAGAGTTTCCTGTAAGCTGCAATGTCAATATCCAAAACTATCTTCACATTGAAGAGGTCCTGGTATTCTTTTAAATATCCTGCCATTTCACTTGTGGTTCTCAACTCATTTTCTAATTTGTTGGTTGTGTCCTGCATAGCACTAACATCGGAGTTCTGCTTATCCTCCAGCTCTTGCAGCTGCTTTCCCAGCGCTTTGTTCATGCCCCAGCTTGCTTCAATCTCCAGGGTCTTGGCCTTGAGCAGTCGCTGGCCCACACCACGTAGGTGCTCTGGGCAGCGCTCTCTGTCAGCATGGTGAAGTGGCTCTTGTACCATTCTTTGGCATTCTGCATGTTCTTGGCAGCCAGCTTCTCATACTGGGTGCGGATGTCCTTGAGCATAACGGAGAGGTCTGACTTGGAGAACACGTCCATATCCATGGAGATCTGAGCATACTGGACATGCACCTTCTTCAGAAAGGCGATTTTGTCCATCAGGCTTTCGATGCACTTTTCCAGCTCAGTGCTGGCAAGAGCCGCCTCATCTGCACCTTTGCTCACCTCCATCAGCCAGCCCTCTGCATCCTCATGGTTCAGCACCTCTTCCTGGTAGCTCGCCTGCAGGTTGTTCCCAGCCACTTCAGAGCCCCGCTGCCTCCTAACTGCCCACTTCCCTCTCCTCTCCAGGGACAGGGTGCGGTGGGGCAGGGCACAGGCATGCATTTTCATTAAAATGTTCAACCCTGGCCTGCTCCACCGGTGTCCTGAGGTGGCCCGGGGGCAGACAGTGATCCCGGAGACCCTGGCCACCCCAGCCTACGGAGTCAGCAGGCAAAGTCAGGCACTGACCACACTACCTGCCCAGTCCCAATTGCACCCTGGACCCTGCGGGTGACATCAGGTGCTATCCATGCCACCTGCCCGATCCCGATGGCTGCTTGGACCCCGCGGGCAGTGTCAGGAGCTGTCCATGTCACTTTCCAGGTCCCAATCGCCCCCTGGACTTCCTGAGCAGCGTCAGGCGCTGCTTGCTGGAACTGCCCAGTCCCGATGGAAGCCTGGACTCCACCGGGCAACGTCAGGCGCTATCTGCTGGGCCATCCCAGTCCTGGTGGCCGCCTGTACCCCACAGGTGACATCAGGCACTGTCCATGCTGCCTGCCAATCCTGATCGCCCCCTGGACCCCATGGGCAGCGTCAGGTGTTGTCCATGCCACCATGCTTGGTCCCGATGGCTTCCCATCCCGCGGGTGACGTCAGGCGCTGTCCGCTGGGCCTGGACCCCGCGGACAGCTCAGGTGCTGCCTGCCCTGTGGAGCCTGCCCGGTCACTATCATGGCCTGGACCTTGTGGGTGACATCAGGCGCTGCCCACCAGGCCTGCCGGGTCCATGGCGGCCTGGACCGAGAGGGCTAAGTCAGGCAGTGCAGGCTTGCCTCCTTCTCCGCTGGCCCCACCTGCTTGCTTCTCCGCAGCTTCGCTCCCTTCTGCAGCCCTTGGCTTCTTTCTATGCTGTATTGCTATGCAAATTAACCGCCATCTTGGTTGGGTTACTTTGCATACTCTCCCTGATTGGCTGGTGGGCGTGGCTTGGGCGTAGCAAAGGTGCAGTCAATTTGCCTATTACTCTTTTATTAGGTAGGATAACATTCCATCTGCATGTACATACTACAATTTATTTGTCCTTTCATCCACTGATGAATATTTAAATTGGTTCCACCTTTTGCTTATTGTAAATAACCAGTGCTGCTATGTGAGTACATGTACTTGCTTATGTACCTGTTTCAGTACCATAGGGTATATATGTAAGAGAGAAGTTGTGTGTGTATCTATTTTCAATTCTTTTGAGTATCTATACTAGTAAAAGGGTAATATGCAAATTGGCCAGGACGCCCTCACACTAATAACCGAACAGCAGGCTGCATGGGGCAACCAGGCCGTCAGGGGGGATAGTGAGGGACAACCAAATAACTGAACAGCAGGCTGCGTGAGGTGACCAGGCCAGCAGGGGGGGTTAGTGAGGGACGACCAAACGACCGAACAGCAGGCTGCATGGGGCTACCAGGCCAGCAGAGGGAGGCAGTGAGGGGTGAATAGGCCAGCAGGAGGGGAAGTTGGGGGTGACCAGGCTGGCAGGGGGATAGTTAGGAGTGACCAGGCCGGGGAGGGGGGCAGTTGGGGACAACCAAGTTGGCAGGGGGGCAGTTAGGGGTGATCAGACTGGCAGGGGGGGGCAGTTAGGGGTGATCAGGCAGGCAGGCAGGTGAGCAGTTAGGTGCCAGTGGTCCCGGATTATGAGAGGGTGCAGGCTGGGCTGAGGGCCCCTCCCCCGGTGCATGAATTTCATATACCGGACCTCTAGTAGATCATAAGAGGGTCGTATGGTAATTTTATTTTTAACTTGCTAAACTGTTTTCCATAGCAGCTGCACCATTTCACATTCCCAACAGCAAAGTGTAAGGGTTCCAATTTCTCCACATCCTTGCCAAAATTTGTTATTTTCCACTGTTATTGTTTTTATAGCCATCTTAGGGGGTGTGAAGTGGTACCTCATTGTGGTTTTACTTTGCATTTCTCTAATGACTAATGATGTTGAATATCTTCTCATGTGCTTTGGCCATTTGTATGTCTTCTTTGATGAGGTGTATTTCTGTCCTCTCTCTCCCCCTTAAATTTTTTTTGGAATCTTTTTATTGTTAAGTTATAAAAGTTCTTTACATATTCTGGCTACTAGACTCATCAGATAAAAGATTTGCAAATATTTTCACTCATTCTATAGGTTGTCTATTTACTTTCTTGATAATGTCCTTTGACACACAGATGGTTTTAATTCAGATATAAAGTATATTTTACTATTATTACTTTTGTTGCTTGTGCTTTTGGTGTCATATCTGAGAAACTATTGTCAAATTCATTGCCGTGAAAATCCATCTACTTTTAATGTTTATACTTTTTTTAGTATGTCTTCTGATTTTTAGTATGTCTTCAATTTTATATATATATATATATATATATATATATATATATATATATATAAAACTATATATACATGTGTGTATATATGGATCACACACATACACACACATGACATGTTCGTTTCAAAGCATTTTAAAATTTATTGATTCATTTGATCCTTTTAACAATGTTGAGAGAAACACAAGGCAATAGTGATGCTCATTTTTAAGATTAATAAAATCCTGAACTTGAAGGAAGAAAACTTTCAAAGTCTCATGGATGGTAAATAGCAGATGAAAGATACAAATTTCAGCTATATAACCCCCATCATGTATCTCTCTCATTTCACCATCTGACTCCATAGAATGCTTCAATGTGTGTTGAGTGATGTGAAACAGAGGAATGGAGGAAAAAAACCCTAAGATTTGCTATGTCCCTGCTATGCACAAGGTATTTCTGCATGCATCATCACACAGTTCTCACACCTTCCTAGAGGTGGATGTTGATATTCTGATTTTAAGATAAGGAATGTGAGGCCCAGAGAATTTATAACTTACTGTGTAGCATACCGATAGCCAGTGGCAGAGTCTTTGTTCAATCCCAAGTCAGCTTGACTTCTTGTGATAATCTAGCACTTAGTGGACAACCCAGTGGCAGGAAATTATTTCAAAGGCGTATGATAATAGAATTTTAAAAATGAAAAGTAATAAAAGAATTTTTCTTCTAGGTCTTCAGTCACCCATCTACACTAATAAAAGAGAATATGTAAATAGACCATCACTTTGTGATGCCCACCAGCCAATAAGGAGTGAGTATGCAAATTAGCGGGGCAAAGATGGCAGCCGTGAGAGGCTTGGGTCACCCCTGGCAATGGAGGAAGCCAAGCTTCCTGCCTGCCTGGACTGGCTGAAGGAGGGGCCTGTGGGCAGCAGACACGGAGCTGGCCTGGGCGCACGGGAGGCTTGGGTCGCTGTTGCCTGGGCTGGCCGCTGAGGGAGTGTCCTGCAAATGGCCCTCAGCCCCTTACCCAGGCTGGCCACGCCCCCATGGGGTGAGGGTCCCCACTGGGGGCCATGGCCAGCCTGCAAACAGCCATCAGCTCCTCATCCAGGCTGGTCACGACCCCCCAGCGGAGACCCTCACCCCATGGGGGTGTGGCTGGCCTGCAAACTGCCCAGCCCCTTGCCCAGGCCAGCACCATCCCCAGTGAGGACCCCCACCCCAATGGGGGCGTGGCAAGCCTGCAAACCACCACAGGCCCCTTGCTCAGGCCACCCTGCCCCCCAAGGGAACTCCCACCCTGATCCGGGACACCCTTCAGGGCAAACCAGCCAGCCCCCACCTGTGCACTAGGCCTCTATCTATACTAATAAAAGGGTAATATGCTAATTAGACTGGGAGACCTTCCAGGAGAACTTCCAGACGTTCTTCCAGACAGAGCCATGGTGGTGGGGCCGAGGTAGAGGTGGTTAGGGGCCAAGAGGGGAGGGCAGTTGTGGGTGATCAGGCCAGGATGGGACGGCAGTTGTGGGTGATCAGGCTGATGGAGGGGGCCAGTGGGGGTGATCAGATGGGCAGGGGGCAATTGGGGGTGAGCAGGCCAGCACGGGGAGCCAGTTGGGGGCGAGCAGGCCATCAGTGGGGGTCAGTTGGGGTCAGTTGGGGACGATCAGGCCAGCGGGGGGAGGGGCAGTTGGGGGTGAGCAGGCTGGCAGGGGGCAGTTAGGGGTGAATAGGCCAGCAGGGGGGATAGTTGGGGGTGATCAGGCTGGTGGGGGAGCAGTTGGGGGTGAGCAGGCCAGCAGGCAGAGTGGTTAGGCACAATCAGGCAGGCAGGCAGGTGAACAGTTAGGAACCAGCAGTCCCCGAGGGGTCCCAGATTAGAGAGGGTGCAGGCCAGGCTGAGGAACACCCCCCGTCCCCGTGCACGAATTTTGTGCACTGGGCCACTAGTATTTAATAAAATTTGAGCATCTATTTCTTAAACTGTTGGTAATTTTAATGTGATCATTTTATTAGACATGACTGTTTTGATTGCTTGAGAAAGAAACCCATTAAAACTGACTTAAGAAAACAAAGGGGGACATTTATTATCTCACTCACCTGTCTTAGCTGGACTTTCTCCCTCTTT
This sequence comes from Eptesicus fuscus, assembly GCF_027574615.1. Taxonomy (NCBI): domain Eukaryota; kingdom Metazoa; phylum Chordata; class Mammalia; order Chiroptera; family Vespertilionidae; genus Eptesicus; species Eptesicus fuscus. The sequence continues at coordinate 38,350,897 of NC_072481.1, read as the reverse complement.
GTCTTGGCCTCGTCTCCTCATTCTCAAACAAATTCATGTGGCAGCAAGAAGGCCATTGGTATCTTCAGAACCTCAGGCATATTTTACCAGTTTGGCAATTTTAGCTAGGAGACAGAGATGCTATTTTAACTCAATCCTAAGACTGCTTGTTATGTGCTCATCTCTGAGCCAATCATGGTGGTCACAGTGCTGTTGTATTTCTATTGGCCTGGCCAGCCTGGGTGAGGGGCTGATGGCTGTTTGGAAGCTGGCCACGCCCCCCAGTGGGGACCCTCACCCCATGGGGGCGTGGCCAGCCTGGGTAAGGGGCTGAGGGCCATTTTCAGGACCCTCCCTCAGTGGCCGGCCCAGGCCTCCCGCACACCCAGGCTGGCTCCGTGTCTGCTGCCCACAGGCCGCTCCTTCGGCGGCCAGTCCAAGTAGGCAGGAAGCTTGGCTTCCTCCATTGCCAGGGGTGACCCAAGCCTCTCGCTGGCTCTGGCTGGCTCTGGGTCATTGTATAATATCCAAACAAGAAATTTTTAAAAGATAAAATGCTATTTACTCTGCTGTTACTGACTTTTTATTTAATAATATAATATAAAACACTCACTAATGTTGATGGAACCTCTATTAATTGCCAAGGATGGCTGCCATCTTTGTCCCGCTAATTTGCATACTCGCTCCTTATTGGCTGGTGTGCATCACGAAGTAAACTTGGGCAAGTTACTCTCTGGGAGTCTCATTTTCCTCATCTGTAGAGTAGAGAAAATGACCATCCTTGTTTGAGACTATCCTGAAGATTAAATGAAATGCTATATGTAAAATTCCCTCCCCCATCCTTGGCAATTAATAGAGGTTCCATCAACATTAGTGAGTGTTTTATATTATATTATTAAATAAAAAGTCAGTAACAGCAGAGTAAATAGCATTTTATCTTTTAAAAATTTCTTGTTTGGATATTATACAATGACCCAGGAATTTCTTTAGTAATCAGGAAAAACAGTGAAGATGAAAATCAGGTTTGACTCACAGGGAGTGAAGCCTGTTGTGAGAAGCTGGGGCCTCTGATGCAGCAGGTGCTGAGACTCCCAGAGCTGATGGGAATCCTCTGACCTCTCTTCTGGGAAATGCTCAGCTACAAATGTGCATTTACATAAATAGGAACACACAGGTAATATCAAGACTGATCCTGAAGGAGTGAGGTGAGCCATTCCTATAACCCAAACCTCCATGTTACACAGTGGCCTGATGCTGTTTGGAGGGCTCAGAGATGGTGGTCAGGAGACCTGGACTCCAACCCTGTTCAGTGTTACCAGCATGTATGACTTGGGCAGGTCACCTCTCAAGCCTATTTTTTTAAAAAAATCTAACACACAGGCTTATTATGAGGCTCAAATAAGATAAAGGATATAAACAGAGAGCAAGTCAAAAGGGGATGCTACTACATATTCTTTCAATTACCAACCTTAACTGAGTGCATCCTTATCACATTAAATTCTGTTCATGTTCATTATGCTCCAATTTTCACTGTTGTAATTCTTGTTCTCACTACTTCTCTCTTGACTATTAGCCTCTTAATTGGTCTTTCTGATTCTTTTCTTAAAATTCTTTATTGTTTAAAGTATTATATATGTCTCCCTTTTTCTCCCATTGACTTTCCCGGCCACTCCCACCCCCCAGCACATGCTCTTACCCCCCTAAGTGTCTGTGTCCATTGGTTATGCTTATATGTATGAACTAGGGGCCCAGTGCACGAAATTCATGCACTGGGGTTGGGGGTCCCTCAGCCCAACCTGCCCCCTCTCACATACTGGGTGCCCTCAGGGGATGTCCTACTGATGGCTTAGGCCCGCTCCCCACGCTCTTTTGTGGGAGGCAACCGGGCTAATCAGGGGAAGGCACCAGCCCCATCACCCTGCTGCTGCAGCCACTGCCAGTCACCACAGCCACCAAGGTGTTTTCATCAACACGGACTCCAGTCCCTTCACCAAGAAAAAGTGACAACTTTCTTTAGGCATTTTCAAGATGTGTCTTTCATAGGATATGCATTTTTTTTTAATCCTTACCTGAGGGTATGTTCCCATTGATTTTTAGAGTGTGGAAGAGAAAGGGAGAGACAGAGAGAAACATCAATGTGAGAGGGACACTGATTGGTTGCCTCCTGTATGAGCCCTGACCATGGGCACCAGGCTGGGGGGCATGCAGGGACCCCTAGGCCGCACGCAGCGGTGGCCGCCGGGGGTCTCCGCACACCCCAGAGGCCAGCAGCCAGCCCCCCATCATGTGCACCAGGCTGGGGCGTGGACCCAAACTGCCTCTTGGTGCTGGAGCATTCCCAAGTGGCTGGGGGCACTATGGTGACACAGGATGTTCCCACCCCGCCCTGCCCCCAGCCCCTTGGCACCTGCACCTATAGGCTCAAAGTGGCCAGGGGGCGTTCTGGGACCCCTGCCACTCAGGACCTAAGCAAGGGGCCTACAGACTCAGACTGGCCTGGGTCCTGAGGATGTTTGCAGGACCCAGCCCCTTAGCTCCTGCACCCTTTGGCTCCAAGTGGCCAGGGGGCATTCTGGGCCCCTGCCTCTCAGGACCTAAGCGCGGGCCTACAGGCTCTGAGCGGCTTGGGTCTGGAGGATGTTTCCCAAACCCCAGACCTCTGCAAGTGTTTGGGGGTGGGAACATTCCCATGTCGCTATGGCGCAGGAATGTTCCCACCCCGCCAAGCCTCCCAGTGGCCAGGGGGCGTTCTGGGGCCCTGCCTCTCAGGACCTAAGCGCGGGCCTACAGGCTCTGAGTGGCTTGGGTCTGGAGGATGTTTCCCAAACCCCAGACCTCTGCAAGTGTTTGGGGGTGGGAACATTCCCATGTCGCTATGGCGCAGGAATGTTCCCACCCCGCCAAGCCTCCCAGTGGCCAGGGGGCGTTCTGGGGCCCTGCCACTCAGGACCTAAGTGCGGGCCTACAGGCTCTGAGCGGCTTGGGTCTGGAGGATATTTTCCCGGTCCCAGACCCCAGACTGCTGCAAGTGTTTGGGGGCGGGAACATTCCCGCGTCGCTTATGGCAACGCGGGAATGTTCCCGCCCCACCAAGGCTCCCAATAGCCAGGGGGTGTTCTGGGGCCCCTGCCGCTCAGGACCTAAGCACGGGCCGACAGGCTCTGAGCGGCCTGGGTCCAGAGGATGTTTATGGGACCCAGGCCATTCAGCGCCCGCGTATGCAAATTAACCGCCATCTTGTTTGCTCTGATTGTCAATTTGCATGTTTGTCTATTATTAGGTTAGATATAAGTCCTTTGGTTGATCTAGGTCTTTCTGATTCTTGTGTGGCTTTTCTCTGTTGATCCTAACAGAATAATCTTTCTTAAACACACCTTCTGCCATGATATTCCACCAGTACATCTATCTACAGATTCCTACCACCCACTATATAAAATGGTTGAGCATAAATGAAGGAAAAGTATTTGTCAAGGTATGGAGACAAATTTTATTTTAACCAAAAAGTCCCCAAAAGGAGCTGTGCACCTTGTTTTCCTGGTCCTGTTGCTGGGGCACCAATCTTCTGGCTCCTAGAGGAGATCATTGAGTGATCTATCCTGCCAGAAACAAGGGATCTGGGTCCTCTCCCTTGTCTCTGGTCCTATCCTGGTTCCTGGCCACCATTTAGATCTGACACTAAGTGGCTTACATCAGTTAACCAGCTGCTGATCTCCTGGATATTTTGTACTTAACTCACTGGTTACCTCTCTGGTAAATCACCTTTTTTAATTTATGGGTTGACACTCTTTGGTCCTATCTAGACTTATCCATGAGAGGGAATGGTTTTCTCTTTTATACTGTATAAAGTGTCTAATAAGTATTAGGAACTATGCTAGCTGATATGGTCCCTACCTTCATGGAACTTTAAGCTTAGTAAAGAAAATAGCAATTAAAAATGTAAGTATGCCGAGTGTTACTAAATAGGAAGAACAAGATGCTATGGAAACACAGTAGTAGAAACCCTAACTTAGGTAGGAGTGTCAGGGAAGACCACCTTGAGAAAGTGACATTGTATTGAGACTTAAAGATGCACTGAGGTCAAATGCCAGTTGGAATCAGCATGCAGGAAGAAATGAAGTCTATCAATGTCTAAAAGCAGCCTCCTTGCTTCTTCTAGTCATCCAAGCACATAGCCTAGGTCACACCTCAGAATGTTTATTGGTACCAAGTTACAGATAGAAATCTGGGCTGGCTGGAAGCAATGGCATGAACACTAAACAATAACATAGTTCTATCACTGCCACTGTGGGCTTTGGAATATTTGGTAAGTTACTTATCCTTTCTGACCCATAGTTTCCACATATGGGAAACACAAATGATAACTCTTCGAGGTCATTGTGAATGACTAATGAAATAATGAATATGAAAGCACTTTGGAAACTGACAGCCATGTGAATCAATAGGAGGAAGTTGATTATAGGGTATGTGACCCAGCATTGAGATGGAACAAGGAATAGAAAATGCTGACCCTATCAGAAGCCAGTTCTTTCAGTCTTATACTGTCTTAGAACTTTAGGAGTTCCATATATGATATGGATACATGTTTTCTGTATATATTATTCAAGGAGGTAAAAGCAGTTTTAAATATCTACATGGCTAAATTGTCCCAAAAGAGACAGCCCTCTCCCTAAATGATATCACTGAAATTCAAGTTGCGTGGCTTAATGGAACCCAATACACCCATAAATCTCGGCTGTAATGGCTGTCCTACCCTGATAGGGTACGATAACATGGGTGAATTCTTAGTGGTGCCCTGTTGCCAACAAAAGTCCACAATTTTCTGTCAACCTCATGGCCAGTGATAGGTTGGCAGAGAACAGCTGGCTTATTTTCTACAGAAATCGCTTTGTGCTGCGAGGAACAAAACCATATTTAATGATTCCAGTCTGGGGCCAAGAGCTCCAAGCCTCACATGGGTTCTGGAATAACTATAGGTTTCTGGAGATGTAAAGCATTGACATGAAAGACTTTGGGCATTTTGCAATAAGATGAAATGGCAGAGACATGCATAGCCCCGGATTGCTGCATGCCCACCTATTACCTTTTTGGATCATTTATGAATGAAACAGACTGATCCTTACAGTGCTCTTTGGCCGATTAATCATTGGTTACTTTCAGTTTGAGATACAATGCTCTTTTAATTGCTATTGAGCAAAGCTGGAGTGAAGAGCCCAGCTATTGGATGGACCCTTGTAGAGAGTGGAGATGGCTTCTCCCCATGAAACCTGATTGCATAACAGCTGCAGGTGTACTGGTATGTTGTAATGGTTAAACGTATTCTGCAAGTGAATACATCAGCAGAATGCCTGATAGAGGGTGAATATTCTATATGTACATGTCTTATCAATTACTATCACCAGTGGGCATAGGAATAGGGGCTAAGCTCACCAAAGAACAAAAGGCTATAGAAAAATAGCACATCCATTTTCTTTATGTTTCCCAGTCCTCATAACCTCTTTGGACTGAGCACTAGGGCTATTTTTTAAATTATAAAGGCCAAATCACAAGAGAAGAAAAGGATAGTAGAGATAGGTCATTCTTGGAATTTGAAATGGCCTATGTCCAAATGCCTGGTTTATGGTGTGTGTGTGTGTGTGTGTGTGTGTGTGTGTGTGTGTGAAATGGGCATCTGAAATGGGAATTTTCAGGTGACTATTTCTAAAGGCCATCTGGCTGTGAATTCTGTGTTCACTTGGTATTAGTGCCTGAAAAGATCAGAGAAGGAAGAGATCAACAGGGAAGGGGAGAATGTGTGGTCCTCCAATCAGTTTGGGACCAATTCTCATGTAGTGTCTGGCATATTGCATTATTCAACCTCACAACTATCCTGTGAGACACATGTGAGTACTCCTATTTTATCAATGGAAGCCTGAGGGTAGGAGGTAAAAGAGTGGTTCAAATCATGTAACTAGTAAGTGATAGGGCTTGGTGTCAATAGAAAGTAGTAGATACTGACCTGGTGATACCAAGTCAATCAATGTGAGGGAATGAATTGCTCAGGGAATGATGCAGTCAGAGCTTAGGAGAGCTTAGACACAGGATGTAGTAAAAATATGACAGTGAGATTTAGTCCCTAGAGATCTCAGTGGAGGTCTGAAGGAAATAACATTACTCAAAGGTCTCTTACTTTGGCCTTCTGGGAAGACCAAAGGGGAAGAATAGGAATATCAGCTCCAAGAAAAAGATAATTCCAAATACTCTATTCAACAGGAATGGATTGGGCCAAGCAAATTCCCTCGTGTGTCACTTTCCAAGGACAAGTGTTATATTATATATAGGACAAGAGTTTGAGCTTTTAAAGTTTGCGCCTGGACTTTGATTGCTATCTGCAAGGGAAACAGACAGTGGAAACTATTTCATTAGGACTGATGGGAAAAACACATTTTCACAGTGCCCTGAATAGCCCTGCTTAGTGTTTGAAGTCATTATCGTAATAGTGAGTAAGCTGAGAGGAGGAACAGCCACTACAAATGACTTTAAAGAGCGAGAGAGGGAGAAAGATAATCATGAAAGTCAGACTGGGTATTGGTTGTTGGTGAGAAATTTCCATGGAACATGAAGCTCTGCCCGAAGCTTTCTTCCTGAGGCCTGCCTGGACCATAGGTGAAGGGAAGTAAGTATATGTGATTGGACATTTTCTGGATGCAGCATAGTCAGGCTTGCCAGAGCTTCCTGCTAGACCGAATGCCTCATCAGTTCAGTTCTTGCTTTATTCTTTATTCATTAATTTAGCTAATCTTTTTTTTTTTCATTTGTTACATAGTCTCTCAGTACTTCCTACATGTCAAGGCTATGAGTTTAGTGCCAAGATAGCAAAGAGGAACAAATAAGACTAAGCTTATAGTGTAGTGAAGAAGAATAGTATAGATAATTATAGCTCATGTGATAATGCTAGAATGAAGGTATCGAGGAATTTCAGGATGTAGAGAAAAGAGTCTTAAATGTTTCATTTTGTCATGCCTACTTTATGCTTCAGAAATACAGAATAATCAGAAAGTGCTCCCTTCCTTATCCAGGCCTCACAGTCTAATAAAAAAAAAAAAAGTCTAATCTGGAAGTAACTCAAATCAACAACTCTAAGCCCATGGAAGATGATGCCTTTTCTCTTGCCAGGTCCAAAGAATGAGAGACATGAGAAGACATATGTAGATTCCATTTAGCTCAAAATGTTATAACCCTCAGGGTTCACAAACAGAGTTCATCAGAAAGCTGAGAACTCACAGAGGCTGCACTTGGTGTCCCTTAATCCAGTGTCTTTTGATCTGCTGGTGGCATTGCTCGTTACTGAGGTGGAGAACATTGGATGTGAAGCAGTCCTGGGAGGAAATGCTAAGTTTTATTTTGGACATATTTAGTTTGAGATGCCTGAAAGACATCCACATGAGTATGTTAAGAAGGCTGTTGAATATATGATACAGAAAGTCAGAAAAAAAATGTAGTCTGGTGATATAATTTGGGAGTTGTTATCATGGAGGTAGTTATTGAAACCAAGGACTTTAATGAAACCATCTCAACAATGGTTCTATGGGTAGTCAGTGAGTTTTGTAGGTAACTCCCCAGGATTTAAGAAGAATGGAATCACAAGAACACTGGGTAAGATGGCTACTTAAGGAATCGTGCAGTTCATTTTATGCAGTAATAGACATTGGCTCTTGACTCAAACGGGACCATTTGGTCACCAACTCAACTCCTACTCAATGCAATAATCCACCCCATAGCATCTTGGTCTTACATTGATACCAGTCATAAAAGGTCTTGTAGCCATTGCTGAACAACGTAGTTTAGGGCAAAAGAAACAAGTTTCTGGTTGCAGACTACACCGTGTTTAAGCCCTGGATTTGGCATTTGATCAACACTACCATCCAGTCCTCATTGCTGTGTTTTACCCATCAGACCATGGCAGAAGACCTGTTCAATGTATACCTATTAAAAAATCAGGCCTGGTCTAGTATCTTTAATAACAAGTCTAATCTAGGGTTACATTTTCCTGAACTCACGTGAATTTCTGGTAACCAAAGTTCCTTTTATTTATTTATATATTTTTTAATTACAAAACATCTTTTAGACTTCTTTTATCAAACTGTCCAATTTTGTGTGAGTTCTTAGTGACAATAGTGACCTTTGTAAAAATATTGGCCTTTTCCACATTAGAGGACTATTATTAGTCACTTTGTATAGAACTCAGTTGCCACTCATTTGAAACCCTCATTTCACAGGACGAGATGCCTGTACCCTAGAAATTAAGGGAATGCTTAGGGTACAAAGATTTTGTAGCAGAGTTGAAACTGCCCTCTGTTTTCTTGTGAGTGTTTTTTGTCCATCTGCTGAGCAAACTATTCCCCTCTCACTCAGGAAAGAAGCTAGGGGATATGCGAGTTGGAACTTTTTGCAAGTCAATCGGTATTACAACACCGCCCTCTGATGAGTTAAGTGCAAATGAATCAGAACCAGATGGACACATTTTCCTAAAAACAATGTGTTTAAAAAGTGGAGAAGAAGAAAATAAATTTTTGGTGAAATTCTCAAACATCTGTGGCTACATCAGATGCATAGCATATTGCCTTGCTTTCAGATACTCCCCTTCTTACCACCGGGAGAGCTCCAGTGGGGAGCAGAGCAGTCAGGGGTAGAGATTATCCTCATAGTCTGATAACTAACATGGCTGTCTTCAGCTGTTGTTTTCTCAGAGGTCATTCTTGGCAGGCAAATGAGGTTTAGATGAATAAAGCAATCATAAGGAATCAATTCTGTAGAAATATCCAGGCTTACACTTTTAACACGCATTTCTCTTGGACTGTTATGAGATTCACATTTTCAGATTCAACTAAAGTCTCTTGAGTACTTATTACATGCAAGGTTTTGTGCTAGACGCTCACATGGTTCTTTTCTCACTTTGTCTACCCAACGCAGTGGTGAGATGGCAGGATCATGAACAGATGAGTGACCTCAGGCTCAGGGAAATAAAATGACTTGTTCAAAGTCACACAGTTAGGCAGCAATAGAGCTGTGCTGCCCAACCCAGGAGCCACTAGCCACAAGTGGCCATTTACATTTAAATTAGTTAATTATAAATGAAATAAAAAACTGAATTGCTCAGTTGCACTAGCCACATTTCATGAGCTCTATCGCCGCACGTGATTAGTGACTACCATATTAGACAGCACTGATACAGAACATTTAAATCATCTTAGAAAGTAATACTTTACAATGCTGCTACAGAGCCCGGGTTTCAACTAATATTTTTATGACAAAGTTCTGGGCTCCTTCCATTATACCATCTGGAGTTGTCTCAGATAATACAAGCTTCTAAAATGGAAAACAGCTCCTCCTAAGCACAACTAGAAACATTCTCCTCTTCATCCTGGATAGACCCTACGTTGATTCTTTATTAAATCTGCTCTGTCCTTTGTGTGGCTGCCATGGAGTAGCTATGAACAGGAGTCAGTTGGGAAGGAATGAGAATGTGGAATTGGTGTACTGTGACCCGCTCCTTGACACACCTACATTTCAAGGACATCTTAGCACCATGCAGAGAAGTTGCCAGGGGCAGTGTAAAACTCAGCCAAGTTAGGAAGGCATACAAAGGAAATCAAGCATGTAGAGTGGAAAGATAATGCAACTTTGGTCAGGAAAATTTGGCACATGGACTTGGGCAAGTTGTGAAGAGGAATGGTACCATCTCCCTTACAGACACGTGAGGACTTAAATGGGTTAATAGTTGTAAGACACTTTAGCATAGTGCCTGATGCACAGTAGATGCTCCACAAAACTAGGTGCCTTTGGCCACTTGTGCCCTCCTTTCCTGGTGGGAGTTCCCACCAGTTCCATACTGGTCAAAAGAAAACACTCTAATTTCAACACTTTCCTCCTATTTTCAGTGGCCAGTGAAATGTGCGGGACAATTTTATTCTCTACCTTGTACATACACAAACAATACATTTCTGGTTGAGTTTAGATCTAAATGTGAAAAGCAAATAGAAACAAACATTCTAGACTATACTTTATGATAATATCTTTATGACCTTGGCCTAAGAAAAAACTTTCAAAAGGCAGAAAAGGCACTAACTATAAAGAAAAAGATGAAAAAAATTGAGCACAACAATCCTAATCCTAATATATAAAAACCCAGAGTCCGTAACATCCAAAATGACTGAAGTCTCGACCGACCGGAAGTCAGTCCTGTGACCCAGCACTGACTGCCACTGCTGTGGGTGCAGCGACCCAGCACTGACTGCTGAGGGAGCTGTGGATCAGGCCCAGAGAGAGGCTGGAGAGAGAGAGGTAGGGTCTGATCCGCAGCCTCCATGGCAGCTGTTGATCAGCCATTGCCTCTCTCTTTCTCTCCAGGCTTCGACAGCAGCCGTGCCTCTGTTTCTCTCCTGGTCTCTGCAGGGGCTGATGATCAGCCCTGCCTCTCTGATCAGGCCTGGAGATGGGCCCGGAGACTCTGATTGGCATAGAAACCACCCAATCAGAACCAAATCTGGGTGAACTGCAAAGGCAGAATGTAAGGTGGGGGCTGAGGAGGGGTTTTAAGGGCAACAGCTGTTTGGTGTAAGGTGTAAGAAAGCAGTTCAATTTTTTAATGACCGTTTGGCAGTACAGTGCATATGGTTGGCTATCAATCCAGATATTTATTTATTTTTGTCTGCCAAGTGCATCTCCTCCTGCTGAGAAAGGCTCCCCCTCCATCATTTTAAGCAATCCTATTCTATATAATCTATCTATACTACTAAAAGGGTGATATGATAATTAGACCGGTCGACTGGCCATATTCCGGACGTCTGACTTCCTTCCAGCAAAGTCATGGTGGTGGGGGATGAGGCAGAGAGTGCAGTTGGGGACAAGATCAGGCTGGCAGGGGAGGGCAGTTAGGGGCACTCAGGCAGGCAGCGGCAGTTAGGGGCGATCAGGCCAACAGGGGAGAGCAGTTGGGGGTGAGATCAGGCTGCCAGGGGAGGACAGTTGGGGGCAACCAGGCCAGAAGGGGAGGGCAGTTAGTGGTGATCAGGCAGGCAGAAGCAGTTAGGGGCAATCAGGCTGGCAGGGGAGAGCAGTTAGGGGCAAGATCAGGTCAGCAGGGGTGGGCCGTTGGGGGCAAGACCAGGCCGGCAGGGGAGGGCAGTTGGGGGTGAGATCAGGCCAGCAGGGGAGGGCAGTTAGGGGTGATCAGAAAGGCAGGCAAAGGGGTTAGGGGCAATCAGGCAGGTAGGCAGAGGTAGTTAGGGGCAATCAGGCAGGTAGGCAGGTGAGCGATTAGGAGCCAGCGGTCCCAAATTCTGAGAGGAATTTCCGACTGCCAGTTTAGGCAGTGAGACATCCCCCAAGGGGTCCCCAATTGGAGAGGGTACAGGCTGGGCTGAGGGAACCCCCCCCATACCCGTGCACGAATTTCATGCACCGGGCCACTAGTCAATAAGAAAAAGACATACAGATAGAAAAATGAGCACAAGATTTGAATAAGTACTTCAAAGAAGAGAAAATACAAAGTACTTAATAAAAATGAAAAAGGGCTCAATTGCATTAGTAATCAGGAAAATGAAAACAAAACCATAATGAGTAACCACTACCTACCCACAAGAACAGTTAAAAAAAACAACAAAACAAATCACTGGCAAAACAAAAGTATTGACAAAGAGATGGGGCAAATAGGACTCTTATGACCTGATAATTGAAGTATGAATTGGTATAACCCCTTGGAAAACTATTTGGCATTAATTACTAAAGTTGAACTTACATATTATCTGTTGACTCATCAATTCCACTCCTATGTATATATCCAATGGAAATGAGTGTGTGTTCACCTAGAGAAACACACAAGAATGGAGAGCTGCATTTTTTTCTAATAACCCCAAGCTGGGAACAAGGCAAAAGCCATCAAAATTAGAATATATAAATATATTTTGTTATAATCATTCAATTGTTATGAATTGTATGAATATACAACTGCAAACAATACTGTGGATGAATCTTGCAAACATAATGTGGAATGAAAGGCCCCAGACTAAAAGAATGTATACTATATGATTCCATTTATATAGATTGCAAAAATCTGGCACTGAGCTATAGTGTTAAAGGATGCATATGTTTGTGGTATAACTATAAAAATATACATGAATAGGATTACCAGGAAAATTATAGTAGTGGGGATGTGTAGAAGAAGTAAGGATAGCAATGGGTACACAAGGAGTACTTTTGGGTCCTGGCAGTTTTTGATTTCTTCTTAGAAGATGATTACAAGATGCTCAATATGTAATAAATTGTTGAACTTAACATTTTTGTTCTATATGTCTTTTCTGTATGTGTGTTAAAACAAAAACACTGAGTTCTCAGGAAAATAGTTGATATTGTTCTTTACGATATGTATGAATTACAACAACCTTTCCAGAACAGTATCTTACCTTTTCTTTTATTCCCTTGCCTTATCTAATCTTGTAAAAGTAAGCATCTCTATTTTAACCTTCACATTAGGGTAGGTTTGTGGTTGGGTAATCAGAGAATGAGATCGGATTTACTTAGGCAAAGATGGTGAAGTTTAATCCTGGCACATTTCCCTCTGCTCTTATTTGTTTATATATCACTGTCACATTTCATTCTACAAACTATTTGTGGCATCTTGCTCAATAGGGCAATACTACAATAGAAAAGCGGAAAATATTTACTATTCAGAATCTGGGGAAAATATAAGTTAGAATACAAGGTTAAGATTGCAGAGAATAATATAACCTAAAAATGTAAATCATAAGTGCAGGTACCAAATGGACATGATGAAATTGTATAATTCACACAATTAACCATTAACAATTAGTCAGTAATATAATGGTTATTCCTTATGTTTGACTAAAACTTTATAGCTTGATCCACAGTACCTGCTGCATAAGAGAGATTTTGTGAATATTTCTTGAATGGTGTAAGGAAAATGAACATCCAAGGGATAAATCATCTCTCAAGGTCACCCAGCTACTTAGTGGCAGGGCTAGGATCCAGGCCCAAGTCTCCTCACTCTAATTCATTGCCCTATGGAGTGATGACAAGTCACATTTATTCAACAGTAAAAATATAAAAGGTTCTTTTATTTCTGGGCTTCTATTGAGCTGCCCCACAATCCTGGGAGGTGGGCATTGTTGCCCTATACTACAGGTGAGAGATGACCCACACAGCTAATACAAATGCAGTAAGTATTTGAATTCTGGTGGTTTCACTACAAGGCCAGTGTTTTTCCCCCCCTACAACCCAGGCCTTTCTCTTTCACACTGTTCACAAAGAACAAAAGTAAAAACAAAAACAGAAATACAGTATTTCCCAATCAGGTCATTACACATTATAGGGTTCCTGGGGGGTGATATTTCCATCTCCCCATGACAGAAAACACCCCCAAGGGAAGTCTCCTTGGGTCCGCAACTTGCAGTCCCTTGGAACAAATGCTCTGATATTTGCTTTCATTAAAGGGCACTTGGTTCTGAATGTCCATTGGGGGCTGATTCTAGGCTAAGCCTGTGTGTCTTGGTGTGTAGAACATGTGGAAAAGATTCAAGGAATGGTCATGGCCATGTCACCAGGGCTGTTCAGTGACTCCATTAAATCAGCGCTTCCCAATTGGCTATTTATTTCCTTTCTTAAAGACACTGCTGGGAGGGGTGTGCTGATCTGCCCTGTGTGTGGGCATGTTGTGTGTGTGTGTGTGTGTGTGTGTGTGTGTGTGTGTATGTATTAGGGTGTTTTTTTCCAATATGTGTTGCATTTTATGATCTTCACAGATGTAAGACTTTACTATGATGAGAAGAGTGGGGGGGAGAAGCTATTATTTGGGTGAAGAGGAGAAAGAGGTGAAATTGATGGGAGGCAGGAAACAGAATTGTGTAGATTTAATTGGCCCCATTTTATAGCGTTTAGCTGTTTTCACAAGGTAGCAATGAATAGGCTCATAAAGGTAAACCATTTTTCACTATTATTGGGCCAGGAGTTGAAAGTTTCATTGTTATTCTTCCTTTGCGCTCTTGTGGCCATTCTAAATATTAACTGCTTTTTGCCTTAGTGAGTCAGAACTTCAGTGGAACCATTTAAACATTGACTGGACTTGTAGGAATGATTCCATATGTTTGTAAAGAGATTCAGTTTACAAAGCATTGGTCTATGTTATCTCATCTGGTATTTGCTCTTTAGAAATATCACAGAAAATACCAAGTGCAGATTATTATTCCCATTTTTTAAGTAGAAAACTGAGGTCCAGAGAAGTTAAGTGACTTACTACAATCACAAGGAATACCTGGCTGAGAAGGAAGGAGAAGGGCACCAATATTTGCTGATTACCAATTCTGTGCTACCCACAGCACTGAAAGAAGACCCTAAATCTCAGAGAGGGGTCATAAAGGCATTCAATTTAGGCTCCACTAACTGGGAGGTCACAATCAGAAACTGAGACTGCCTCTCTCGAAAACCAATGCTCTTTTCTACTACACCACCAACTCTCTGTGTATAATAGCCAAGGGCACGTTTTGAAGGAAAAAGGAACTTAGCATTGATTACCCCAAACCACTGACAAACCAAACATTATGTAAATCAGGACCCACCATGTGAATAATAATTCACATGTGTAAGGCACTTTCCAAAGCACTTTGTGTAGATCTTTCTTTAACCCTCACAACAGTCTTGAGAGCTAGATATTCTTCTCATTTCCATTTTACTTATGAGGAAGTTGAGGTTCAGAGATGTAACTTATCAAAGGTCACACAGCTAGTGGTGGCAGAGCTGAAATTCTAACATAGATCTGACTAGAAAAGATTGTCTTTTAACCCATGTTTTCTATGGGCTCATTCTGTTTCATCTGGTTCATTTCTATGGTCATATGTCTTCAACTGAACCTTCTCTATCCTATTGCCTACAACATGAAGTTCAAACTGCTCAACCTGAAGTTCAAGATCCTCAGGTTATCCAAGTTCATCTTACTCTACCTCTCAACCACCTCAAGCCCCAGCCATGTGCCAGTGAATGTTTTCCCCTGTTGCTCTCCATTCCTTCAGTTGTGTCTAGAATAGCATTTTAATCCTGCTTTCCCTCTGAGAACTCTTTTCCTCTTTGAAGGACCACCTCAAATGTCATCAATTTCAAATACCATTCCAGGAACCCCCAATTGAGTGTAACGAGCCACCACAGTGCTCTCCTATGGCCCATTTAACCAGCTCTTCCCAACTGGCTATTTATTTGCCTTCCTGACCCTCCCTGGATTCCACCTTGAGTGTCCAGGATGAGATTCATTGCTTCATCCTCAGCCCTGACCACAGTAACTGACAAGCACTAAGCACTGTAGATAAGGAATAAGCATTTCTTTAGATATCTAAAAATTTACTCATATATCACAATGCATTAGTGGCTTTCAAGCATTCCTTTTGGTGTAGTACAGTGGTCGGCAAACTCATTAGTCAACAGACCCAAATATCAACAGTACAACGATTGAAATTTCTTTTGAGAGCCAAATTTTTTAAACTTAAACTTCTTCTAACACCACTTCTTCAAAATAGACTTGCCCAGGCCGTGGTATTTTGTGGAAGAGCCACACTCAAAGGGCCAAAGAGCCGCATGTGGCTTGCGAGCCAGTTTGCTGACCATGGGTGTAGTAGAACAGTATGGGGCTTTGGAACCAAATAGATCTGGGTCCAAATCCCAGCATTTTTTCTTCTCTGCTGTAACCTTGGGCATTACTAATCTGGGCTTCCTAACTCTCAGTTCGCCCACCTGGTAAAATGGCCATAGTGCTGCCTTTCCTGCAAAGAGAGTAGCTGTGAGGACTGAACAAAAGGAAGACATTCAGGACAGTGCTGAGCACACAAAGACTCTCAGTAAATGTTAGCTGTTAGGCAGAGCTATGATTGTTGTAGTGGCATTAATATCTTCCTGCAATGTGATTAGGTTTTCTTTAGATTGGGGTATGCAATCATGTTGCTTTAGAATTTAACTCATCATCTTGATGTACACTCAACTCTTCAGTTTGACTTCTGCCATTTCCCAGGTCTGTTTGTTTTACGATGGCTGGCATTATCTATTTAGCATTGTGGCTTTGTAAACCATTTCTTAAAATGCTCCTGTGCTTTAGAAGGTAGCAGCTTGGGAAATGACATTAGGTAGAAGGGAACAGGGAGGAAGGGAACAGAATTGGAATCCACTTCTTAGGAAAGCCACTCATCCTCTCTGGGACTTCTCTCCTCATCTGCCTACTGAGGAGTGGTTGGTAGTATAGGGTGTAAAATCCTCTAGTGCAGCGGTCGCCAACCGGTGGTCCTCGGACCAGTGGTGGTTCGTGAGGTCCGAAAGGTTGGCGACTGCTGCTTTAGTGCTTAAATGTGCTGCTTGCATCCACCTTTCACTTTCCAATGCCTATTTATCACATGCTCTTATTCATAAAGACGAAATGTAGGCAAGCATCTCCTCCTGACCTCCTTCCAAAACACATACACCCACACCAAGTGCCCAGAGGAAATCCCCAGTTCTGTTGTTTGAACATGTTGTTTTCTTTAACCAAGTGGTTGTTTGCAAATGTTTTCTGATTGTAGCAGCAGTAAGGCCGCCTCTCCGGAGGAGATGGAGTTCTTTCTCTTTGAAAGATGCTGTTTAGTGAAATAAATTCTACCTCCTTCTTTGTTTGGCTTTTCCTTTGTAAACAATCAAAGCCAACTGGCAGAGCTGGCAGGCTCAAGTGTGTTCAGTTCAGTGTGGCATCTGGCTTTATTCTTTTCTTTTCTTTTTTTCTCAGCTGAAGTACAGGCTGTATTGTGAGCCCCAAATTCCTTTGCAAGTGACAATTAATTCTGTAAGCATTGACCAAGAGTCCATCATGTACCACGCGCTGTGGGGAAAAGGAGGGGAAGTGGTTTGGATGCTGAGTTCAGGATGGTAGAGGGTCATGGCAGGTCAGGGAGAAAAATCGGAGACCATATAGTCTAGTATCCTCCAAGTGTAGCTTGTCCCATGAGTAGGTTCTCAGAAAAAGGCCCAGTGACAAACAAAATTAATTAAACAAAAAAGGCACAACATAGCTTCTAATCTGGATTCACAATGCACCTGAGCGTATGAAAAATTCTGAGACTTACAATTCAAAAAATCATGCTTATTTTGTCTAACTGAATTACTTAAGTTTATATGATTATGTGATTGTGTGTGTGTGTGTGTGTGTGTGTGTGTGTGTAAGCATGTGTGTGTAGAAAACACTAATTATTGGCAGTAGTGAATTTGTACCAAGGCATTTTGACCTCAAAGCCCTACTCTCTCACCATTCCTCCAGTTGTACTTGCTAAAAAGTCAGCATTCAAAATTGAGGCCACCAGCTATACCTGGGTCATGGACAGTTTGGTTTGGTCTTTGCAGTATGGGCCTCAGAAGATTTTACACTTTTGAATTATTTGCCAATATTTAGAAATGGGGTGTTTGTTTATAAAAAGCCAAGATTCTTGCTTTCCTTGAAAAATGGGAAGAGCTGGCAATATTTGGCCCTGTGTGTCATGGTGACAAGAGTGCAGCTGTTCCCTTGGGCAGGGCATCAGCTCTCAGTTCAGCACATTCCTGCCCAGATTGACGTCATACACTGGTGTCTCAGGCTTGGCTGGCCCTTGTTGGCATTTGAGCTGGTGATCCCAGTTCAGAACAGCTCTAATGAGGCCACCACTTTGCTCTTCGTACTCGCCTGCTTTTCACTCCCGAGAGTTGGTTGCTGGTTTTGATTAGACCATCTTTGACAGGTGAAACCCAAGGGCGCCTGGTATAGGTGGACCACTGCAACAACAACAACAACGACAACAAGACAATATTTATTGAGAGTTTATTCTGTCTCAACCTCTGTTTTTAGCCTTTAGCAAGGATTCCTTATTTAATCTTATAAAGTAGGAATGATTATGTAACTAATTTTTGAGATGAGGGAATTGGGGCACAGAAATATTAGTATAACTTGCCCCATATGATGCAGTTAATAAGTAGAAGAATTGAGGTTTAAATACAGGGGACATGATTTTAACCACTATACTACTTTTCGTAAAACATTGTTTTATATAAGTGACATTATAATTAAGGTTTTTAAAAACGTTTCATTTCGAACTAACATTGAACTTATAGAGAAATTGAAAAAAATACAAAAATTGGCCTTATATCCCTCCATCCTCTTCCCTAGTGTCAACATCCTATATAATAAGCCTAGCCCTAGCTGGTTTAGCTCAGTGGATAGAGCGTCGGCCTGCAGACTAACAGGTCCCAGGTTTGATACCGGTCAAGGACACATGCTCGGGTTGCGGGCTCTATCCCCAGTAGGGGGCGTGCAGGAGGCAGCCAATCAATGCTTCCCTCTCATTATTGATGTTTCTATCTCTCTCTTCCTTCCTATCTGAAATCAATAAAAATATACTAAAAAATAAATAAATTAAATAAAATAAAAGCCTAATATGCTAAGTGTCTGGTCATCCAGTCATCCATTCAACCAATCAAAGAGTAATATGCTAATAATATGCTAAGGCCATTCAACCGCTCACTATGATGTGCACTGACCACAAGGGGGCAGACAATTTGACTGGTAGGTTAGCTTGCTGCTGGGGTCCAACTGATTGGGACTGAGCGAGATGGGCTGGACATGTCCTGGAGCCCTCCTGCAGTCCCTCTCTGGCTAGCCAACCTCCCATGTCCCTCCCCAGCACCAATGATGCACCGGTGGAATCCCTGGGCCTGGTCTGTGCCCTCTCGCAATCCAGGACCCCTTAGGGGATGTTGGAGAGCTGGTTTCGGCCCGATCCCGTAGGCCAGGCCGAGAGACCCCACTGGTGCATGAATTCATGCATTGGGCCTCTACTTTAAAATAAAACCATAGTCCAATTATCAAGTAGAGGAAATGAACACTATTAACTATAGACCTTTTTCTAGTTTCACCGTTAATATTTTTCCTTGTTTGTTCCAAGATGTTATCCACAATCTCACATTGTGTCTCATTGTTATGTCTCATTCTTCTCTTCTAGTCTGCAGTCTTTCTTTGGCTTTTATGACCCTGATACTTTCAAGGAATATTGGTTAGCTATTTTGTAGAATGGCCCTCAATTTGAGTGTATCTGATGTTTTCTCATGATTGGAATGAGATGTGCATTATTTTGGCAAGAATACCAATAAAATGGTGTGTCCTCAGCATATCACATCAAGGAATTTATGATGTTGATTGTCTATGCTGGCAATGCATCTTCATCCCTGGTGTCTGCTGGGTTTCTTTACTGTAAAGCTACTATTTTTTCTTTTGCAGTTGATGTTTCTTGGGGAAATTAATGTGAAATTATGCAAATCCTGTTTATTTTCAAACTTTTGTCCACTAATTTTAACATTTTTCAGTTGCTCCGAACTGTGACAATGTGCTTCTTTTGTTTTCAGTAAAAGAATTACAAAACAAATAGAAAATACTGGAAGATTATAGCAAGAATCAAGATGTTCATGCAAAATGCTTGAAAGATACCTTTTAAACTTAATAACTAAAATTATCTTTTGGTTGTATAATGGAATTGATATTCTAAGTTCACAGAAGTGAATTTTGTGATTTTGAGCAAGCACCGAGTGTTCAGAATGTCAGTTTCTCTGTTGTCAATAGGGACGGCAGTTGCAGTTTGAAAGTGCTGCTACATGGGTAGAAACTCAGTAAGAGTAGATGCTCCAGTCAGACTGGTGAAGCTGCCACTCATGTACTGTGTGACTTTTGGTAGGTTATATAACCCAGTTCTGCCTCAGTTCCTCTAAGATCCAATGTGAGGGTTAAACAAGATAATAGATGCCCATTGTTTACTTAGCTCAGTGCTTGGAATATAAATGATCAATAATATATTTGATGAACCTGAACGTGATATACTTAACCACTTACCTTAGAAGTAACACTGGTTAAGAATTGTACCAGGTCTGAGATTTTATTCTTGCAAGTTAATACAGGTTACTCTGCTGGATGCTGACAGAAATCACAAGATTCCGGGATCAGAGACAGAGGACTTCGTTACTCATAAGACAACAAGCAGCATGAGCCTTTTCTTCTCATTGGCTCTCTGGACTTCCAAATTGTTTGGGACGGAGTGGCCTAGTGGATGCTGTACACAGAGTGGTTTGCTTCATAGCTGAGGAATCCTGAGCTTAGGAAACCTTTTCGAATGGACAGTGAAGGAACCTACTCCCTTCTCTGGAGGGAGACATTCTCTTTATTCTCTCAGGTTTTTACTATGTAAATATCCTTGAAGAATTAGTCCAGAAGAAAAGACGTCAGTGCTTCTGCTCAGATATGCAAAAATGGGAGAGACCCTGGAGAAATGTCTTTCCAGAAATCCTGAGTAATATTTAGGCTTCCCTTGGAAAAGACCAATTGACCTATAAGGTTTTTGTGGGGTTTAGTTTGTTTTTAACCAGGATTCCAGAAATTAGTCTACTTAGTTAATTCCATAACTACCCCTGGTTTCTTATGACTCTTTATTTCTTTTGCCACTCACTGTATTTCAACCTGTGTTGAGCTTTCCACTGTATAAATCCTACATTAATGCTTTTTCCCCTCTAGCTGGGCAATAAGAATTTCCAACCACTGACGCTGGTCTTAAATATGTCTCAGAGCAACCAGCTCCTGAATCAGTGTTCTTTCTTGTCTATAAGGAGAAAACAACCTTCTCTACATATATGGGCTGGAGGGTGGTAAAGAGCTTTCTTCCATAAGGGCAGAGATGCCTGTGGAAGTTCACTGTAACTTCAGCTATGCCCTGGCTTCCCTTTTGTCTCTTTTCTGCTTTTTATAGTGGAAGCTTTTTAAATGTCACATCTGTTTCTAATCACAGCCTTTAGTCTTTTGCTGTATGATCAACTCAGCAACCTGACTTGTAAAGGGATCCAGACTATTTTGTAAGACAACTAACATATGTTGAGGAAAACTGCCTGTTTAATACTCCAATAGCAAAACAAACAAACAAAACACACACACACACAAGACAACTTTTTTTCACTGTTTATACTCAAGACAGAAGAATGAACTGCCCTTTTATGACAAAGGATTTACTGTCCAACTTAATCACAAAGAAAGATGTTTAAAGCAACACATAATGGTTTATTAAAAAGGAAATATTTTAAAAATGATCAAACACTTCATGTGCAGAAAATCATCTAGCATACAGCTATTATCTACGACAAAGATTAAACAGATATTAATATTTTGCCATATTTGCTTCAGCTCTTTTTAAAAAAATATAGTTAATCCCAAATCTTTCCCCTTTTTCAAAGGTATA
The DNA here is from genome assembly GCF_027574615.1 of Eptesicus fuscus. Lineage (NCBI taxonomy): Eukaryota > Metazoa > Chordata > Mammalia > Chiroptera > Vespertilionidae > Eptesicus > Eptesicus fuscus. The sequence goes on along the minus strand of NC_072481.1, from coordinate 38,329,622 downwards.
ACTTCTGCCTTGTGTGTTTTTAAAATTATTGTAAATGATATCACACTGGAAGTATCCCTTTTACATTCAACATTACATTTTCTGCATTTATTTCTGATGATATATTTTCACCTAGCTTATTCATTTTAAGTGATTTAATATCATGTTAGGAACTGAACTCTGTCATCAGATTTTCTGGGTTAAACTCTGAGTCTACTCTTAACTAAGCACATAAACTTGGGAAATTTACATAATCTCTTTGAGTCTGGATTTTCTCATATGTAATATGGGAATAACACTAACATCATTGAGTTGTGAAGATTAAGGAGGTAATGCAGCTACAGTGAATAGAATGGTACATTAGTTTGCTAGAGCTGCCTTACAAAATACCACAGACTGGGTGGCTTAAACAGCAGAAATTTATTTTCTCACAATTTTGGAGACTGAAAGTCCAAGATCAAGGTGGCTTCAGGTTTGGTTTCTTCTGAGGCAAAGGCTGTCTTCTCACTGTGTGCTCACATGGTCTTTTCTCTCTGCGCATATATCCCTGTTGTTTCTCTGTGTATCCAAATTTCCTCCTCTTATAGGCATGCCAGTCATATTAGGGCCTAACCTAATGGCCTCATTTTAACTAAACCACCTCTTTAAAGGCCTTTTGTCCAAATACAGTCACATGCTGTGATATTGTGGGTCAGGGCTTCAACATATGAATTTGGGGAGGGGAGATAAAATTCAGTCCGTAACAAATAGGTATTATTATTATTATGGTGTTACGTTATATGAATGTTCCTTAGTTTATCCATCTTTCTACTATCATCACTGAGAAGAAGTTGAGCTTTCACTTTTTGACAATTCCAAAAAGATGTGCAATAAACATTTTTCTAACAAGTCTTTTTGGACACATGTAAGACAGTTTTGTTGCTGTTTTGGATAGAAATCTACAAGTGTGCCGAAACCGGTTTGGCTCAGTGGATAGAGCGTCGGTCTGCGGACTGAAGGGTCCCAGGTTCGATTCCGGTCGGGGGCATGTGCCTTGGTTGCGGGCACATCCCCGGTGGGGGTTGTGCAGGAGGCAGCTGATCGATGTTTCTCTATCATCGATGTTTCTAGCTCTCTATCCCTCTCTCTTCCTCTCTGTGAAAAATCAATAAAATATATTAAAAAAAAAAAAAGAAATCTACAAGTGTAATTCCTGGGTTATAGAGTGTATGAGTGTTTAATTTTAATTTATTTTTTTAAACATTTGAAATAATCCTAAAATGTAAAAAGCCAGGGGCCGTCACAACTGAAACAATTGGACAGACAACCGAATAGCAGGCTGCGTGGGGTGACAAGGTCGGCAGGGGGAATAGTGAGGGATGACCAAACGACTGAACAGCAGGCTGCATGGGGCGACTAGGCTGGCAGGGGTGGGCAGTGAGGGATGACCAAATGACTGAACAAGCAGGCTGCATGGGGAAACCAGGCCAGCAGGGGGATTAGTGAGGGATGACCAAATGACTGAACAAGCAAGCTGCATGGGGTGACCAGGCCAGCAGGGGGGGCAGTGAAGGGTGACCAGGCTGGTGGGGGGGGGGGAGTTAGGGGTGACCATGGAGGCAGAGGGGGGCAGTTGGGGTGACCAGGCTGGCAGGGAGGGCAGTTAGGGGCGACTAGGCTGGCAGGGGGGGTTAGTGAGGGATGAACAAACCACTGAACAAGCAGGCTGCATGGAGTGACCAGGCCAGCAGGGGGGGCAGTGAAGGGTGACCAGGCTGGCAGGAGGGGCAATTAGGGGTGACCAGGTTGGCGGGGGGGGGGGGGGGGGGTTAGGGGCGATCAGGCAGGCAGTCAGGTGAGCAGTTAGGAGCCAGTGGTCCCGGATTGTGAGAGGGATGTCTGACTGCCGGTTTAGGCCCAACCCGGGATCAGGCCTAAACTGGCAGTCGGACAACTCCTGAGGGGTCCCGGATTGGAGAGGGTGCAGGCTGGGTTAGGGACCCCCTCCCATGCACTAATTTCATGTACCAGGCCTCTAGTCTTTTAATATATTTATATTGATTTCAGAAAGGAAGGGAGAGGGAGACAGAGATAGAAATATCAATGTGAGAGAGAATCATTGATAGATTGGCTGCTTCCTGCATGCCCCCTACTTGGGATTAAGCCCTCAACCTAGGCATGTGAAAAAGGTTAAGCCCTCAACCTTTCCCTGATTGGGAATTCCTGGTTCTTAGGTTGACACTCAACCACTGAGCCACATTGGCTGGGCTGAGTCATTAATTTTACCATGTATCATCCAAAGTGGTGGTACTAATTAATGACCTTACAAATAAGGTTCTTCACATCCTTGTCAACATTAGGTGCTACCAGATTTACTATATTTTATGAATCTTAATGCTCTAAGTTAATATCTCATTGTTTTAATTTGCATTTTTAATTAATTAATTTTGCAAATCTGAATTTTAGCAGATAATATTTGAGTGTCTTATTATAAACTTGTTATTCAGCTTCCCTGCTCCCTATGAACTAACAGTTCATATCCTTTGCCTATTATACTGTTGGATTGTCTTTATTCTATAAATTTATATTATCTTGTAAGTCCTGAATAATAATCACTGGTTAGTTATATGCATTGTGATTGTATTTTCTGAGTCCATAGATTGATTTTTTATTATATCTTCTGTCATACAAAAGGTTTCAATTTAAATGCAATGAAATTTCTTAATCTTTTCATTAATAGGTTTTATTTTTTTGTCTTAAGAAGTCTTTCCCTATCAGAATTCATACAGCAAACTGAATCTCACTTCATTATTTTTCTTCTTCCATTTTGTTTTAGTTATTTTTGGCCATTTATTCTTCTGTATGAATATTATGATAAGCTTAGTTTTTTTTTGAAAATTCTTGTTTGAATTTTGATAATGAGGCTTATGACTGAATGTATAGATTATTTAGAATGAATATTGGCATTTTTATATAAATTTTTTCAACCCATGGACATGGAATTTTAAAATTCATTTGGGTATTCTTATGTCTTTCAATAAAGTTTAATGAATTTCTCTAAAAGATATTACATACATTTTTCAGTTTACTTCTAAGTTTTAATATTTTTTATTGCTATTAAAAAGTATATATTCTCCAATTATTTTTAGCTGAAATTTAGAAATATTTTTTATAGCTAGATTTAGTATTCAGAACACTGAAAGTTTCTGGGAGTTTATCTGAAGATTCTTTTTGATTTCCAATGTAGAAAAGTATATGATTTGTGAATATGGACTGGTTTATTCCATTCTGACTATACTTATACTTTTTTTTATTTTTGGTCTTTTCACATTGCCTAATACCTTCAGCAGAATATTAAAGAGAATGGGATTAGAGGTTTTTGCTTTGCCTAGTTCTTGTGTTTAAAAGTATTGTTTCTAACGATTCACCATTAAAAATGAGGTTTGCTTTACTTTTTGTTTGTTTTATCCTATATAATAAAAGCCTAATATGCAAATTGACCAAACGACTGAACAACCAAACAACCAGTCACTATGATGCACACTGACCACCAGAGGGCAGACACTCAACACAGGAGCTGCCCCCTGGTGGTCAGTGCACTCCCACAGAGGGAGCACCTTTCATCCAGAAAGCCTAAGCCAGCAGGCAGACATCCCCCAAGGGGTCCCGGACTGCGAGAGGGCACAGGCCAGGCTGAGGGACTCCCCCCCCCCCCCCACCCCAGTGCACAAATATCGTGCACTGGGCCTCTAGCATATCAATAATAAATTCTTGGCAATTAATTAATTTATCAATAAACTATATTATCAAGATTTGTTTAATGAATTTTAAGTACTATCTATCTTTGGTATGTCTTTACTCACAACACTCCTGACACTAAATGTGCGTGGGGTTTTTCACATTGACTAATTCTCCAACTCTTGCAACACCAACAGGGTATCCTACAATTAAATTCAATTCTGACAGTTAGTGTCAGCATCCACTTCAGATGCCAGTTATTGTGTCCCCAGTTTACTCACACTCTGTCCAACATGGCTTCAAAGTTGGGGGATTCTCACAGATCACTCCCTTTCAGGTTTGATAATTTGCTAGAATGGGTCACAGAACTCAAGGAAGTACTTTACATACTCTTATTGGTTATTATAAATGATACAACTCAGGAATGTCCAAATGAAAAAGATGCACAGAACAAGGTAGGGAGTAAGGGATGGTGGTGTGTGGAGCTTCCTTGCTCTTTCTAGACAAGCCACCCTCCTAGTACCTCAATGTCTTCACCAACTTGGAAGCTCTCTGACCCCTGCCTTTTAGGGATTTTTATGGAGGTTCAATGATAGAAGCACCATTGGCATTGGTGATTAACTCAGTCTCCAGCCACTCCCAAGACTGGGGAATAGAGAGGAAAGCTCTAAGCCTCCAGTCATGCCTTGGTCTTTCTGGCAATCAGCCCACATCCTGAAGCCATCTAGGGTCTCCCAGCAACCAGTTATCTCATTAGCATAAACCCAGGCTTGGCTGAAAGGGGCTTATTATGCATAACAAAAGACACTGCTTTTACTCCCATAACTCAGGAAATTCCAGGGGTCACAGAAGCTCTTGTGCCAGAAATAAAAACAAAGATCAAGCATATAAACTTTTCATTATATCACAATATCACACACCATATGTTAAAAATTGGGCTAGGTGCTACGGCTTTTGGGAATTTGTAATTCTTACCTTGATGGTTGATCACCTAATGTAATAATAGTCACATATATTAACAATGGCAACATGATGTGAAAAATGCTAAAACTGAACTCTTGATTCCCTCTTCTGAAGATCTCCCTGCCCATGAATGTCATTGCCATTTTGCTCCATTGCTCAACCAAAATACTTGAAGTCATGTTGATCCTTCTTTTTAACTCTCTCTTTCACACTTTGTATTCATCTGTCAACAAATCCTATTATGTTCTATCTTCAAAATATATTCTAAACCTGCCCACTGTCTATAATTGCACTACTATCACTCCCAAGCCACCATCATCTCTCCCCTGATCTATTGAAACAATCTCATATTGACCTTCCTACTTTCATACTTGCTATTTAAGTCTATTCTCAGTAGACCAGCAGAGGGATTCTGTTAAAAGACAAGTCAGATGATCTAATTCCTTGATTAAACCCCTCCAGTGACTTTTCTAATTATGTAGAATAAACTCAAAATTCTTACCATGCTCTACAAGGCCCATCTCAGTCTGTCCCTGAGCTTCTTCTCTGCCTTTACATGCCCTCACTCTTCCCTTATTCATTCCATTCCAGCCACACTCATCTACTTGTTCCTCGAATACATCAAGCATGTTCCCTATGGACTTGGCATTTGAGGTTCTCTTTTTTTAAAATAGTCACTTCCTCACAGTTTATCCAGATCTTTCCCAAGTGTCATCAAATCAAGAGGTCTTCCTGGACTACCCTACTGAGGGTATCCTGACCCCATTATGCCCTTACCCTGATTTAATTTTCTGATTGTATGTTTATTTGTTTGCTTATAGTCTTGTCATAGGAATGTAAATGCCATAAGGGTAGATCTTTGTTTTGTTGATGTGGTATTTGCATACCCAGTAATTTCCTGCTTCAATCACTATGGTACTTTTCTAGGTAACAATTTCAAATCTTTGCTTCTCTTCCCAAACCTCCAACACATCTCTCCCTCTTCCTCCACTCTTCTTTAAGACCTTGCCTCCAGGATCATTGAGAAAATACTACATACTTTTCTACTTATTCTCACCATAGCATCTACTAATCAACCATACTCCGCTTTTCTTCCTTTAATATAAATGGATAGTCATGAGTTTATTAAAGTCCAATTCTTTTTATTATGCAGTGAATCCATCCCCTTTTACCTATCTGTCCTCTCTCTACTGGATCTTTCCCATCAGGATATAACATGGTATTAGATATTTAATCTTCAAAAATAATACTCCTTATACCTTTTATCCTGCATCCCCTTCAAGCTGCCTCATTTCTCTGCTTTCTATATAGCAAAACTATGTACTTGCTCCTAATTTTCTTTCTTTCTTGGAAAAGCAATTTGAAAATGAAACTAAGATATTCAGTTTTAGTGGATCTTGGGTGAAGTCAGGAAATTGCATTATATGTTTTTAAGACTCCCTTGGTGAATGTGTTCAGGATTGAGAACTATTAATTTAAGTTTTTGTGTTAAAAACTATTATTAACTGAAGATGACCATAAATGAAAATTAAATTCTTCTATTTTACTGGAAGTCAGTAGAACAAAGCATTTGATTTATAAGATATATTTAGTTTACCAGGAGCATGGTCATGATGGAAAATTTGGTATACCTCTCTGTTATTTCCCTGTTTATATGACTGTCATGAAAATCTGGGATGAGTAACAGGATATCTTAACATTAACTTTTTCCCTATAGGCTAATGCTTGCCTTTTCCAACTTCATTGATGTGGGAAGCAGGCAATATATGAGGTTGGATGAAGAGGTGGAAAGGGTGTAGGAAAATTGTGATTTTTCTACTTACTAACACTGTTTTCCAAATATAGGTGAGTAAGGTCCATACATATTCTTGTAAAAATTTTATAGCATTTAACATATTGCCTTTCATGGGGTAGCTGTTCAATGCATATATACCAAATAAATAAAAATAGGAAACTGATCATGCCCATAGGCATCTCCATGTTTGCATTTCTGGAAGTTCTCAGGAAATTCACGATGTTTAGCCAAAAATGGCTTAAAAGCAGGATAAATCTTACTAGTTCCTTAGAACAATTACTCATCCATTCATTCGCTGACTCCAGAAATGGTCATTGAGTCGTTTTTACATACTAGACACTGGGATTAGTGGTGTGGATGCATATCTGGTGTCTACCCCTAGAAATTTTAATCTAGTGTGATTGTAATCCAGGCAAACAATCTGATTTGCACTGGTCTCTGACTATGTGGTTTATAAAGATCATTTCTGTGGTCTGTGCCTCAGCATCTATATGCAAAAAGAGTATACATTTTGATAGGTTAAAATGAGAATTAAATGAAGACTTATATAAAAACTAGAGGCCCAGTGCACAAAATTAGTGCACTCGGGAGGGGGTCCCTCAGCCCAGATTGCGAGAGGGCGCAGGCCAGGTCAAGGGACCCCACTGGTGCACCATCAGTGCTGGGGAGAGACGCGGGAGGTTGGCCAGCCTGAAAGGGGCCACAGAAGGGCTCCAGGGCATGTCCAGCCTATCTTGCTCAGTCCCGATTGGCTGGACCCCAGCAGCTACCTGTCAGAGTGTCTGCCCCCTGGTGGTCAGTGCATGTCATAGCAAGTGGTTATGCATATCATTAGCATATTACACTTTGATTGGTTGAACGGACGACCAGACGACCGGACACTTAGCATATTAGACTTTTATTATATAGGATATTGCTTATGAAGCATGGTTTCTGTAGCAAGTTTACACCCTACACTTTAAAAAAATATGTTGGAAAAAGAGCACATGTGAAGGGTGAAGTTGAATACTTTTGCTGTCAAAACTGCTAGTTGTCATGCTTTCCCTGTTAGGGAGGGATTTTAAGGTTTGCTGCCTTTAAAGTTGATTATTGTGAATAAAATCCCCCTACTTCCTTCAACCATCAAGTGTAAGGCATCATATTGGCCTTGCTGGGCTGGCAGGGCCATGGGGCAGTGTGTTGTTTGTGGGGCTCTTACAACCTCAGGCCCTCTGCTGCATGTGGATAGCTCCCAACAAAATAAGCATCAATCAAACACTGTCTTTGATCACCAGATTCTTTGAGTAGGGCCTTTCCTGTGGTGTCCAGCTCCCAGTGGTAAGCCACTTAATTAAACTCCCTAGGAAATCAGCAACATTATAAGCTGCTACCTATCATCATGGGACCATGCTTCCCCCCCCCCAAAAAAAACACAAAAACACACACTTTTGTGTTGCCTTCAGAGAGGCCAAGCTTCAGAAATTAAAAAGACCTTTGATATCACCCAGGATGGTGACTCCTAAAGGCCAGTTCTCAGCTCAGGCTTGGTCACAATGGTGTTTACATCCATCTCATCAGCTGAATATATTCATTTTAAAGGATTAAGCTTTGTTCTGTTCTTTTATGAAATGATAGCCTGATAGTGATCACAGTAAGGTGGTTTCATACACACATACACACACACACACACACAACACACACACACACAAATATAATCTCTGAAATCACAAATTCTGGGAACCAATTTTGTAAATAGGGAAAATAAAATTCTGCTGAAACTCAAATGACATGATTTCCTCAAATGATGTAGTCCATTATTTAAAGTACAGGAGTCAACCTTAGATCTACTGATTAATAGTTGAATGCCAAAATGAAGAAACCGAATTATATATAATAAGTAATTTTCACATTTTAGAGAATTCCCAGCTTCCAGAGATGGTATGCCAATGTAGACCCAATGTGCTTTGTCATTTTCTTGTATTTGGCTGAAGGAAAGTTTATATATACCATCAGTGCCTACGCATTTTCCACTTATTTGCCCTTAAAACCACCACCACCAACAACATAGAACTAGGAAGGACTTTATAGTATATTGGGAAGGCAATTATGGATAAGGTAGGTACTTATGATGTGTTAGGACTTGGACTTAATTCTGCCTTTGTTATTGGCAATGTCACTTAATGTCTTGATCCCATCTCATTATTTGTAAAATCCTTCAGGTCTTGCTAAGCTTCATACAAGGATAAAAAGAGAATACACAGATGAACATGCTGTGCAAATTGTATTGTGGTCTACATATTTAAAAAGTTCTTACTGATGGTAAAAACTTCAGGGATTCTGGAGTCGTGTGTGAATACATGTTGGCAGGACAAACAAAGGATTGCATTCTCATGAGCCTCAGCGCAAGCCTCTCTTAAATGTTGCACCCTGGGTACCTTCCTGCCTCACCCTGGCCCAGCCCTAAGTGTTTTCTTGCGTGAGGTGGCTCTTTGGCTGAGGGCAAGTCCCAGAGAGAGATTAAGCTCAGAGATATCAGCTGCCAACATTTCTAGCAGACGAGGGAATGTGTGCTTTAGTCCTGCAAGGGGGAATCTGGCAGCAACCACAGCAGCCAGTGTGCCACTATGTGAAAGTGTCTTATAAAGTTAAAATACACCTACCCTGTGACCCTGTAAGTCCATTCTTGGGTACATTTTCAAGAGCAATGAAAGCAAATGTCTGCAAAACTACTTGCACAAGAATATTCATAGCAGCACCAAACTAGAAACAAGCCTGTTGTCTCACACCAGGTAAATGGAGAAACAAATTGTGGTTTCTTCATATGTTTTGGAACTACTCAGCAATACATGGATTTCATGAATACATGTCTGAAATACTATACTAAGTGAAAATAAAAAAGTGAGTAAAAATTAGTACATTCTGTATGATTCCATTTATATGAGGTTCTAAAACAGGCAAAATCTAATTTACTATAGAAAACAAATTTTAGAATGACTATCCCTGACATGGGAGATTACCTGGTAAAAAGGAACAAGAAAACTCCCTGGAAAATGAGCATATTTTATATTTTGATAGAAATGTCAATTGTACAGGTGTACATGTTTTCCATAACATCCTATTATGCACTTAGAATTGCAAATTTTACTAAATATATATCTGTCATAAAAACGACACCTCATTTTTTTGTCTAAATGGCAAAATGCACATTTTAAAGATTAAGATCTGTCCAAGAGGTTCCTATTCACATGAAAAGGATTTTAAAGCATTTCTCACACTATTAGAGCACAAGCATTACAGAGAGGCCACTGGCTTCAGGTAAAAATAAATATTGACTACAGAAAAGATAGGGAGCAAGAACCAGAAAGTGATGATATTGCAGGATGAAGGAAAGAGAGAAGGATAATGTCCCAGGATGATAAGTAATCACTGCAAGACATTTTAGAGGATGTCTCTGTATGGATCTAATCTCCTCAAGTACAATTGGTACAAATTTGGTCTTTAGACATTGAGCCATGGAAATCTATACTATTAAAAGGGTAATATGCTAATTACACTGGGAGACCTTTGGGGAGACCTTCTGAATGACCTTCTGGACAAAGCCATGGTGGCAGGACTGAGGCAGAGGTGGTTAGGGGTGATCAGGCCAGGAGGGGAGGGCAGTTGGGGGTGATCAGGCCAACGGGGGGGCCAGTTGGGGGTGAGCAGGCTGGCAGGGGGAGCAGTTGGGGGTGAAAAGACTGGCAGGGGAGCAGTTAGGCATCAATCAGGCTGGCAGGGGAGTGGTTAGGGGGTGATCAGGCTGGCAGGCAGAAGCAGTTAGGGGCAATCAGGCAGGCGAGCGGTTGGGAGCCAGCAGTCCCGGATTGTGAGAGGGATGTCCGACTGCCAGTTTAGGCCCGATCCCACAGGGAGAGGGTGCAGATTGGAGAGGGTGCAGGCTGTCCTGAGGGACACCCCCCTCCTGTGCAGGAAATTCGTGCACTGGGCCACTAGTAATAGTAATAATAGGCCTTAGTGCCAAAAGTGACACCTTGGTGACGTAGAACTTGAACAATGCATATACAGATATTCAGAATAGGCTGGATGGTGGAACTCTTTTTGTCTCTAAGTCAATATTCTTTAAAATCAATTTAATTATTATCTTTGTAGTTTGTCATATATATTTGTTCTTTAATTCACCACATAGAAAGCAATATCTAGTCCTGTTCAATAATGTGGTTTGGGCCTGGCTGGTGTTGCTCAGTGGTTGAGTATTGACCTATAAAGCATGAGGTCACAGTTCAATTCCTACTCAGGGTACATGCCCAGGTTGAAGGCTTGATCCCCAGTGTGGGGCATGCAGGAGGCAGTCGATCAATGATTCTCTCTCATCATTTGATGTTTCTATCTCTCTCTCCCTCTCCCTTCCTCTCTGAATTCAATAAAATATATTTAAAAAATAATCATGTAGTTTGATCACTCCCAAAGAATCCCTTATCAGGAACAATTCCCAGGAATGTCACTGATAAATAAACCCTCTTTGATTAATTTAATAAAGACAGAGAATGAAATCATATAAACAGCTTTCCTTACATAATGTAATTTAACAAGGCTTGCTTATGCCTGAATTTATTTATTGATATTGCCTGTGTTTTAAAGAATTTTAATTTAATAATGTTGAAATAAACCGAAGTGGGAATATTATATAAAATTTTCCAAATTTCATCAAGTTCTCATCCCACAAATTGTCCTGGCTTATTTCTGGCTGTTAGTGCTCTGAATGTGCTCCTCAAAGTGACCATGACTGTATTTCTATGGCTAACTTGGGTCAAGGGTGGGGGAGAGACATGATTTATCTAAAAGCTTTATACAAAATACTAGAGGTCCAGTCCACGGATTGGTGCACATTGAAAGGAAATTAATTAGAAGATGGCCAGGGGGGTGGGACTGGGCAAGACGGGCCAGACATGCCCTGGAGCCAATCTCCCGTGGTCCCTCCCTGGCGGCCGCACCTGGAGTGGTGCCGAGGCTCCAAGGGAGTCTGTGGAGTGAATGGGGTCCCTCCAGCAGGTGGGGTCCCTCAGCCTGGCCTGTGGGGATTGGGCCGAAACTGGCAGTTCAACATCCCCCGAGGGGTCAGTGCAAGAGGGCACTCTGCAAAGTTGCTGTTGCTCGGCAGCTTCTGCTTTGAGCATCTGCCCCTTGGTGGTCAGAGTGCATCATGCCTACTGGCTGGTTGGCCAGTTGGCTGGTTGGCCGGTTGGCCAGTCGCTTAGCCTTTTATATATATAGATGCCCTGACTTGAATAAGCATCAGAGTTCTGGTTGGTTATCTCCATTTGAAAAAGTCACCCTCTCATAAATTTTGTCTTGCTAATTGTATCAGAACATTTGATTTACTTTACATTTTTTAATTCACTCAGATTTTTATGCTTAAAATACTTATTGAGTCCCTACTATGGGTCATATGTTAGCATTTAATACTCATATGCTATAAAGAAAAATAAATCATCATGGACAGAATTCAAGGCTCTTACATTCTCTTAGGTGAGATAAATCTGACCATAAGGAAATAAACATAATGTTAACTTGCTTCAACACATTTCTGTTCAAGTTACTTTGAAAAATGGTGTTGGAGCGGAAAGCACAAAAAAGTAAATCTTGGTGTGAGTTGGGAAGTGACCTGATGCAAAGCTTAACACCTACATCATTTATTCTTTCATCTTGGTCCCCAGTTAATTAGTAGCTTGGATATTTTATGACTTAACATTTGCCCCTCTTCCTTTGCCCTCAATTTTTTCTTACTGCTCTCCTAAGTATTTCTGAAAAATAGAACACATACTCAAATCAAAGGGATTTGCTACTAAATCTAATTAACTAGAAACACTATTATTTTTATGTTTGCCTCATAGAGTTGGAAAATCTTCTTTCTGGGTGTGTATGAAATCTTCAGATTTAGCTGTAGCTCTCCATCCAATTTATGGAGACTGACACCGAGGGGCAGCTTTCCATCAGTCCTCATTGATGCTACAGTAACTATCTTGATACAGAGATCCCAACTTGCCTGGAGCTCAGACGTCTCTCTTTAAGAAATCCAACTGCTGTTTCAGTAGCTGCTGGTCTGCCTTTCCGTGCCTGAGTGTGCCTGCATTACTTACCCTGAAATTCTCAGGTTGCATACTGTAAGGCTCTCCCTTACTTACCCAGAGAGGGAACGTTTATTTCTCCAAGCGCTCAGTTTTCATTGTTCTTTCTTTCTCTTGGATGTCTCCCAGTTTATGCCTTTACTTCCAGGCATAGGATTATTACTAGTCTCCAACAGAGGTATTTTTTCCCCCAACCCATCTGCTGATTTATTGTCCTTGCAATTTTTTCCATGGCACATTTGATAAAAAGAATAATTGCAATCAGTCTCAGGCTATATGCCAGGAATTGGCTAGTTGTTTTACACACAATATATTTAAGCCCTACCAATAATCCTGCAAAGTAGACATTTATTACTCCAGTTGAACAGTAAGAAAACAAAACTCAGAGAGGTTAAGTAACTTGTCACAAAGTGAACAAATAGGGAACCTAATTTGAACCTCACATTTCTTGACTCTGAATGTTAGACTTTTTCCAGGTTATCATTTTGGTTTTTCTTGGGGAACAGTGAAGAACTTGTTCGATATTTATAGCTTTTTGTTAAGTTAACAAAGAAATGAACATGTGGAATCTCCTATATACTAGTACTTTTAGTAAAATCCTCAAAGATCCTATAATTGGTAACTAGTAATAGACTTGCTCATTGACCATAAGCAATTAGAAAACGGAACAATATGAATAATTCATCTATTTTCAAACATTGGACAAAACGGAATTGTGTTCTAGGAGAGAAGGTAAACAGATGAGGTGAGCTCCACAATCAATTCAGCTTTCAGCCTGGAGGCATTCTCTGGAATGTGGGACAGGGAGAAGGAGCTCAAGCAAAGTTTCTGAATTTCAATGAGTTGAAGAAACAGATAGACATTTGGGGAGAGCTAAGTGATTTAAATTGCAGAATAGAGAGCCGTGATGGAGGGAGGTAAGCCCAGAAAGAGGTCCAGAAATATGCATAAAGGTCCCCTTGAATCTGGTTGAATACTCTCCTGTGCATGTGTAGAGTGGGACTCTCTGCAGTCAAGTAAAGAACAAGTATTCAGCAAAGAATATGTTCCAAGGAGTTGTAAGATGAACAATTTCTGGACCCCACAAAGGGCTGGGAGTTCTGAAGAGCCAGAGGGCAGAGATCTTATGGAACATCTAAAATATTCTGTAGAGACCCCAAAAGGTTCATGCTATAGTAGCAGAATAAAGGTAGTCTTACTCTAGACTTACCCTTATAAAGCTTTCACACAGCCCTGAAAGCATCAATCTGATTCATAAGCAAATTAAGTGCCTGACAAAACAAACTTTCATACTCTTTAAAGGAAAACAATAAAATCCAAATATTCAATAATGTAAAATTTATCATGTCCAGCATCAAATAAAAATTGACTAGGCATGCATAGAAAAAAATATGTTACCCATAACTGGAAGAAAAGCTGATCAGTAGAAATCAACCTAAAAGATACAGAGATAATGAAATTACCAGACAAGCACTCTAAAACTATTATAAATATTTTCTTACTTATTTGATTGATTTTAGGGAGAGAGAGAGAGAAACCAATTCTTTTTTTTTTTCTCTTATCCCTTACTTTTAATATTTGATCTGAGAAGTATTGGTGATATTGCCTTTCATTTTAGTTATTAGGTTATAGACTTTCCAGATGGAATTGACTAATGGATATGATGGGACTTTATATCTCCTAGTTTTTTTTTAAATAAGATGAAGGATCTTCGCATTAGAAAAAGGTTCATCATATTATGTACAATCACAATTCTGTTATTGATGAAAGCTAAAAATGGCTAAAAGGGTGAGAGTGGATGTGGGTAGTTAAAAGGTTGAATTGAAGGTCATTGCTCCTGTTTCTGCTTCTGGGTGTCCGTGTACTACAGCCGTCTTCAGTAGATGTAGCCCCAATGGAGCTGGTGGGCGATGGCTGGTGGCAGGCAGAGGTCATGGGCTTCAGGGCCGCAGAGCAATAGCTGCGCCTCACTGGGCAGCTGCAGTGGGCAGTGAGTGTGCTCCTAGGCTGTGTGAATATCACCTCTTTCCTTTGGTGCCTCCAGCTCTGTGGGTGGTGGCAGCTTCCTGCAGTTACTAATCTCTCTGAGGATATTTTTACCTTTTTCTCTTCCTTTGCCTTCAACTGCTTTTGGAAGCAGGTGCCTATATTATCCTTATCCCCAATGTCCCCATCCCTATTTGAAATCATGAGTGTGGTTTTGATATTCCTAACAAGACCCTGACTAATATAGGGGACATGAGAGATTTAAGCAGATTTAAGGCCCTTCTAAAGAGTTCCCTCATTCCACAATAGAATAGACAAACTTGTAAAGTACTTAGCACACTCCCATCTCTTTGGCCACCCCCAGCTTCCCCACTCCTAGGTTTTTGAGTGTGTTCAACCAGACAACACATGCCTCACATTCAAATGGTTCAACCTGGGGTGCACTTATTAGGTAGTGGATGGTTCCTATGTCCTCAAATGTCCCAATATTTTAGAACATTGGCTTTCACCCTGTGGATCACTGTGAGATGCTATAGATTTTTTTTTGAAAGGGACCCCATAATTTATTTAGACATAAGAATCTGTGTGCTGAAAAATGCCTACTATCTCAAAGTATTAGTTTTTTTTTCATAATTGTGTTAAATACTCCAAGGATTAATAAAATACAAATTAATTTATATCATCAGATCAGTTCATTTAGTAATTAGTAAAATACAAATTAATTTCATGAATACACAGCTGTTTTTATAATTGCAGTTTTAAAAATTAATATAATCTAATAACATAACTTTTCTTACTATGACAGGGAGTAGATCCATAAATTTTTATATTTAAAAAGGGACACTTTTACCTGCAAGGGTTAGAAACCACAAAACTAGAGCTCTGACTTTCGAACATGGCATCATTTCAAATTCAAGTGCCTCAGTTTCAAAGTTCTAAAGCCTGCAGTGTTTGGAGGATAATTTTCTGGGATCCGTCTTTGATTAACAAGATTTTACTTATTTAAACTATAGTATTACTAAGTAACTCAGATTTAATGTGCTGAGGTCATTTGGGAATTCCATGACAAATGGGCTTTTTGTTGGCAAGATAATTAATTTTTTGAACAAGTGTAGTTTTTGTTTCCTTCTCAAAAGGAAATTTTCATTCTCCCCTAAGAACCCAGGGAGAAAACTTTGAGAACAGCAGTGAAATAGGATTCTAAGATGAGCTAAGGATCCAGCTCCTGGGTTTGTTTTTTTCCATTGTCAATACAAGTGCTGCCATTTTATGATGACAGATGCACTAACATGGACATTTCTGTCATAAAAATATCTAGTGACAATGTATTGTGATTAAAAGAGGTAGAACTAATGTTTATTGGCAACCTACAAAGAATAAGATGCTGAACCAAATACACACACACACACACACACACACACACACACACACACACACACACACTTTTATTTAACAGAGGCCCTCCAAATGCAAAATTTGGCCAGGGCCAGACAGTTAATAGCTAGCAGGGGCAAGACCTAAATAGATGTTTGTTTGTTTAAGAGCTAGATTTGATAAAGAACACATGGGTTTGAATCTCAAGTCCACCAATAATGGGACTTTGATATAATTACCACCTCTAGTCTCAGTTTCCTCATCTGTATAATGGGAACAGTGATATTGCCTCTATCATAGAATGGTTTGAGAATTAAGTAAGGCAATGCATATAATGTACAAAGCACAGTGTCTGACACATAGCAACCACTCTAATAATTAGCTTCTAGTATTTTTATAATACCCCATTTCCTTAAAAGGGGAAATAGTAAAATTGATGTTTCGACATCATTTAGTCACTAGCAACTAAAGTCGTATGACTTTCAGGACGTCACTTTAAAGATCTGACCTTCAGTTTTTCATCTGTAAAATGAAGATAATTCTTCCCCAGCAATGTTCGCAAGTTGTTATAAAAGAATTAAGTGAGATTAAGAAGGCAAAAATGCTCTGTGCCCAAATGTGAGTTGTTTTATATATGTATTAAAAATGGTGTATATATTGAGAGCTTCACCTTCCTTAGAGTTCATCTGTTTTAAGATTAAGGTGTTGCCTTGTTTCAAGTTCTGATTTATTTATATGTCTTCTTATATAATTTTGAGTGTCTCCAGGAAAAGGATGTGCAAGCTCCGTTTGAAATTCATTTCCGGTGTCAACATTTCCTCTTTATACCACAGAAATGCTCCATTTAGCAGTAGAGCAAAATGGACACTTTCTCACCATTTGTTTCTCCAGACAAAGGAAGGGACAGTCACTGGGAGTCCCAAGGTGACGTGGAGGATGTTTCTTGTTATCTTCAAACTCATCCCAGTTGACAGGAGAGGCTGATTTATGCTGCCGGCTCAGTTCTCTTAGAAAGATGCTGCACCGCATTTAGTGATTTTCCAGGCACCTGAAATCCTTATGGAAAGAGGTGGATCATGGAAATAAATATAAAGACAGAAATAGCAACTTTCCTTTCAATTGAGTACAACGAGTTATTCAGTATAGTCCAAATGAACTGAATTTGTGGAAGCTACATTATATTTTAAATGATTAATATAAAGCTGGAGGACATGTTCCTTTTGCAAATACATGTCTAAGTAACTTGTTAATCTTAGAATTCTAAAATTTCCTTTTAATCTATGCTTCTTTCCTCTTTCCTCTGGGTTTAGGTCCTTATCCTTTTTCACCCAAGCTCCTAAATGCACCCCCTCAAATACTCAAGCCCCATTATAATCCGATGTTCACCTTATTGCCAAAGGAACATTTTTCAGACACAGATCTGAGCATGTTACACTTCTAATTCTCCCCATTTCCACAGGAGAGAAACACACACTTCTTGCAAGACAGTGCTCACAAGAAATATCAGCTTTCTCCATCCCTTCATCGCTTAGCATAGCACATAAGGCCTTCAGTCTAGCTCTGTCTGCTCTTACATTTTCATCTTCCTCTGCCCTCTTCCAACTTTGCAATTTCTCAGCTATCCAGCATGTCTTGATGTTCCCCAAAGAAGGTTTAAACTTCCACATGTCCAAGCCTTCTTCCATTTTCCCCTCTTTCCTAGCTGGATCTAGAAGATACCTATCTTTCCAGAACCAGCTTTCTTGTGCTGTGATTTTATGAAGACTTCCTTGCCTGCTGCTCCTTACTCCTTGCCATGTTCAGCTCCCCCATTCTGCACTTTTGTAGCACATGGTACTCTGGCATCTCTAAGAGCCCTGTTTGCACCCGCCTTGGCCTGGCATCGCCCGCTCACCTGCTTCACCATCCCACTCATCGGGGCCCATCAGGGCCGGCAGCACCTCCATTGCTGCCGGCTGTCAGCGCTATGACAACTACAATGACTGCCATGTTCTGCACTACCCCCTGGTGGTCAGCACATGTCATAAAGAGCGGTAGAACACCCGGTTGAACTCCTGTTTGAGGGGACAATTTGCATATTAGGCTTTTATTATATAGGACTAGAGGCCCGGTGCACGAAATTCATGCATGGCAGGGAGGGGGGCAGGGGGGCTGTTGTCTCTCAGCCCAGCCTGCAGTCTCTCCAATCTGGGACCCCACAAGGGACCTTCATTTTTTCCTTCAAGAGTGTGGTGGAAAAACCCTAGATCACCTTCTTGGATTCTTATAACCCAAATTACCAAGAACACTGCAAGTGGTGGCCTACAGGGAGCTTAGCCAATGAGTTGTCAGAAAAGGTATTTACTCTCAAACTGGTTTGGCTCAGTGGACAGACCGTGGGCCTGCAGACTGAAGGGTCCCAGTTTTGATTCCTGTTACGGGCATGTACCTTGGTTGGAGGCATATCCCCAGTGGGGAGTGTGAAGGAGGCAGCTAATGGATGTTTCTCTCTCATTAATTTTTCTGACTGTCTATCCCTCTCCCCTCTTCTCTGTAAAAAAAAATCAATAAAATTTTTTTTAAAAAAAGGTGTATCCTCTGCAGCTCATGCAGCCCCTGGGTTGTGTCCACTGGACTAGGGGCATGTCCCTGCCACCCGGTGGTGGCTGCTGGGGTTTCCGCACACCCTAGAGGCCAGCAGCCATCCCCCTGTGGAGGGCGCTAGCTGGGGGTGTGGACACAAACTGCCACTTGGTGCTGGAGCTTGGAAAGCCTCTGGGGTGGGGCAGGAACATCCCCGTCTCCAAACGCCCCAAGGCCAGCAGCCAGCCCCACCATGGGTCCCAGGCTCGAGGCTTGCAGGGACCCTGGGCAGCACGCAGCAGTGGCCGCCAGGGTCTCGGCACACCCCAGAGGCCAGCAGCAGCCCCTGGTCCTGGGCGCCTGGCTGGGGGTGTGGCCCCAAACCGCCACTTAGAGCGCGAGCCTTTGCAAGTGGCTGGGGGAGGCCAGCAGCCAGCCTGACCATGGGCCTCAGACTCGGGGCATGCAGGGACCCTGGGCAGCATGCAGCAGTGGCCGCCAGGGTCTCCGCACACCCCAGAGGCCAGCAGCCAGCCCCCGGTCCTGGGCGCCTGGCTGGGGGCGTGGCCCCAAACCCCCGCTTTGTGCAAGAGCCTTTGCAAGCTGCTGGGGGCGGGGTGGGAACATCCCCGCATCACTATAGAGACTCGAGGATGTTCCCGCCCCACCAGGTGGCTTGGCACCTACACCCATAGGCTTTGAGTGGCCAGGGGGCGTTCTGGGACCCCTTCCGCTCAGGACCTAAGCATGGGCCTACAGGCTAGGAGCGGCCTGGGTCCTGAGGATGTTTCCTGGACCCAGGCTGCTCAGTGCCCAAATATGCAAATTAACCACCATCTTGTTCGCTCTGATTGGCTGTGGGCGTAGCAAAGGTGCGGTCAATTTGCATTTTTCTCTTTTATAAGGTAGGATAGTTGTTACACAGCAATCAATTGTATATCCATTTAAACCAGTGGTCGGCAAACTGCAGCTCATGAGCCACATGCGGCTCGCGAGCCACGGTTTGCCACTCTGTTGACTAATGAGTTTGCCAACCACTGATTTAAACAACAAATCTCTATAAATTGTCACATTTTATTAGTTTACATGATATTTAATTAAGTTTTATATTCACTTTCAGTATTACAACTAGAATAGGAATATGAGAAGAAATATAACTGCCTTTTGATCAGCATATCAATATTCTGGTGGGAGCTAAGCTCCTGGCATGCTCAAGCCCTGTTCACTAGCACTGGGCATCTCTGTGCCATGGGCATAACCCCATTGTTTACAAAACAGGTAGAAGCTATTACTTCTATCAGGTCAGATAGGTAAAGGTTTATATTATACTCTATTATTGTTTGGATTTAGGTAGCATTTAGGTTCTTTGCAATAATAACTTCTTATTCATATGTCCAGTGGCATTTTCAAGCTACATTTACTTATAATACATATCCTAGTCTTATGGAATCCCCCTGAATATGCCATTTTCCCCATTTGATAGATGAGAAATATAATTTTCAGACAGGTTGAAATGACTTCCCTAAGATCACATAGCTGGAAAATATCAAGAGTGGAGACTAGAACCCTGTTTCAGGAAGAGCCCAAGTTCTTCCCTAGGTACTTCCTCAACAAACCAGGCTAAATGAACTCCAAAGACCATTTCAGCTCTAATGTGCTCAGATTCTGTGATATATTAGCAATATCCTGTGTGCATCATCCATTCTACTGCTAAGAACTAGCCATCTCTTTATAGCTCTGTGGCAACTGGCTTGACATGGAGGGGAGCAAGAGATTAAGTAGAGGGGCCAATTAGTTTCAGATTGGTTGGGCAAATGTTTCAAAACATCTTTGAGTTTGTCCCTCTCTCCTCTGATGAATGGCTCTTGCCTCTTTTTGACAGATTGATCTTGAGTGCTGGGTATTTTTCTCTCAGCACATTAGCTGCCAGTTTTCCAGGCGATCCCCCCAGGACCGAGATGAGGTGAGAGGTAAGTTGTTTGTAAGTACAACTTGACTGAGCTATGCAACCAGCCTGAACATTCAGAAAGCCCTTCTGTGCTTGGAGCCTGCTTTCATGTCTCGAAAATCCTGATTTATTTTAGGACAGGGAAAATCCGAGCCAGCTTGCAGAGTGGAAATTAAAATCTTAAAACTATGTATGAAAATCGAATATTCCAAATGGCCTGGTTTAAACATCACCCTGCATCGTTGATCAAATGTAAAAGTTCTTGAAAAGAAGTAGGGGGATTTATGACTAGGTGTAGGACTGGGGAAAGGCTTGGTGAATATTTATGGGTAACTTCAAGGAATTCCACTGACTGTACTTGAGTCTGTTTTTGTACCTGCAAGTTTCTGCTTTGGAGATTTCAAGCCTGCAAATGCTTATGGATTGAAAAATATTTTGGTTTGGTTGTGTTCTGTTAACTTCTGAATTTTGGGGGGTGGGTGGGTGGGAGAGAGACTAGATATATTTATTTGGACACATAAATCATACTGTATGTAAGTATGTATGCATATGTTTTTATTCCCTTATATTTATGTCTGTAACTTTCTTGAGGACCTTTTTTAAAACTCTCTCCATGTCCCCAGACCTAATATAGTCCCTGGAAAATTGAAAACACCCCATAAATGCTCTACTGATTCATATTGTTGAGTTAACTTTTGTTGAGCACCTCCTTGTGCTAAGTCCTGTGCTAGCTGATGAGGGAGGTGCAAAGACAAATGGAGAGAGTGAAAATTGTAAAAATAAACTTTATCTTAAAACTTAAAAAGAATATAATTAAAAATGCAAAGCATAAAAACATTGATCTTTATAAATTAATTTCTTTTTTTCCACTTTCAGTAACTAGCCCTGCAGGTCCACAGTGTTAATCATTTCATATACATATCTGAGGTGTGTTAGGAAAAGGCAGAGAGGGCAATCTGAGTGTGCTGGTATTTTCCTTTGGCTGGTGAAGAATGAGATGTTCATCTATAGCACTGACTGTTGGGTGGGTTGGTGATAATGGTGTAAACACCATCATCAGATTCCAAGACATGGTTTTAGGTATTTCCATGTAAATTATTTTCTTTAATCTTCCCAAATGTTTTGTAGGATTGGCATTATTATTTATAGTTTTTAAAATGCTGTTCCTCTTCCTAGAAGATATTTCTTCCATTTCAATCTGTTAAACACTCCCAATATTTCTTTAAACAATGTTTTGTGTTTGTTTTTTTATTTTATTATTGATTTCAGAGAGAAAAGGATAGGGAGAGAGAGATAGAAACATCAATGATGAGAGAGAATCATTAATTGGTTACCTCCTGCACACCACCTACTGGGCATTGATCCCACAACCCAGGCATGTGCCCTGACTGGGAATTGAACCGTTACCTTTTGGTTCATAGGTCAATGCTCAACCATTGAGCCACGTGGGCCAGGTGACACTCCTAATCTTTCAAGAGCCAACTTCAATGACACCCTTTCTCTGATTCCTTTTTTCTATTTCAACCAGATATTTAGGCTCCTTCCTTTCTGCTTCTTTTTGTATTCTTGGAGCATTGCACTTAAGCAATTATATTGCAAATAAAGTTCTTTGTGTATGTTAGACTGTGAACTCCTCCAAGCATCACAAAAATAGAACTTCTACTTATCTAGCTCCTACCTGGGATTCTAGGAGCTTTTTAGGCCACCTTCTATACCTTTTCATTCCACACCCAATGAGTCACCAACTTTCACATTTTACCCCCAATTAACTTGGGTCCCCAGAATTCATCCTACCTGAATTGCCATCACTTTAGTTCTCATCAACCTGTGTTTCTTCATGCTTTGGTGACAGCCTCCTAAATAGTCTCATTCTTTCCACCCTTATGGGCTATGTTTTCCTGATAAAAACTGTCCAGTCCATTTCCATTTCAGCTATACTAAAACCTACAGTCATTGATGTCACATGCAGGACCCTGTGTAATCTGGCTTCTCCCCACCTGTTCAGGCCCATTTTATCACCTTGTTCACTGCTCTTCAGACAGCTTGGCCTCTTCTTTGCCAAGTGCTTTTCTACTTTATGCTATTCCCTCTGCCCAGAATGCTCTTCCTGTTACTCTTTGCCAAGCTAACTCCTGCTTAATCTTCAGATCTTAGCACACATGTCACTTTCACAGAGTGAGCCCTCGGGGTCTTCTTCAGAGAGTTCTATTATTTTTCTTTGTAGCATTGATCTAAACTTGTATATATGTATGAATGCATGTATGTATGTATTTACCTGATGTCTGGGAATGCAAGACTTGTTGGGGAACAGATGTACCCATTTACTTTCTCACTATTATAGATCCAGTGCTAAGTTAGTGCCTGAAAGTACAGTGGGAATTTAATACAAGTTTATAAAAATTTAAATAAATGAATCATAAAAACTACATTCTTCAAATGTGACTATCACACCACTACTATGGAATGGGCCCCTTACTTTTGTTTAGTGTGTTTCTTTCTAGTAAAGCTAACTCAAAGTGTTTTTTATTTTCATTTCCATTGGTTGTAAATTTCCTTTGATTCCCACCTTCCCCTCACCTAACAGCGTTTGGAAGGTGCTTATGGCCCCCTTTATGAGAAACACCCATCTGAAAATGCCCTGCCTTCTTTCATGCACCTGTAAGTGGTTCATCCCTGCACTCACCTGCCTCCCAAGCCCCAAGTGAGAATGAGTCTGTCTCTTCACTTTGGGGAGGGCTGTTCAGCAAGCCATTTTAGCCCCATTTCAAAATGAAAGTGAGGCAAGCAAGAAGTGAAGGGACTTGAGTGAGCTAGAGCAGGGTCCCTGTCAAAGAAGATGGATGAAAAAAGTCAGAAAAAGTTGGGAGGGATTCAAACCATGTGCCTGGTTCAGGATGGCAGCAAGGCATACTGCAGGTCCCCACACTTAACACTCTGCCCCTGGTTTGAAGTGCCCTGGTCATCTGAGAAGGGAGCCCACACACAACTAACTTGCTGCCAGCAAAGAAATTCTCACTCAGATTATTTTCCAAACAACATTTGTATTTGAAAAGACCTTTCCAAATGAAAACACACACACACACACACAATATTTTCTTTTTATGCATGTCCCTGCCTCTCTCTCTCTCTCTCTCTCTCTCTCTCTCTCTCTCTCATATATATATATATATATATATATTTCTCTTGTATTTCTGACAACCTCACATTATAGTTTTTATTTTGTGTAAAGTTTAAAGTTATTTTTTCTGTAACTCCTTCACCTTCCTGTCCTGAGGTAGAGTGAATTTTCACATTTTCCAGCCAGTCTTAATGGAGCAGAAACAATCAGAGGTGCTGCTGCGCCTGTAGGTGCTGGAGGAGAGGGCAGAGTTGGAGCAGGTGGGCTGAGCCAATGAAATACAGCTGGGAAACAGGAAACTGAAGAGAAATGTTGCCAAGTTGCCCTGTGCTGGAGCCCAGCCACGCTGTCCTGTGAAACCCAGCCATGGTCTGCTTTCCCACTGACTTCTCCCTGGGCTGGAGATGCTGCTCTCACCTGGACCTTTCTTGCTCCCTGTGGCCCACACTGAACACTGCCTTCCTTGGGTAGGACAGAGTGAGTGCTGTGCTCATTCCTGCTTCTTGCCACCTGGGTGCGGCTGTGAAGGTTGGGCTTGTGACAGAAACAGCATCAAATTTAGAAAGATGTATCCTCCCATCCCCACCATTATTTTCCCACTTTTGCAAGTAACCCAGGAGGGAGTTCCCTCTAAAGACAAACAAAACATCCTTAGTTGGTCCTATAGAATCTGGGATAATTTATTACAATTTGTTTTCTGTTTATTTCATTGTTACAAGCATGAGTCCATGTGATCTGCCTATGACTCAAGTTCCAGATTATCGTCCTGAAGGTTATCTCTGGATCTCATTGAAAGGATTTCTGTGGCTTCCCTCTGGTCCTTTGCTGAACACAATCCTTCATCTTGAATGGCCTTCCCCAGGGTTTTCTTGTCATGATCCATTCCTCTAGGCTCAATTCTAATTTTACCTCCTCTACCATGAAGCCTGCTCTGAGGGCATGAGGGATAAGAGTCCGCGTGCTAGCACTGGGATTTCTGGGTCTGAATTTCAAGTTATTCACTTGCTAGCTGTGCAACATAGAACTATCTGCTTAATCTGTGCCTCAATTCTCACATCTATAAAATGGGAATAATTTAAGTGTGTTTACCTTCAGTTTTTTTTGGTTTATTTGTTTGTTTCCCATGCAACTTTTCTGTAGTTGGTACTGTGGTATATATGTATTTATGCTTTCTACCTTTTTCACTCCATTTAGTGTTTCAATCATTTTTTTAACATTGATTGTTCTTCATGACCATTCTTTTTAATAGCTGGGTAATAATTCTATTGATAGTTCTCTTTGTTTTTGTCATTACAAATGATAGTTTTTCCATATTTCAGTTGTATTATGATAGAGTCCTTAAAGTATGATTTTTGGGTCAAATGGAGTGAATATTTTTTTATTCTCTTATTTCCAAATTTTAAATCAAGGGATTTTATTTTAAAAGTGAATAGTCTCATTCTTTAAAGAGGATATTTAAAACATAAAAATAACATTGGTTATTTTTATAATTATTTTGTCCCATAAGATTTTTGCTTCCTATATATTTTTTATTGATATTTTCTTTATCTCTTGTTTTCTAGATTCAGTGCTGAGCTTGTCTTTATGATGTGTAAGGTAAGCATTTTTGTTTTTTTACTCCATCAATTACTTTCTTAATGTTGAAATGCATGCTTAACTAATAATCAAGAGTAAAATCATACCAAAGTTTTGATATTTTATGCACCAAGAGTTTTTTGTTGCATTAATTTTGACTTTTCAAATATTGCCTCACAATATGGTTTTATCTTGATAACTGAAATTTTGACATCCCCTTAAATTTTGCTCCGAGGCAAGCATCTCACTCACTTCACCCAAATCCTGGCCCTGAGGCTCATCTCTTATTCATTTCAGTACCTTTAGTCCTTAGCATGGGTTCACACCTGGAAGGCATATGGTACCTCCTGTTTGCTTGTTGATGTGATTTATTATGCTACATCTTACATATGGAGCGTTTTGAAAGAGGGCTCTAGCTGATTGGCATGAATCACTTCCCTGTCCATAGAAACAGGCTTTCCCATGCCCTCTGCTGCCTGCTCTCTGGGTAAATGAAGCATTTCTGAGCTGAAGGCTTTTGTAAATGTGCCTTAGAGCACTCTGTTTGATTATCCATTTCATTATGATTGCCTTCCCTTACACGAATACTATCTAAATATTATGATGAGAAATAAAAACAAAACAAAAATACTGAAAGATGAAAAAGGAAGACCAAGAAAAGCTTCTTCTTTCTCCAGACTTAAGCATTAAGCAAAAGTATAAAACAATTACAGTCTCACCTAATTGACTGCAGCTGTGCAAACAGACCAGCACACTAGGAGACTGGTGTCCCCCATCCCACCCCATGAACATCTTGATATCTGGGTTTGTTTCACTTTTGCCCAAGGCAAGGTGTGTGTGGAAAGAATGAAACCAGGCTCACTGGTTGAGAGGGGACTGGATATAGCCTTTCTTAACAGTCAGACTGAAGCTTGATCCCATGGGGTTTCATTATTTTGGGGTTACAGTTTCTAGGACTCCTTATTCACAGGAAAAGGGCCATCAGGTGTCAGGAGAGACTAGTGAATTTCAGAACAATGGTCTGCTTTTGAGGCTTTATCTTACATGTAGGGGATGGGAATTTTATGTTTGTTGGTTATTGTGTCTCAGACTCTTTACATTTGTTGTGTGATTAAGAAGTAAAAATTGGCAGCTACAAAATAACCATGTAAAGTACAACATAAGGAATACAGTCAATAATATTGTAATAACTATGTATGGGCCAGGTGGGTACCGAACTTACCAGGGAGATCACTTCATAAATTATATAAATGTCTAACCACTATGCTATACACCTGAAACTAATACAATGTTGAATGTCAACTGTAATTAAAAAAAAAAATAAATAAATGACTTTTATTGTGATCTCATTTTATCCTTGGAAGCACGGGTGATTATCCTCACTCTATAGATGAGGTGAAGTGGTTTGAAATGGCCAATGGCTGAAGGTTAAACAGCTTCTCTACCCAGTGGCATGGAGTTTGGGATTTGGCCCTTAATTGTTTGACTCTGAAGTCCATGTTCTTTCTATGGAGCAGGGATCCTTGGAATTCACTTTCTGCCCATCTCCTTACTTCCATCTCCTACCTACTTTCTAAACCTCCAACCTCCTCTTCACTCTCCTGCTTCCAACTGCCCTATTTTCTTATCATTGCCATCTGCCTCTCTCAGCCATGGGCTCCCTTGTTGGCTGAGATTCTTTCTTAGCACCATGGAGGTTTAAAGCTAAAAGGAGTCACCAGAAAGGACCTCCACAAAGGGAGGAGTGAGTGAATCTTGGTGGTTTTGTAAGACCTTTGCACTCTAGAAGAGCACTTGAAACATAAGAAGGCACTAAATAACTGTCTTAAATAAAAAAATTTTAAAGAACACCCAAAAGGACCTGGATTTTTAAAATTGTATTTAATGAATTATTATGTTGATATCATGAATTAAATTTTTACTATAATTCTTGTTAATGTTTTCCAAGATACCAGCATGATATATTACACTTCATATTTCCCAGTTGCATTTTAGTTAACAAAAATAATGTATCTTCAGCTACCACAGTGTTTATTTAAAAATTCAATAAAAAATATTAAAAGTAGAACTACCATATGATCCAGCAATTTCTCCTCTGGGTATTTACTTGAAAAAAATAAAAACACTAACTTGAAAAATTATCTGTACCCCATTTTCATTATAGCATTATTCATATTAGCCAAGACATAAAAACAACCTAAGTATCTATTGAGAGATATATATTTACATATCCTATATAATAAAAGCCTAATATGCTAAGTGTCTGGTTGTCCGGTCACCCATTCAACCAATCAAAGTGTAATATGTGAATGATATGCTAAGGCTGCTCAACTGCTTGCTATGATGTGCACTGACCACCATGGGATAGACAGTTTACTAGTTGACCAGTTGCTATGACATACACTGACCACCAGGGGGCAGATGCTCTGACTGGCAGGTTAGCTTGCTGCTGGGGACTGGCCGATTGGGACTGAGCGAGATGGCTGGACACGCCCCGGAGCCTTCCTGCAGTCCCTCCCCAGCTGGCCAACTTCCCGTGTCCCTCCCTGATCGTGCACCAGTGGGGTCCCTTGGCCTGGCCTGTGCCCTCTCACAAACTGGGCTGAGGGACCCCCCGAGTGTATGAATTTCATGCAGTGAGCCTTTAGTATATATATAATTATGTATACTTAATGAATAATCAATATAATAATTCATTAAATATATATAATGCAATATTATTCAAAAGAAGAAAATTCTGCAATTTGTTATTAAAAAGAAGGAAATTCTGCAATTTGCTACAACGTGGAAGGACCTTGATTGCATTATGCTAAATGAAATAAGTCAGAGAGAGAAAAATATCATATGATCTCAATTATATGTGGAATCTTAAAAAGCCCCAACAAATAGGCAAGCAAACAAAAATACTGAGCTCATAGACATGGAGGACAGACTGGTAGTTACCAGAGGTGGGTGAAATGGGTGAAGGTGATCAAAATGTACAAATTTGCAGTTATAAAATAAATAATTCATGTACATGTGATGTACAGTATGGTGACTATCCTATAAATAAAAGCCTTGGTGGTTGTCATGCCATCACACAGTGATGCCCTCATACCGCTACAGTCCATCACCAGGAGGAAGCCAATGATGAGGCAGAATAGGCCCTTGACGTCAGGGAGGGGCAGGATCTGAGCACTTGGCGCAGAGGTAATAGGACAGGCTTCATGGGAGGGAACGCAGAGTGGAGCTGTGAGCAGAGCTGGTCATATCGGTAAGGAAATGCCTGTGCTACATCATCCAGGTTTGGAGGAGAGGGAGACTCAAGTGATTCCAGATTGTAAAGGGGGTTCTGAAAAAAAATATAAAGAGGCTTCTGAGTCCCTACCTTTCTCAGACTTGGGGTTCATGGAGTGCAGGCTGAACTCAGGGAAAACTTATTCTGGGAGACCATGGGCAGGTCACACTCAGCCTCAGACTTCAGTTTCCTGTTGAGTGTCAGGTGGCTCACCCTGCCTTCACCCGGTTGTGAGGTTCGGGCTTCAGAACATGGCTCAAAAGACTTGAGAGCCTCCGGGGTGGTTGGGAAGGTTGGGGGCGGGGGAGGTGGGGGGAAGAGAGTGGTGGGGGAGCGGATTAGCTGGAGGTAGGGCAGCAGGGCTCCGGGATTGGCTGGATCTGAGAGGGCAGGGCCAACCTTTAAGAGGTGTGAGGGGGAGTGTAAGGAAGTGTGTACTTGCATCTGCTGCCAGCCTGTCGGGTTTACTCTTGCGCAGCGAATGTGGTGGCGGCGGTGGTTACTACCCGAGCCCAGAAAGAGCTGAGGCTGGTGGAACAGAAGAACATCCCAGCATCCCAATACCAGGGGGCATGACCCGCGGGTCATGGCCAAAGAAGAGGGCACTGGGAGTGGCTCTGCAATGGGGCTGCTGCCTAAAAGCATCCTCCAAGTTGGTGAATGCCCGGCCCAGGTGAAGGTGAGAACCTGGCATCCGGGTGGAGGACAAGGGCCAGCAGTGTCTGCTGAGTGTGTGAGGTGTCACGGTGTGGTGGACATGGCCCTGATGGCAGGCTAGGCCTAGGGGACCCTACACATGCACAATTCAAACATGCGCTGGACCTCTAGTAGTTAATAATGCTGTATTGTATATTTGAAAGTTTCTAAGAGAGTAAAATCTTAAAAATCTCATCACAAGTAAAAGTAATTGTAACTGTTTTGGATGTTAACTACATTTTTTTTGTGGTGATCACAATATATACATATATTGAATCATTGCTTTATACTTGCTATTAATATGATGCTACATGCCAAATATATCTCAATTTTTAAAGACCCTCCCTGATGGGATTATGGGCAAGGGGAGAAGCCCAGAAGTGACTGTGATGAAGGCGCTGGTACACTGGCAGAGGGCAGTGCTCACCCCATAGAAACTGTGGAGCATCCCTATTTGGCTTCTATTGAAAACAGCTCTGGGATATTCCAGTAAGCAAATGTGTGTGTGTGTGTGAAATGATAGAGAGACAAACTTCTCCTTAATGTGAGAGCTTTTTAGCAACTACAGCTGTCCAAAGATGGAATGGGCCAACACACAGAGCAATGAGTTCTCTGTCTTCAATATTATTTACAGA
Organism: Eptesicus fuscus; assembly: GCF_027574615.1. Lineage (NCBI taxonomy): Eukaryota > Metazoa > Chordata > Mammalia > Chiroptera > Vespertilionidae > Eptesicus > Eptesicus fuscus. The sequence goes on along the minus strand of NC_072481.1, from coordinate 38,299,893 downwards.
GAGCCCATGTAGAGAGCTGTTAGGAAACCTAGAGAATGGGTTTCTACTGCAACCTTGAAGTCCCTAGTTTGTGGGTTCAAAGAATTCCCACCGACCCTGTAGAAAAGAAGCAAGCAAGCAAACAAACAAACAAGAAAAGTAGATAAGGTAAATAAATACACCTTAAAAAAAGATTGGTCCAGAATAAGTCAGGCAGTTTAAAACATGAAAATTTATCTTCTTTATATTGGGCATTTAGATCTGTATGCGGTCAGGGCATGCTGCCTGAATCCCAAGCTCTGAACTTGGAATCAGAAGTTCTGGTTTCTTCCTGAAACACTGGATCAGCTATTTGCCCTTGGACAAGTCCCTTGCTCTCTCTGAGCTTAAGTTTTCTCTTATTTTAAAACTAGAGGCCCAGTGCATGAAATTTGTGCACTCAGGGGTTCCCTCAGCCTGGCCTGCACCCTCTCGCAGTCCAGGAGCCTTTGGGGGATGTCCAACTGACAGCTTAGGCCTGCTCCCTACACCTAAGGGAGCCCATGTCCAAGGGAGTCCAAGTCAGTGCACATCATAGCGACTGGCCATTCCACCATTCGGTTGATTTGCATATTAGCCTTTTATTATATAGGGCTAGAGGCCTAGTGCATAAAATTCATGCATGGGTACGGTCCCTAGGCCTGGCCTGTGATCAGGGCCATCTTCCCTGGCTGTCCACAGCTGGCCGCGCCCCCTGCCACCACCTACCCCTGGTTCCCTGTTTGCCATCGGGCGATCAGAGCCTGCTGGCTGGGGAAAGGGACCTAGAGGTGATCAGTGCACCTCATAGTGACTGGTCGAGTAGTCATTCTGGTCGCTCTGCTGTTAGGGTTAATTTGCATATTACCCTTTTATTATATAGGATAGAGGCCCAGTGCATGGGTGGGGGCCGGCCAGCCTGCCCTGATGGGGGCCCCAGATCAGGGTGGGGTTCCTGCTGCAGGGAAGGTCTTGTGAGGGCAAGGGGCCCTGGGCAGTTTGCCAGCCGGCTACACCCCAATTGGGGTAGGGGTCCTCACTGAGGGGTGAGGCCGGTTGGGTGAGGGTCCGCAGTCATTCTGGTCTGTGGTCCTTCTGGTTGTTCTGCCATTTTAGTCGCTGGGCTTTTATTATATAGGATGAGGTGACTGAGACACCTAGTAGATATCTCGTGTCCCTTTGAACTCTAAAGGCATTGATTCTGTGGTAGGGTGTGCCAATAATTAGGGGAGTTTATACTCTCAGAGAGGGCGTATGTCAGCTTTGGGAGGTAATAATGTAAAACAACCTCCTGCAGATGGATTTCCTTCACACATGTCCCAGAGCCAGGTCAGTGGTGGTGGTAGCTGTTACCATCTCTTCATGTCCAAAGGAGCCCATGAAAAGTGCCTTGAATCCTCGGTTCAAAGATCACGTTTGTGTGGAAACATGATTTGCAGGCTTTGAACCAAGCCCAAAGGAATGTTTCAGGTTTGCTCTTGGCAAAGCCCTTCTTTCCCTGCTCTCTAATGACGGGTTGGAAGGCCAAGAGAGGCCTCACATGGCTCTTCTTGGCTGTTGCTTCCCTCTTTAAACAATGGCTGGATGAGTTCTGTAGGCAGCAAAGGAAACATATGGATTGAATTTTCCCCAAGTGCACCGTGGCCTAGGAATGGATTGGAGGCTGGTGTGGGGGTGGGTAGAAAGGAACACTTTGGCTCAGCACATTGGGAAATTTAGTGAAACCTGGGTCACCTAAGGAATGATGGGATAGGGGCAGGGGGTCAAGAACTAGCCAGGTGCACTCTGAATCGACTATAGTCAGACAGGCCTTTACAGGTTTACAGGGGACTCTTGGCAATGCTGGAGAAGGTGGAGTGACGTTATAATGGGAAGCAGGGGGAAGATGTGGTCACCACGAGGCATCCAAAGTTGTTGGAGAGCCTTCAAGGGTCTGAATGTTGAGGGATCCTTCCTGAGAAGGCTCCATCCTGTGCCTTGTGCAATGGGATTGGAAGTTTGAAATTTAATTAAGTTTAATCAGAACAGCTTAAATAATGTGTAGAATCCTACATCTCTTGCCAAATTAGTCAGGACTCATTAAATGGAGAGTTGTAATGGGGCCACTCTCATTGGCATTGAAGCTACATTTGCAGATGGTAACTTGGAGGGGAAGAAAGAGAGTTTGGATTGTTTGAGAGTTAGAAGTGCATCTTCATGCTTTTGTATATGTTGTGCTTCTATTTATAAAGCCCTCTCACCCTTCTCTGTCTTTGCGACCAATACTGCCTGCCCATGCAATGCCCAAGTTCCTGCCACAGTGCCCATACTATCAAGGTCATGATATCCTAGGACTGTCAAGCCCTATAAATCTTCCCACCACATGTACATGAAGTCTGGGAATAATATGTAGCTTTACACATGCATCTCTTATTGCAGACAACCGTGAGCATGGTGGTGTTGTCACTTAATTCTTAGCCTGGGCGTTTATTTCTGCCCTGCTGGTCCAGAGTGAAATCCTAAAACTAAGCACTTTGAGGTTGGCCTGACTCCATCCTGGTACTCATCATCCCTTCCCCTAGGAAACCTTGTGCCTGACTTCTATCATCTTCTTTAAAGTGGCACCAAGAACAGTAAATGTCCTGAAGCCTGTATGACATGGCTTGCCTCATTTCTTTGTATCATAGTCTCTCTGGTCTTGGACTAGATTAGACTGAAGCTTGCGCATCTCCCTGGGACTTGGTTTTGAATTGCCAGCTCGAATGAAGGAGAGGCGGACTCTACTGGCCACAGTCCTCTTCCCCAGCTCCGAACTTTGTTTTGATCTGGCTTTATTCCCTCTCAGAGATGGGAGCTCCCAACATACTATGTCATGAATGAACTCATAATGTTACTTGTCCTGGGAAGGTTGTCTTTCTCCATTCAGGAAAAATTAGTGGGTTCCTTTCACATGCTTCATATACCCACTTTGCATTTATTGTATTGTAATTACCTATGAACTACTTCACAGTACAGCAATTCTGCATAGATCCTCATTAAATGATGAAAGTGACACAGTACTATTATCATTCCTTATTGTCTACTAGAGGACATGGCGAGACAAAGGAGCTCAAGTTTCTTGAGTGTATGAAATACTAATATTTAGTTCAATGCTCTACTCTTACCATGAGAAAACTGACCTCAAAGAAGTTTAGTGACTTAACCAGACCCTCAGTGAAATCTTGTAGGGCAAAGACCGTGTCTGATTTATCTTTGCACTTCTGATGTCCAGCACAATGTCTGGCACATACTAGACAATCAATATATGTATTGTCTTGAGTTGAAAAAGAATTCTTGAGACTACAAATCTTGTTGAGTATGAGATGAAGGCTGTAAACAGGTATCCTGGCTTTTAAACCCTTGGCCTATAGTCAGATTAAATCATAACCAAGATGCTCTAAGTATTACTGAGAGAGAAAAAAAAAAAGGTGACATGACAACATCTCTTAAATTTTAGTCTTGGCAGATAGTTCTTATCTATTTTTCCTTTTTACCGGATTACCGGATATCCCTCTTTATTGTCCTGTCCAAATCATGCAACACTTAAAATATGTGGTTGGCTTAACACTGAGCAAACTATTTCCTTTCTTTTTTGATAAATATTCCAGATTTTGAAAACACCTCCAAGTACCAGTCTACAATAAGATTTATTTACTAGTAAGAGAAGACATCTATAAAAAGTAAAGGTTCTTCATGTCCCCTGAATGACTATTTCTGAAAATGCTAGGTACACACAGATGCTGAGAAATGTCTCCAGTAAACAGGATTAAATACAAATAGAGGTGCTAGAAGTGCATGCCAGAGGGCTGTGTGAAAATTATGGCTGCCTGTTTTCTCCTGCAGATAAAAGATCTAGTTAAGAGATTGGCAATCTTTCCGTAAAGAGCCAGTATATTTTATATTTTAGGCTTTGCCAGACACATGATCTATATTGCAACTACTCAATTCTTTTGTTGTAGTGTGAAAGCAGTCATAGACTATATATAAATGAATAAGCATGGCTCTGTTCCAACAAAACTTTATTTATGGACACTGACATTTGAGTTCACACGATTTTCATAAACTGCAAGACAGTATTATTTTTTGCACTTTAAGAATGCACAAAAAAACATTCTTATCCCATGGATTGTATAAAAATAGGCAGTTCTGATTTGGTTGGGGGGGGTTGTCAACCCCAGGCCCAGTTAATAATAATAATAATAATAATAATAATAACTTCAATTTATTGACTCTCTATTATGTAGCAAGCATTATATGTATTTTACCACCCATTTTTAAAAATAAACTATTTTTTAGAACTATCCATTATTCAAATGAGGAACAAATACTCAGAGAGGTTAACTTGATTAGTGTCACAAAGTTAGTAAGCAGAAGAGCTAAGAATGAAGCCCAGCTCTGTTAGTCTTAAAAGCTGTGCTCCTTGCCATTATGCCATGTTGCCCCTTAATTTAAAATATGCAGCTTTAGATAGCTCCTTTAATAACAATATTGTGGTTCAGATCTGCAGGCTTTGGTGGAGAGAGCGCTCCAGTGGGAATTATACTTGAATTTGGGTATGAGCCATGCAAATAACTCCTCATATAACTTGGGGAAAACTCTTAAATTTTCAGTCTTAGTTTCTTCATCTCTAAGACAAAGGGGTTGGAGAATGACAGTGGTTTTCAAGGGCACTGGTTATTTAGTCCCCAGAGACATTAGGTAATATCTGAATGCATTTTTACCTCTATTTTGCCCCACCTGAGTGGGGTGGAGGGGTGCTCCTGGCATCTAATGAGTAGAGGCCAGGGATGCTACTAAACATCCTGCAATGCATAGGATTGCCTCCATGATAAACTGATTCAAAATGTCAATAGTGCCAACGTTGAGAAACCCTGGGCTGTGGGACCAGTACAGCCCTTTGCATTTCTGAGAATCCTTTCAATTCTGTCTGGATCACAGATTCTTCTTTCATAAAACAATAGAATTAAACCATATAATCTCTGAGATTCTTTCCAGCTTTTAAATACTCAAGTCTATGATTAACAGGGGAACATTAAAATAAATGTTATGCTAGTAAATCCAAGATCATAGAAATCACTTCATATTTTTTGTCTCAATAGCCAGTGCTGCCCAACTCCCTCATCTGCACAGGGCAAAGGCTGCAAACTTGCAGTGCCTGGGCTGAGCCCAGCCTGCAGATGTGTTTTGCTTGGCCTGGAGAGTATATTAGAACTTTGCAAATTAGTGGCCAACATTTAAAAGCCTGGATATTTCCAGCAAAGATCCACATTTTTGGATTCTCTTAAAACCTCAGAAGGCTAAGCAACACTGGGCTTGATTTTTGCATAGTCATAGTGAGCTGAAGCTGAGTAGAATCTGTCTCTTTAGATGGGGCTGAGTTCTTCAATTCACCAGAGTCCCCACCTCAAAGGTTTGGATTATACCTGGCCACCTTCATTGGTTTACAATACCTCCCTGCCCCACCTGCCTGGTCCCTAAGGGTAGTTCAGTTTGCTACTCCTGCCCTAGAATTGTCAATCTACTCATGGAATGCCTCCAAATGCACAAAGCTGGCCACTTGGAATTGTGGATTCTTAAAATAAGTGAAATAAATGTTAAGTCTTGCAATTGGCTCTAAGAAAAGTCTTTGCAGCAGCTTATAGAAAGGTCTTAAGAGTTTTATTGGACAGTATGAGGCAATGGTATTTTGTGCCTGCCAACTAACTAACATGATCTCTGGCTGCATTATCAGAAGTGCAGCCTTCCTACAGGGGATGAGGTAGTCCTGCTCTTCCCTCTGCTGCTCAGATATATCTGAATTATCACGTTCAGTTTTTGGCACTGTGCACTGTGTGATTTTAACAAGGAATTGAGCAAAGGATTAGTGAGGTGACTTGAAATATATTTCTGTGAGTGAGATTTGCAAGAGCTCAGACCATTGATTATAGAGAAGAGAGGACTCAGGAGCACAGGATGGATCTTTTAAAATATGGCACAGTTGTCCTGAGGCAGAGGGTCAGGTCAGCATCATGACCTTCAACACATGCCTCAAACCCCTCTCTGACCTTCAGTTCTCTCATTTTTATGATAAGTGGGTTTTATTTGTAAACTTCCCTCCCTCCCTCAGGATATTCTTTCTACAAAGGAAACTTAATCTTAAAACAAACAATGTAACTATGTAAAATAAATCAATTCAAATTTGATTTGATTATTCAAGTCAAATAAAATAAGTCAAATCAATGCTCTGGTTGGATGAGTACAGTTCCAGAACCCCAATTGTTTAGCTCTTCCCTTCAGCCTCTAAGGCTGCATTTACAGACCTTCTGGGACCACATGGCATGCAGTGTGATCTAGATTTCTAAGATTTCTACTAACTCTTAAGCCTTCATTTCCTGTAGCCTATGTTTCCTGGTCTTGAAACATCAGAGAAAGCTTTTGAAATTAGCTTGAGGCTGAGATGAGCCATCAAAGGCAGGAATGGAGGAGAGAGGGCCCAGGTGGATAGAATAGCAGGAACCATGGATAACTGTACAGTTTGTCTGAAACATACTTTGTCTGAAGTGAGTTGGGACCACATGATAATTGTCTAGTAAGAAATGCAGATGGCATTCTGGTCTTTGTTTCTTTACCAACTTTTGAAGGCTGTTTCTTGGAGACATTGTAGTTTTCTCTTTAATATCTAGTGCCGCTTCACTGAATCTCATTTTGTACTAATCATGCAGTTTGAGGACATTCCAGTGCTGGAGGTGGGCTCTGGTTGGTTTAAGCAGTTGTGGTTATCCCTTCTTCTTGACAGTGATTGGCCTGGGAACCTTACCTCAACCAATCAATGTGCATAAGGCCCCTGTCATGAAGCTTGTTAAGGAATGAGCACATCATCCAACTTGGGCATTGAGAACTGCAAGAGGGTGTTTGCTGAGGGCTCTTTAGGAAATGTTTCTTTATAAGAGAGAACCAAATGGGGAGACAGTTTATTTCTTCCTCTGGATATTTGGTCGTGGATGAGAGACCTAGAGTTACTATAATCATTTCACTAGTAACCTGAATATAAAGTTGGCTCAAGGAGGAAGGCTGAGTCAAGAGAGCTTTGGGGCTGTGAACCTGAAGCCACAGAAACTTGCTGACCTTCTATATTTTTAGGTATGTGAGCCAATAACTTTTATTTTTTTCCTTCGTGCTTTAGCCAGTTCGACTTGGGCTGTCTGCTTCTTAAGCTTAATGAATCCCAACTGATACATTAGCTCATTCAAGCCAAAAAGTTTTCCTTCCAGTGGTGGGGGGACCATGTTGAAGTGTATATCAGACACACCTTATGTTCAACCTCAATTCTCTTGGCTTCACCTACTCTGAAACCTCTGATTACCTGCTCCACCTCAGGTCTGCAGCTGTCTGACTCTGCTGATCCAGTTAAACTACCTGAGGTCGAACAACAACATGCTGGAAAGCATTTGTGTCTCATAGCACTTCTGGACTTAGACGAAGACCATGCTGAAGGCATGAGATCTGGCTTCCCGAGCAGCTGCTGCAGGGGCTGAGTAATGCAACCTGGGAGTATGGAGGAATTAAATCCCTGGAAGGCAAACTTAGAGCAATGGAACTTGGGAAATGTGAGGGATCTGGCAAATAAATTTCCTTTCCCATCCTCCCTTCTATAGACTGAACCAAGGAGCACATTCCCCCCTGAATAGCCTATTTGGAGACATCTCATGTAGTTGCCTCATAAAGATGCCTTGCTGGAACACATCACCTTGCATTATTTCCCCATATTTCTCTGTCTCACTTCCCTTTTTGCTAGCTTTCACAGCCACAGTATTGTACTTCCTAAATAAAGCACTAGAACTTAATCCTTGCCTCGGGTCTGTTTCTAGGAAAGCAGCTGAGACATTAAGGAAAAAGCCAAAGAAGAAATGGTGTGGTTTTAATATTTAGAAAATATGATCCTTTATGAATATCACTAGTCCAGGAGGAATGCACATCATATAGTATAATGGTTAAAAGCTCAGGCATAAATGTGTTTAAGCCTTAACTATGCCCTTTACTAATTGTGTGATCTTGTTCAAAGTTAAATTACTTGCCCTAACCGGTTTGGCTCAGTGGATAGAGCATCAGCCTTCGGACTGAAAGGTTCCCTGTTCGATTCCGGTCAAGGGCATGTGGGGAGTGTACAGGAGGCAGCTGATCAATGTTTCTCTCTCATCAATGTTTCTAGCTTTCTATCCCTCTCCCTCACCCTCTCCCTTTCTCTCTGTAAAAAAATCAATAAAATATATTTAAAAAAACACACAAAGTTAAATTACTCTCTGAGCCTCACTTTTCTTTTCTATAAATAATGAGGATCATACCTACCTAATAGGGCTATTATTAAAATTAAAAAAGATAATCTATATAGAAAATACTCAGCACTAGAGACATTTTGGACTAGATAATTTATTGTGTGTGTGTGGGGGGGGGGCGGGGGTGTCTTCTGCACATGTTTACCAATATCCATGGCCTCTAACCTCTAAATGTAAGTAAAGCCCACCCAGTTGTGACAATAAAAAATGTGAAAATTGAAAACAAACAAAAAGTGAGTTCCAAAAATCCCCAGAGGCCCCACCCAGTCAAAACAAAATTGTGAGAAATTATAAATCACTGTCGTTTTAAGCCACTAAATCTTGGATGATTTGTTATGCGGCAATAAAAGACTGAAACAAATTGGTAACTAGAAATATGATGCTGCCATACCAAGAACCTCAATTATGTGGCGTTGGCTTTGGAACTCAGTGGTGGGTAAAGGCTGGAAAGAGAAGAGGGAAAAGAGGCTAGAGGAGCAGAAAGGAAATGGTTATTAAAGGCCAAGAGAGAGGGGGCAATCTGCCACTTTGGTGGCAGAACCATAGCAACTTGGAAGATAGAAATGCACCTAGTGAACTTGTTGGATCTGGCTTAGGAGATATTAAGGCAGAAGAATAAAAATACTGAATAGTGTTTTTGACTGCATATCATAAAGTATAGGAAGAAAGATGATCTAATGAGAGAATTGTAGTTTTTGCAAGCAAAATTTTGAGAAAATATGAAAGAACAAGGACTTGCTGGGTTAGAAAATAAAACTACTTTGTATTTTCTGTCTTTGCAGCTGAAGAAATATTACTGAAATAAATAATGGCTTCAGGGGAAAAATTAAATTGAGGGTATGACTGTAATACCTTTAGTTCATATTTCATAAGATTTAAGGTACCCAGTTAGTTCTATTAGCTAAAAAGTGTGTGTGTTGGGGGTGGGGGGAGGGAGGCAGGAGGGAAGGAGGAGGGCTTTTAATAATCTCAATGGCATTGTCTCAAAGAAGCCTAAATTTTCTAAGGTATAAAGAGGTCCATCTTAAAAAGAATTATGAATTTGACTTTTGGCGACATAGAGTGAATGCTGTGAATATTAATGAGAAATTCACATGGATTTTAAGATAATTATATTGCCAATAGCATTAGTAACTTAAACTTTGGTAACATTAACTGAGATAGGTTGGGATAATTAAAATTAAGAGAGGCTTGTGGGAAGCAGGAGGCACAAAGTCCTAGAGAAAACTATTCAGATGCCAGCATTAACCATTTGTTTTGTAAAAAGAAGTGCTTTTTAGGACCAAGAGTTCATGATATAGAGTGAATAGCTGAGGAGAACAATGAGACAACTCCCAGGGAGAAGAACCTGTCCCTAATTAAGGAACACATCCCACCCCAAGGTAAGGAGCTTAATTACATGTGACATCTTGATTTCAAAATTGCTATTGATTATGGATTTCTATGTGTCTACTGTTATCCCATTATGAATGAGATGGTTTATTGTAAATCCTCCCCTGGCCCCATATCTCAGGGTTGGATGTTGGATGTGTCTGGGGAAGAAGGATTTCCTTTTAGTTCACAGGTCTCTGGAGTGCTTGCTGTTCAAGAGTTGCTGCCTGACAACCATATTTAAAGAGAGTCATTCACATCCAGACTGAAGAAGATTAGGAAATTCTGGATTTGATATCATAATTGGTGTGGTAGCAAGCCTCCAAAATGGCCCCCAATGATCTTGTGTAGTCCCTTCCCATACTGAATGGGGCTGGCCTGAGTAATGAATGAGATATTATAGAAATAACTATGCATGCCTTTCAAGGCAAGGTCATAACTAACACTTCCGTTTTCCCCGCACTCTCTCTTATGACATTCACTCTGGGAAAGCCAACTTCCATATTGTGTGAACTCTTAAGCAGCCATATGAGAAGGTCTCTGTGGTGAGAAACTGAAGGCTCTTGTCCACAGGCATGTGAATGAATCATTTTCAAAGAGGATCCTCCAGTCCCAGTTAAGCCTTCAGTTGTCTGCAACTCTGCCTGACATTTTAACTAAAACCCCATGAGAGATAAGAGATAGAAGTATCCAGCTAACCTCCCAAATTTTTGACCAACAGAATTGTATGAGATAATAAGCCCTTATTTGTTTTATGCAGCAATAGATGCCTAAAACAATTAGGATGAAATTTTTGGAAGTGACTACATTTTTCAAGTAGAAGGAATAGGAATAATTTATGGCAAGAGGGAAGACTCTAATTGAGTGTCTAATGGCCACAAATTTCTCCTAATCGGTGCCCCCTTTTCAATACAGCATTGTTGCTCTGCCTGTCTAGGGGTGGAATATATCTTATTCTTGAATATTGGTATCCTACTGACTTGCTTTTACCAATAGAATATGGTAGAAGTGAAGTTATGTGACTTCTGAACTAAGCCTTAGAAGACCTGTAGCTTCTGCCTTTGTCCCTGTAGAATGCTGCCCTGAGATATCATTTAGGGAAAGTCAGCCTGTTCTCCTAGAGATGAGAGGCCACATGGAGAACTGAGGCACGCCCATCCATAGTAAACACCAGCTTACAGCCTTTTAAGTGAGGCTACCTTGGGCCTTCCAGACCAGCCAGATCTATAGTAAATGCGGCTGCTCTAGCAAGCCCAGGCAAATCCATCTGAGGAACCTCCAAGCCAAGCTATAAAATTAGTTGGCATTGTTTGGGGGTTGTAGGTTAAGCAGCAAAAGATACTAGTAAATGCAACAAACTTCATTACAAGAATTTATTATAGAGTAGACTTTTTAAATCCTCATCCGAGGATATGTTTCTTTTTATATTGATTTTAGAGAGACAGAGGGAGAGGGAGAGAGAGTAACATCAATGTAAGAAACATTGATCAGTTACCTCCTATACACGCCCCGACCAGGGATTGAACCCGCAACCTGGGTATGTGCCCTGACCGAGAATTGAACTCATGACCCTTCGGTGCATAGGACAAGCTCCAACCAACTGAGCCATACTGGTCAGAGCTATAGACTATACTTTTAACTCATTGTTTCTCAACAATATCAAATGCTTAATTTCAAGAAATAATTGTTGGTGACTTCCTGGAATGCCATGCTGAGGAAAATTCTAAATTCATGTAGATGCTCATTTGAAAGAGAACCATTATTAATTAGCAGTGCCTGTCATAGGCATGGGTAGAGCAGAAAAATGCCATTTATGCTCTGTGTGAACACAACTTAGAAATAAAGAGTTACTGACCTTTTCTTTGTGGAATCTGCTGCATGCTTTGTGTATTTGCTTTATCGTGTTCCTTTGGACACAAAGAAAAAAGTTGAAGATCTCTAATATTTAGTTATGCATATTATAGGACAAATTACTAAAGTTGAATTTAAAAATACCTAACTGCCCTAGCTGGTTTTGTTCAGTGGTTAGAGCATCAGCCCTCAGATCCAAGGATCTTAGGTTCAATTCCCAGTCAAGGGCAGGTACCTTGGTTGCAGGCAAGATCCCCAGCCTGGGTCAGGGTGCATGTGGGAGGCAACCAATTGATGTGTCTCTCTCCCTCTCTCTCTCCCCCCACTTCCACTCTCTCTAAAAATCAATGAAAAAATATCCTTAGGTGAGGATTAAAAAAATAATTAACCCAACAAGTGGTATTTTTTTCTTATATACACATATTTGGATTAAAGGACATCATGCAGATGCATGTATATTATTTGATTTGTTTCTCCCAACAACCCTATGATGTAGGAAGTGTGAGTATTGTTTCTTAATCTTAATTTTATAGATGAGGGCTAGTCATACAAGGTCCTTCAACTAAGGATGTACATTTAACATAAGGGATTTACTCCCATGCATTCAGTCTTTGACTCTTGTTCCCGTCCTGCTATGGTATGGAAGTTGTCTGGATAATTGCTAAGGTTCTTCCAGATCTAACATTCAGTTACTTGAATGAAGCCAGTGTGTGCCATGCTATAATTCATTTGGTGGGAAACTGAATGCCAAAAGAGTGTTAGCTTTAGCAAGTGGTTACTGAGTTGCTTGGTTGTCTGGGCAGTTTGACTGGCGGTGGGAGATCCTGTTTCAACATCTGTCTGGGGAGGCAAACAAACAGAGCTTTAAACCCTGTTGACACGTGTGTCCTGGGTGACTCAAGATTCTGACAGGAAGATAATCACTGGAGTCCAGTTACATTATGACGGGAGCAATGCTTCATTTGATGTGGAATTCCTCAGAGAGGAGCAATGTGGTTGGTTAAATTATGGGCACCGTCTTTATGATGCAAGTCAAGAGGGCTACAGGCTCAAGGCTGTCACTTAGGGGAATGGGTGGTTCCAAGAGACTCTGAGTCAGGTCTAGGGAAATGAGAGACACAGACGGGGCAAATCGTATCATGTGTTCTGCAAAGTGAAAAGCAATAAGGTATGTAGACCACATTTACATTCTTCCCTTTGCCATATCCCCCAATACACACTTAGAGATATGACTTATTTTCCCACACTACAGGGCTCTTGCCATTCTCTGAACACAAATCCTCTCATTCAGTATTTCACAGTCTAGGTAGAAGGGCAGATAGGAAATATAATAATGGATCTGCCATTTAGTGGCCTTGCCCAAGGCAAATCACTTATTTTCTGAGCCTCAATGACCTCCTCTGTACAATGGTGTTGATAATATTGTCATTTTACAGGGTTTTAGTAAACAATAAAACATTTAACAAAATGTCCAGAATAACTAACATACTAAATATTTGCTGTTTAAAAATGAAATTACTTGTAAATACCTAACATCTATGAAATACAGGGCTAAGACTACACTCCAATGGATAAACTTACACATATTGAGTCCCAATTATGTGTGAAGTACTTTGCTAGGCTCTCTCATAAACATTGATCATATTAACCTTCATAAAATACTCAGGGCACATGTATTTTTTTGAGTCAAGTTTCAGAGAAGTTAAGGCCATGATGGTATTTTCATAACCACAAGGAAAAGAAGAATCTTTATTCAAGACACAGCACCCACACAATTGATAAATTCTACCTCATTAAAATTAGATATTTTATTTACCAAAATAGTCATAAACAGAGCTAAAATTAAAGCCCCAAACTGGAAGAAGATATCTGGAATATACATGAGAAAGAATTAGTGACAAGAATGTATATGTATTCATATATATAGTCCTATGAATTCATAAGAAAAAGATGAACAACTTAAGGGGCAAGTGAGCAGAAACACAAATAGTAATTTTACAGAAGAGACAACATTCATGTTCCATAACATTCTGAAAAGATGCTCAAGCTCATTGACAATTAAAGAATATACATTAAAGCCAAAATAAAACCCCAGATTGTCAACATTAAGAAGTCTGACAATGTAAGTGTTGTCCACGAAATGGAGAAAGGGAACTGCTATACCTATGAGAGACTGGGAGTTAGTATGATAACCTTGGAAAGCCATTTGGCATTGCTTAGAACAGGAGTGTGTCTCTACCTGTGATTCAGCAATTCCAGTCTTTGATATAGTCCACACATGAACTCATGCCCAACTGTACATAAAAACATGGTTAAAATGTTCACAGCAGCATTATTCAGGATAGCAATGACAATGACAACAATAAATTCAAATGACCGCCGGTGGTCGATAGATAAACAAATTATTATATACTCATACAGCAATATATTCTATAACGAAAAGAAATAAACTACAGCTACACATCAACATGGATAAATCTGAAAAAAAAAAAAATAATGTTGAGCTAAAAAAGCAAGTCCCAGAGGAATACTTTCTACATGATTCACTTATATAAAGGGCAAAACCAGCCGAAACCGGTTTGGCTCAATGGATAGAGCGTCGGCCTTCGGACTCGGGGGTCCCGGGTTCGATTCCGGTCAAGGGCATGTGCCTTGGTTGCGGGCACATCCCCAGTGGGGGGTGTGCAGGAGGCAGCTGATCGATGTTTCTCTCTCATCGATGTTTCTGGCTCTCTGTCCCTCTCTCTTCCTCTCTGTAAAAAAAAATCAATGAAATATATTTAAAAAAATAAATAAATAAAGGGCAAAACCAGGCAAATAAACAGAATATTGTGCAGGGATGAAACAACAACAACAACAACAAAGGGATTAACATAAAGTTTAGTCTCCAGGATTCCTGCAATGGGAAGAGGGAGGTATATCAGGGAGGGCCACATAGCAGGCTTTCAAAGTCCATGCACTCTTTTGTATGTGTGATATGCCTCAAAAGAAAACAAGGTTAAATGAAACAGAGCAAACACCATGTCCTCCCACTCCGCCAGTCCCATTGTTGAGTGACAAAAATAAGAAACAGAATGAGATTTTGATACCATATGATTTATACAAATGAAAGACATATATGCATTCAAATCAACACTGCATAGTTTATAAGTATATACAAATATTTAACACATTTCAAATGCATTCACATGGAAACCTGTGGCAAGAAGCAGGGTAAGAATTTGATTGGGGATAAAGATGCAGTGGGGCAAGAACAGTATCACGCATGAATTAATTTTGTGAAGTTATGCAGGGTTGTTCATTCACTCACAACCTTATTGCCAAGAGGATTTGAGGAGGCAGAAGGACTGTTGTTCTTCTCAGATCCACATTCCACATTTTGAGCCACTTTCTTATCTGGATTCCAAGGAGGTCAACAGGAGTGTTCTATATTATGAAGGAATCTAAATAATTGCAACAAGGAGCAATTCATTTTCTGAAGGCGAAGCTGAGTTTTAGGAAATGGCAGACCTTGGAATTAGAGAGAGAAGCTGAGGACAGTACGTGTGTTGGGCGTGACTCGAACATTTCCATGCCGCATTCCAGTCCTGTAACATTCTCCTGTTTGTCCTCACCCTGGCAGAACTGGAGGGAGGAGAAAGCAGGTGCCCCATTTCCCAGGCTCATGTTACACAATCCATCATGCAGAATGGAGTGCCTTGCCAAGCCAGATGGGATGCTCACTCTGGGCTGTCCCATGTGAGCCAGAACTGATGGCTCATTCCAGATCCTGCTCGTTATCCCAAGGGCTTCCTAGGGGACCTCCTCTGGGCCTTCAAGCTAAGTGGAGGAGGATGGTCCAGATCTCAGGAGCCTGATGTAGCTCAAATATCCACTACACAGACACTTTGAGAGAAGGGATGACTAAAGAAGTGAAGATTCCAGAAGAGAGGTAAAAGTGAACACGATCAAAAGCATAGGCAGATAAGCTTACTTTAATCAGAGAAAGAATCTCATTTTTGTTATCTCCAAGACAGAAATAGCAGACCTAGTATGTATACAAGAAGTTAACTATATAGATCAGGAAGGGAAAGAACTCATGCATAAAGCCTTTGGTATTTTTTTTTGAGCAAAAGTCATAATTTGGTACCAAGCTTTGTGCTAAGTACTAAAGAAGATAAAGAAACTAAGTTGTAAACTCTGCCCCCCCACCAAAAAAAAAAATTTGCAATGTCCTTTCAAGTATTCATCTTACACATAAGTACAGGGCTGCCTATACACATCTTATGATTACTTACTAGGTGTTCAAAGAAGGGAAAAAGTCAGGGTGGCTGGACATAGTAAGCGATACTGTTAGACACACCACTATTGCTCCATTGGCCCTTGCCCCACCTCCAGCTTCAACAATAGTTGTGGTGGATAGCTCAGACTCACCTCCCTCTGGCAGAGTTTCTGTCTTTCAGCTTCTTACCTCAGGGCCTTCTAGACTTTGGAAGTTTGTCCTGCTACTGACAAGCATAGTCTAGGGGCAGTGCCACACCCAAGGGCCCAATTCCAATAGCCAGGAGCTATAATTCTTTGCCTGTGGGTTTTTCCTAACAGGCAGACCCCACTCTGTGTGCATGCTGCGCATGCTGGGAATTCCAGGGCAGTAAATTCTCACCCCTAACCTAATGGGCAGGCTTCAAACCTCAAAAATGCCTGAAGTAAGGGGTAGAGGAAGACTCTCCAGTGCCCTCTTCTCCCTGCAGGGATAAATCTAAGGCATGTGTCCACACTGGCTCCCATAATTCCCCAGCAGCACTAAGCTCCAGGTGCCCACAGTGGTAGCGTACTTGCTAACACACCTTCATTGGCTTCCTTCCCTCAGAGTGCCAATTTCCCACTCTCCTTCAGAGCTTCCTTGCATCACCTCCCACATGACTTTTAACTGAGTCCTTGTCTCAGCATCTGCTTCTAGGGGAACTTAAATAAACTAAGACAATGCTGAGTGAACAACTCTCACCCAGGGATGGGGACTAGCGGCAGGGAGAGGAGGGCAGTGAGGTAGGGGGAAGCGGTGGATAAGCACCCCACTCTGCCATCCAACAGATGGGTAATTCTGCGAGGCATATTGGCATATTGTACACTTTTCAGGAGCTTCTGGCAATGGTGACCTTGACAATGGACCTTATGTTGTTTTTTACTTCACCATTTCACTCATCACACTCTTTGCTTTTGCTTTCTAGGATTCATCTTAAATAAACTACCAGTATCCAGGTCTTTGTCTTGGCTTCTTGTTTTCTGGGGAAGTTAAACCAAGTCAGAAAGCATTATGGAGGGGAAGGCGTGCAATGAACTGGAACATTGACTGGGTAGGAGTTAAGGGAATGCTTGGGGAGAATGCCAGGCAGGTAAAGAAAATGACCAAAGGCAGGGAGGTAGAGCTGACAAGAACATTTCTGCTGGCTCTCCTGGAAGGTTCTTGATGCTAAGCTATGATGGAGAACACTAGAAAGAGGGCCTTGCTTCCTTTCTTGGCCTCTTTAAAAAAAATTAAAAAAAATATACATATATATATATATTGATTTCAGAGAGTAAGAGAGAGGGAGAGAGAGATAGAAACATCAATGATGAGAGAGAATCATTGATTGGCTGCCTCCTGCATGCCCCTTACTGGGGATCAAATCTGCAACCCAGGCATGTGCCCTTGACCAGAATTGAACCCGGGACCCTTCAGTCTATAGGCCAATGCTCTATCCACTGAGCCAAACCAGTGAGGGCTCTTTCTTGGCCTCTTAAGGAGAAACTGCCTCACCTGAATAAACTGGCAATGAGAACACAGGTAAAGCATTATAGAAGCTTTTATGCTGTGTCTGAAAGTCCTCCAGACTCTCCTTTGTGTGTCTTCAAAGCAGCTGACCCCTTTTATTGTAGCATCATACTTTTTCTTCTTTTCTTCACCAGGCTCACTCACTTGCCATCTGGTATAGACTCACTTCCCCTCCTGTGAGAACAAAGCTCTTAGCTAGTTGAGAGGGACATCCCATTATTGGCCCTTAGACTGTGCTCTCCCTGATGCTGTCTTTCCCCTTCAGAGGAGTGGGGCTAAATAGGAGGTAGGGATGACATCATTCCTCTGTCTGCTGAGGGTCAGAGTTCATGGGTTGGCTCAAGGTAGCCAAGAAAGCCCACCGGGATGCTGGACAGGTGGCTCCAGAAGGTCCATAGGAGTCTGTGCAGGATGTTGGAATTGGTGTGGTCAATGTTTCACACAGAGCAGGATCTTGAACAAGCCACATTCTCCAGTAAGGGAGTGTCTGCATAGTGTTCCTTATTTCCCTTCACCGCTGCTGGCATGCAGAGGCAGCAAATGATATTCCTAATAATGACTGCCCTTGGGCTTCTGCTTCAAAGCCTGTTGCAGGAATTACAGGCCCCACCATCCTGCTTTTCCTCATCGTCTGATCCTGTTCAATCTGCCTGCTCAGTGAAGCATGAGCTCCGGGAAGGTTTGCTTTGCCTCAGCTCATTTGGGGAATCACTGGGGGTTTCCCCTGAACATTTGTTCATTGTTAGGCTTCCTCCCACCAGCCTTCCTAGATAGCTGGATCTTGTCCATGTGCTGGGAGGTACTCCAGGATGACTTGGGGGAGAAGAGAAATCAGCTGCAGCCCACAGGAGGAAATGCTCGGTGATGTGTTGGTGAGGGCCTGGGTTACAGTACCCAGGAGGAGTTGTCAGCGAGGGAGGAAAGAGCTTCAGACCCCAAAGGTCAGGAGATGGCTTGAACTCTGGAGTTGACATGCTCTGTGCCCTTCCTCATCCCCTCTCTGCGCCTCAACTTTACATCTGCAAAATGCAGATCATCTCCAAGGGCTCTTTTATGAAAGCACAGTCACGTTTTATTAGAGGACCCATTCCAGAATGTCACTCCAGTTCACAATGATTTTGCAAACTCTATCCTCATTAAATACATTCTTCATTCGGATCTCAAATGTCTCTGGCCTAGATGAAGGCAACTGCTTTTTGATTGGTCTCCCTGCCTTCATCTGCCTCCAATTTTTCTCTTCACTTCTGCCAAAATGACATTTCTAAGTTGGAAATCTGATTATGGCTCCCCAGTAATCACAAAGAAAAAATCTAAATGGATGATACATCTGAGGCCTTGTAAAAATCTGAGCTCATTGTCATCTTTTAACCTCCGTTCCCACGACTTTCCTCTGTAGCTGTATATTTCAGCTAGTCTAAGCACCCTACTTTTCCCCACATATATCATTTGCCTCTTTTATCCTAATTTGAAATAGAAGTACCAAAATAATACCAATTGTAGAGCCAAGGAAACCTGGGTCTAGACCTAGCAATGCCATTTGCTGTTTTGTGAACTTGGACACATATTTCTTCTCTGAGTTCTAGTTTTGTTGTTTCTAAAGTGTGATCCAAGTAAGAATTATTGATGAAGAATATGATGCTTCTAGCCTAGTTTTGGCTTTATCATAGGTAGTCAAGACATTCCTAGAATTAGAATAATGATTATGCTCTTTTTGGTGAATTATTTACCCTTTGAAACCTAGATCCAGTGCTACCTCCCTCGTGAGGCTTCTCCAAGTCCAGACAGAAAAGATTGTCTTTCCTTAGAGCTGTCTTCCAATTCTCCCAGTGCTCGCCGCCTTGTAGTCTTATTGTCTTTTTACCTATTTGTCTCACCCACCAGACCACAGGCTCCTTGCGGGGAAGAATTATGTTTTACTTATCTCTTCATTTCTTTCATCCAGTGCAAAGCCTGTCCTGGGGTAGGTTCTCAGTGAATGTGAAATGAATGAACAAAATGACTGTTTTTGTTCTTGGGTAGAAAGAACTTTCATTAACAACTCAGAGGAAGGAAACCATCAGAATGTGTAGGCTTGTTTAGTCTGCTTTGCTCCATTAACTAGGCACACCCACCTTCTCTTGATCCCCAGCTAGCCTGTTCTTTGGCAAATGTTGGAAGGTCATGTGGCATCTGGTCTCCTTATCTAGGCAAGGGAAGCCTCCACACCCTCTATCCAAATAGACTGGCTCGCTACCACTAGCCATTGGGAGTGCTTGAAAAAACAAATTCAGCGTTTGTCCCTGGGAGGTATGCGGGGGTAAATATAATAATCAAAGGTCCTCAAAAGTGCTTGGTAAAACTTGCCTGCTTATAACATTGAGCTGCCAGGATAGCAGATTACAAAGGGATAGAGAGCAAGTCCTAAAAATCTTTTAAGTAAGGTCTCCCTTCAAGCTACAACTGATGTGTACACATGTAAAGAGGTGGCCCAGAAGGATAAAAAAAGCAATAATTTTGGAGCTGGAGAGATCAGAGTTGTGTAAAACTTAACCTTTCTAAGTTTAATGACATATTTCTTAATTGAACAATTTTGATTTATACTGATAGAATGTAAAATAAGCAAGATAAGAAAAGTCCTTTGTCATCTCTGGAACACTCAATGCTTTATGTTGTCTAAGATTTTATAAAGGACATTCACAACAACTCTGAGAGGGTAGGCAGAGTCGTTATTATTAATGTCAGATATTTTTCCTTGTCCCTCTGCATTTACCCCTACCCTTTTCCAACTCACCCTGTGTGCCAGGAAACTGATTTCTAAGGCCTTAATGGGTTCCCATATCTCTCAGCTTCTCACAATGATAGAGTTCAAATCCTGGCTCCAGCTTATGCTAGACATTTGACCAGAGGCTCATGGCTTTACTTTCACAGGCTTCTACTTCATTCTAAAAAGAAAAAAAAAAGGGGGGGGGGTGATAACCACTTATTCTGTTCATCATAGGGACTGTGGTTAAAACACGATCATGGCTAATTGCCAGTAAATGCTTGCTTAAATCCAAAATTTCTTATTCCTTATTTCCCATTGCCAAAAGGAATACTTAGTAATGATTCAAACATTCGTAGATTCATTTAGCCAACCTTAAAGGCATTATTTTATTTCCCCGACATTAATTGTGCACCTACCATGTCAGAGGCTGATAAACATTTAATGTGAAGGGCCAGAGAGTAAATATGTTAGGATCATGGACCATACAGTCTTGATTGCAGCCACTCAACTCTGACATCGTGGTATGAAATGATATGTAAATGATAAGGAATGGCATTGTTCCAATAAAACTTTATTTGCAAAAATAGTTGGCAAGTCAGATTAGGTTCTGGAGACATAAAGATAATCTCCAGAAGCTCATACACAATCTTTGGAAAGGAAATTAATAAATATGATGAAATTGGGTCGGCACTCTGCTAGAAGTTTCTACAGAGTTTAGTGAGGGTCAGAAGAAAGAACAGGTAATTCATCAGGTGTGGAGATGGGGATGGTGTAGGGGGGGAAGGGGTAAAGGTGTTGTGTAGAGACAGTGAGAAACCAGGATATAAGGTGGGTTTCTGGGGATGTGGCATGCTAAGAAGTTGGATTTATCCCTTGGGCCATGGACAACCATATTAGTATGTAGACATGAAGCACACAATTTTAGCTTAATTGATGATTCACCCATTTAGTAGTTTTGTAGTATTTTTTCTCCTGAAAATGACTATCAATATTTCCTCCATAGGGTTGTTGTGAGGCTCAAATAAGACAGTGACTGTAAACAGTTTAGCATGACCCTTGACACACAGTGCATGCTTAAAAAAGGGTAGGATGATACTGATAGACTTTTATTTTGGAGGCAGTGAAACCAGCTAGGAAACAATAGCAGCAATCTGTGGGAGAGACAGGGAAAGCCTGAACTCAGGCTGAGGCAGAAAAGGTAGAGAAAAAAGATGTGTAGACAGAGCTTGAGGTTAATTTTATGTTACAGTGAGACACAGAGAGTGTTCAAAATTACCTACAGAATTTTAGGCATCTAGTGATACTATTAAAGGAGCACAGGAGGAAAGCCAGATTTGGGGTGAAGGTATTATATTCCTACTTCAATATATTAATTAGGTGGAAAGGTCCAGCAGCCAGTTTACTGCACAGTTTAGGCTGGAGTTTCTTAAATGGAAATTATCATCAGTAAAACAATCATCAGCATGAAAATCCTGGAGTAATAAGTATTAAAAGCTAAAAAAAAGAAATCAGATTAGCTTTGGGAAACCTAACAATTCAAGGAGAGGCAGATATGAATCTATACTAATAAAAGCCTAGGTGGTCCTTGCACCCTTGCGCGATGCCCTCACATCATCACAAGATGGTTGCCACAAGATGGCCACCTTCATGTCATCACAAGATGGCCACCAAAAGATGACCACCACAAGATGGCCGGCAGGAGAGGGCAGTTGTGGGTGATCAGGCCTGCAGGGGAGGGCACTTAGGGGCAACCAGGCTGGCAGGGGAGGGCAGTTGGGGACAACCAGGCCTGCAGGGGAGGGCAGTTGGGGGCAATCAGGCCAGCAGGGGAGGGCAGTTGGGGGCAACCAGGCTGGCAGGGGAGGGCAGTTGTGGGTGATCAGGGTGGCATGGGAGGGGAGTTGGGGGCAATCGGGCCAGCAGGGGAACAGTTAGGGGGTGATCAGGCTGGCAGGCAGAAGCTGTTAGGGGCAATCAGGCAGGCAGGCAGGTGAGCAGTTAGGAGCCAGCAGTCCCATATTGTGATAGGGATGTCTGACTGCCGGTTTAGGCCCAATCCCTCAGGGGTCCCACAGGGATCGGGCCTAAACCAGCAGTCAGACTTCACCCGAGGAGTCCCAGATTGGAGAGGGTGCAGGCCAGGTGCATTCCCAAGAAGGGAATGTCAGAATATGTCAAGGGACTCAATAGGAAGTCACATTTCAGAAGCTGATGAAAGATGGGGTTAGAGAAAGAAGAAGACAGAGTATCAGTGAGATGTTGCAATGTGAGCAGCCAAGTTGATAACTGAGAATCATTGGCAACTAGGCAATTGACAATTAAGAAGTGATTGGTAACTTATCTGAGATAGATTCAGTAGAGCAGTGGAGGGCACTAAATTGTCATGGATTGAAGACTGAATGGGAATTGGGAAGTGAATGCAGTGATTATGGATTATTCTTTGGAAGAACTTGATTGTGAGGAGAAAGGCAGGTGCTACAAGAAGAAGGAACTCTTACCATTTTCAACAGTATGGAGGGACCTGGAGAGCATTGTGCTAAGTGAAATAAGCTAGTCAGAGAAAGACAAGTTTCACATGATCACACTAATATGTGGAATCTAATGAACAAAAGAAACAGATGAACAAAATAGATCCAGAGACATAGAAGCATGGAAAAAACTGACAAATTTCAGAGGAAAGGTGGGGTTTGGGGTGGTCGGTGGGGAGAGATTAACCAGGGAACTTTTAGGCATATATGCATAGCCCATGGACACAGACAATAGTGTGGTGAAGGCCTGGGAGAGGCAGATACTGGATGGAGAGGGTCAATGGGGGGAGGAGGGGGAAAGGACATCTGTAATACTTTCAACAATAAAGATAAATTTAAAAAAAGAAGAGATAAAATATTGCAAATTAAGTCCCCCCCCCCCCAAAAAAAAAAAAGACATAAAGGTGGATTTCCTTTAACCTTTTAGAGATTAACTATCTAAAAAAGAGGAACTCTCCAGAGGAGCTAGTTAGGTGAGGAACAACTGTGAGAAGAGATGGAGGAGTTTGCCTCGAACAGAAAGATGTGTATTGGTCTGGCACAGGCTCCTAGGAGGTAGGGTTGGTTTTAGATGTACATGTTTAAGTTTGTGGTTTGGAAGGAAAGTCCTCAAGTGCTTATCTAAAAGCCTCAATTTTCTCTTTGAAAACTCATCCAGTTTATCTGCTAAGAGTAGGGGTGTAGCAATTAGGAAGTTGGCTTGAACAGAATAACATGTGAAATATGTGCCCTGGCAGTAAGGACCGATGAACTTGGAGTGGCACCGATCCATCGAATTGTGTCATTTCCACAGTGCTCAGCAACAAGAAGGGGAGAAGAGAAGGCAAATGGTTACACTGATACAAGCCTGAGATTTGAGTGGGAGTAGGGTGTAAGGACAAGAAATTGGGAGGATGAGGGCACTTACAACAAAATGATTGCAGGGCCGGACCACAGAGTTCTAGTGCATAGGGAAGGAAGTAGAAGCAGGAGGAGGCTGATAGTGAGAAAAAAAGGTCAAAGGGTCATGGTGAGGTCAAAAAATATGTGTGGTAAGCATGAGGAAGGAAAAACTGGACTGATAGGAAGTACAAGTCAGAGATTTGTATATTAGAGTTTAATATATCAGGGTGGAACATTTCTTTTTAATGATAAACTCCAGGATGTAGGCCATAAAATACATTATAAATTGGGGCTATCGAAGTTGGTCAAGGAAATTTGAAGTGATAATAATACTATGTAGTTCACATCTGTGTGATAATTTACAGATTGCAAAACAGTTACACAACCATTATCTCACTTGACCTCATCCTACGAGATGGATAGGGCAGGAATTATTTCCAATTATTATCTTACACATGAAACAATTGAGGCTTGAAGATACTAAATACCTTACCAGGCTAGTTAAGTGATGGAAATTCTAACTGGGATAAAATCAATAGCATCTGATCAAAGGTGGGGAAAAAAAAGATCCAGTTATTTTCACAATTTAGAAACTTCAGTGTTATGCATGCACTAAATTATTATTCTAGATGGGGTTGAATTGACAAAAAACAACACAGCCACAAATTCTCCTTAGGAAAAATTGGTGGACTCAGAATCATAGGGATTTTTTTCCCTTCCTAAATAAAGCATTCTTTACCTGCTCAGTCACACCTGGTAATTTCACAAGGATTAGGTGATCATGTTCCCTGATCCTACTTATCTACAGCAGTGCTCCCGGAAGACCTCCTTCTCATTCCTACTGTGGACCGGAGCCTCCCCGAGCTCCTTGCAGCTCTCAGCCTAGGCGGAGATGGATGGGGTTCAGATCCAGCAGCTGTGGGTGGAGGAGAGTCCAGGAAGCAGGCGCTGAGCAGGGTCATTCATCCAAATGGCAAAAGGGGCGGGATCTGGGGGAGCTGGAAGCCACCCAAACCGGGTAAGGGGGAGAGGTGCCCTTCCATTTTCAGCTAGGATTTCTGCTTTGCCTTTCTTTCATGCTGGCCTATTCCAGTCCCTAACTGGGTATCAGATTCCTTTTCAAACCCTGATTGTGTGCTGGTTCCTTAACCAGATCCCACATCTTGGCCTATAAAACTTATTAACTACCCCCTAAACCCCACCCCATCCCACCTTTTCAAGTTCTGTTCATCAGAAATATTGCTTCAGCCAAACCATTGTGGTGTTTGGGAGGACCAAACTGGATTCTACTTTACTGCTGCCACTATTTTGCTCTGTGACCTCGTATACATTACCTTCTCTCTCCAGACCTTATTTTCTCCTCTATGGTATTACTTGGTTGAACTACCCACAACAGCAAATAGGCCTCTTTATAAGTACCCACGTAAGGACCACTTGTAGCAACTTCCTGGGTCTCTGTGTTGAGGAGAATTCTGTGATGTTCTAAGGTTTGAGAGAACTAGCAACCCCCTTGCTCATAAGACAGTGGTTCTCAAACTGTGGTGTGTACCTTTCACATAGGAAGCTTGTTAAAACAGAGTGCTGGACCCACACCCAGAGTTTCTGATTCAGTGGGTCTGAGTCGTGATCCAAGAATTTGCATTTCTGGAAAGTTCCAGATGAAGCTGATGCTGTTGGTCCAGGGACCATACTTTAGAACCACGGTTGTAGCATTTAATTCTTTACGGCTTGGTTTTCTTGTAACAATGCAAGCTTCCTCATAGCTAGTTGATACAAATGCACCGATATAGGGCCCCAAGTTCTTTAAGGGAGGCTAAAGGAGGTTAGAGATTCTTAAATAATACACATATAAAATCTGGTTTTTTAAAAAAAAAGTGCAGTCAAACTATAAGCATGACATTCTGTTTTCTTAGTTCATATTGAACTAGCATGGTGAGACAGAAGAGCATGAGCTTTAGAATCTGATAATCCTGAGTTTAAATCTTGGCTCTACAGTTCATTAATTTTTTTATTTTTATTTTGGACCAGTTACCACCCTGCCCCCCCAACCCAGCTTCACTTTAAGTAGTGAATTCACTACTTTTTATGTTTTATTCACTATTCTATTTCCAAGACCTAACAGTCAAACATATTTTTTGAACGAAAATGCAATGATTTGTAATAGACAAGTCTATAGATCCTCTACAGAAATTATTTTGTTTTTCAGTGGGGAGAGATTAACCAGTAAATGCTAAGTGTGCAGAAGGACTGAAGTGCAATTAGGGCTCAACTGTGATAATAAATGCAGATGCTTTATTTTCTACAATGACTCTAATCCTGCTCATGAACCTGGCCCTCTGCTCAGCAGTGAAGAACTTAGTCAAAGTTATTTCAGTTTCAGCTCTTTTGAGTATCTTGTTCTCTTTTTTCATACATGTTTAGTTTTCTGGAAACCCTTCTGCCCTCATCCTCTCTCGAAGGCACTCTAGGTAGAGAGGTGGCTATGTGACTCCTTGTGGCCAGGCAAGGACCCCTCTCTGGTCCCTGTGGTTTAGTGGCTGGCCTGACCTTGCCTCTGGAATGGTGGTCACTAAGGTCAACTTGTTCAGTCTGGCTCTTTGGGGCATCATTCAGACACCACTGTAGAGTGCATTGTCCTGGCCGTTTTCCTCTGGTTGCTAAGACCAAGCTCTCTGCGGCCTCTTTGTCCTTTCCCTGGGGTCCCACAGCTCTCTCAGCCCTCTCAGAACCCCCATGTTTCTTCAACTGCATAAAGGAAACTTCTGGAATCCTGTCTGCAGTGTGGTCAGGGTACTTGTTAATCTCTAAGGTACATTTTATGCTCAAAAAGTAAAATTCAATGTGGCTTATTGGAAAGAACTCAGAAGTGAGTTCCAGAACTGTGTTCAAACCCTTTCGTTGCCTCTTACTAGCTCTGGGGCTTTTGAAGTGATTGCTCAGCTCCCTTCAGTTCCTTTTCTTCATCGCTACCAAGAGAATTCTATAGCAGTACTGAAGAATAGCCTGACATGTTGACCAAAAGAAATGTTATTGGTAAAAGCAGACCCTTCTTCCATTCTTTGGAAGATATTTTTTTGAGAAATTACTATGTGTACCAACTCTGGGGATAAAGGATACCGGCTACATCCTCACCTTTCTTGTGAGCCTGGGTGTGGTGTGGTGTGGTGGTGGTGGTGAGTGACCTACAAACTGATGAGAGAAGCACAGGGGATTGTGGGGAATCGAGCACCGCCCCAAGAGCCTGCGTGACTTGGTCCCGCTGCTCCAGCTCTCAGAGGCTCTGTGGCCTCATAAGGATTGGGAATAATACCAGCAACTTAATAACGGTGTGTTCTGTGTGTGCTGGTGCACATGAAGATGAAATGAAATGCAAGTAAAGGTATTTTGTCACTAATGAGAAAGGAATCATGCAGAAATTGTAACTAGGATACTAATTATAATAGATATATTTATCCTTCATGGAACCACAGTCACTTTAGTGTCAGAAAAGGGGGGATAACGATCTTTTATAAAAACTCTAAGAACACAAAGGGAAATTTATTCAGCTTTAAAAAATGATTACATGAAACAATTTTTTTTTTTTTAATTTCTTTATTGATTAAGGTGTCACATATTTGTCCTCATCCCCCCATTCCCATCCCACCCCTCTCCCCACGCATGCCCCAATCCCCTGTTGAACTTAACCGTTGGATAGGCTTATATGCATGCATACAGGTCCTTTGGTTGAACTCTCCCCCTCCCCCCACCCTCCCCCTCCCCTCCCCTATCCTCCCTCTGAGGCCTGATAGTCCGATCGATGCCTCCTTGCTTCTGGTTCTGTTCTTGTTCCTCAGTCTATGTTGTTCATCATTTCCCCTAGATGAGCGAGATCATATGTCACTAGATATATACTAATAAGAACTGAATGTGAGACGAGCAATAATAGTTATGCTGACAGGCAAATGAATCAATCTGTAGCGAGCTTCCCCCTGGACCAACAGTTCTTTTGAGACCCAATTTCAATGTCCAGTAGTTCCTTATGTGTACATGTCAGCACTGACCCCTCAGCTCTGGATGGTGGACAAATGGTGGTAATGGAGGTCCGACTCCCTCTGGTTTGGTCTCGGCCGAACCCAGGGGCACGGCGTCACCCGGACTAAGGGGCACGTGGCCTCACCCATACCCAAGGGGCGCGTGGTCTCACCCGGGCCTGGGACCCACCTCACCCGGATGGATCCAGGGGCACACGGCCTCACCCGTACCCAGGATCTGGCTTCACCCGTACCCAGGGACGCTTGGCCTCTCCCAGACCCAAGGGCATGTGGCCTCACCCGGGCTTAGTTGCACAAGGCCTCACCTGGTTCCAGTGACACATGGTCTGTCCCGGACCCAGGGACGCTTGGCCTCTCCCAGACCCAGGGCCACTTGGGCTCACCCGGGCCTAGGTGCACGAGGCCTCATCCGGATCCAGGGACGCAGGGTCTCACCCGGACCCAGGGACGCTTGGCCTCTCCCAGACCCAGGGGCACGTGGCCTCACCCGGGCCTAGGTGCACGAGGCCTCATCCGGATCCAGGGACACATGGTCTCACCCAGACCCAGGGATGCTTGGCCTCTCCCAGACCCAGGGCCACTTGGGCTCACCCGGGCCTAGGTGCACGAGGCCTCACCCGGATCCAGGGACACATGGTCTCACCCGGACCGAGGGACGCTTGGCCTCTCCCAGACCCAGGGCCACTTGGGCTCACCCGGGCCTAGGTGCACAAGGCCTCACCCGGATCCTGGGACACATGGTCTCACCCGGACCCAGGGACGCTTGGCCTCTCCCAGACCCAGGGCCACTTGGGCTCACCCGGGCCTAGGTGCACGAGGCCTCACCCGGATCCAGGGACGCAAAGTCTCACCCGGACCCAGGGATGCTTGGCCTTTCCCAGACCCAGGGCCACTTGGGCTCACCCGGGCCTAGGTGCACGAGGCCTCACCCGGATCCAGGGACACATGGTCTCACCCGGACCGAGGGACGCTTGGCCTCTCCCAGACCCAGGGCCACTTGGGCTCACCCGGGCCTAGGTGCACAAGGCCTCACCCGGATCCTGGGACACATGGTCTCACCCGGACCCAGGGACGCTTGGCCTCTCCCAGACCCAGGGCCACTTGGGCTCACCCGGGCCTAGGTGCACGAGGCCTCACCCGGATCCAGGGACACATGGTCTCACCCGGATCCAGGGACGCTTGGCCTCTCCCAGACCCAGGGCCACTTGGGCTCACCCGGGCCTAGGTGCACGAGGCCTCACCCGGATCCAGGGACGCAAAGTCTCACCCGGACCCAGGGATGCTTGGCCTTTCCCAGACCCAGGGCCACTTGGGCTCACCCGGGCCTAGGTGCACGAGGCCTCACCCGGATCCAGGGACACATGGTCTCACCCGGACCGAGGGACGCTTGGCCTCTCCCAGACCCAGGGCCACTTGGGCTCACCCGGGCCTAGGTGCACAAGGCCTCACCCGGATCCTGGGACACATGGTCTCACCCGGACCCAGGGACGCTTGGCCTCTCCCAGACCCAGGGCCACTTGGGCTCACCCGGGCCTAGGTGCACGAGGCCTCACCCGGATCCAGGGACACATGGTCTCACCCGGATCCAGGGACGCTTGGCCTCTCCCAGACCCAGGGCCACTTGGGCTCACCCGGGCCTAGGTGCACGAGGCCTCACCCGGATCCAGGGACAAATGGTCTCACCCGGACCCAGGGCCGTTTGGCCTCTCCCAGACCCAGGGCCACTTGGGCTCACCCGGGCCTAGGTGCACGAGGCCTCATCCGGATCCAGGGACGCTTGGCCTCTCCCAGACCCAGGGGCACGTGGCCTCACCCAGGCCTAGGTGCACGAGGCCTCACCCGGATCCAGGGACACATGGTCTCACCCGGACCCAGGGACGCTTGGCCTCTTCAAGACCCAGGGCCACTTGGGCTCACCCGTGCCTAGGTGCACGAGGCCTCACCCGGATCCAGGGACACATGGTCTCACCCGGACCCAGGGACGCTTGGCCTCTCCCAGACCCAGGGGCACGTGGCCTCACCCGGGCCTAGGTGCACGAGGCCTCATCCGGCTCCAGGGACACATGGTCGCACCCGGACCCAGGGACGCTTGGCCTCTCCCAGACCCAGGGCCACTTGGGCTCACCCGGGTCTAGGTGCACGCGGCCTCACCCGGATCCAGGGACACATGGTCTCACCCGGATCCAGGGACGCTTGGCCTCTCAGACCCCGGGGCACGTGCCCTCACCCATGCCTAGGTGCACGAGGTCTCACCCGGATCCAGGGACACACGGTCTCACCCGGACCCAGGGACGCCTGGCCTCCCCCAGACCCAGGGGCACGTGGCCTCACCCGGGCCTAGGCGCACGAGGCCTCACCCGGATCCAGGGACACACGGTCTCACCCGGACCCAGGGACGCCTGGCCTCCCCCAGACCCAGGGGCACGTGGCCTCACCCGGGCCTAGGTGCACGAGGCCTCACCCGGATCCAGGGACACACGGTCTCACCCGGACCCAGGGACACCTGGCCTCCCCCAGACCCAGGGGCACGCGGCCCCACCCGGGCCTAGGTGCACGAGGCCCCACCCGGATCCAGGGACACATGGTCTCGCCCGGACCTAGGGGTGTGTGGCCTCTCTCAGACCCAGGGGCACGTGGCCTCACCTGGACCTAGGTGCACGAAGCCACCCGGACCCAGGGGCGCGTTACCTCTCTCAGACCCCTGGTCGCGTGGTCGCACCCGGATCCAGGGGCTCACGGCCTCACCTGTACTCGGGACCCAGCCTTACCCGGATCCAGGGGCCCACGGCCTCACCCGGACCCAGGGTTCAGATTCGCCCGGACCCAGGGGCACATGGCCTCACCCGAACCCGGAATCCAGCTTCACCTGGACCCAGGGGCGCGTGGCCTCACCCAAACCCAGGGGCGTGAGGCCTCACCTAGACCCAGAGGCGTGTGACCACATCTGAGCCCAGAGGCTCGCAGGCTCGCCTGGACTCGGGTCTCAGCGGGGTTTCGTCTTCTTGATCCCAATTCCTGTTGGTCAATTCCCTCTCAGCAATTCCTTCGGTCATTTTCTCAGAGCTCCAGGGCGGCTGCCGCAGAACTCGTTGGGTGGCGGGCTCGGCAAGGCTCCGGTGTGCCCGGTGCCCGGCGGTGGGCTTGTCCGGTGTCGCTGCGTCGGCCCTTGGGTCTGCAACGGTGGCCGGTCGCTGAGCGTGCGCACCTGGCCATTTCGGGGCATTGAGATTCTTGAAGGACTCGGAGGTCAGCAAGCACGGAGTCTCCCACCCCATGTCTCCCAGGGGCTCGTCTGTCCGTGCTCAGCAGCGAGTGGAGCCGTCCCCTCAGCCGGAGACCGCCGGGGGAACTGCGCCGAGCACGTTCCAGGCCACCATTGTGTCGCCTGAGCCATAGTTCTTAAAGTGTGGACTTTGGGTCACCAGCATCAGCATCATCCTGCGTACCCCTCTCTTTTATTCTAGTTGTAGAGCATCTGCTCAGCCAGCCCCCCGGTCTTTCTGGCTGGTGTCTGCTCTGCTCTCCCGTCGTAGTCTCAATATTGTTGTGGTAGGCAACGATCAGGCTGCCGCCCTATGTCTCCATCTTGGTCCTCCTTTGTACAGTTAAGTCTTGATTGTTGTTGGTGTCACTGGGAGGAATTGTCCTCCAGGCCAATTGGCCGTGAGGACCCTCTTTGTCTATATAGGAAGAGTTGCTGTGCAGGAGACATGTTTGTGGGCCGGGTCTTGATGCAGCAATGCCTTGGCGCTCACTGAGTCTGCCTCTAGAATGCCTCCCTTATGCAAGTGATTGAAATCTGGTGTCATCTCCCACCAACCACTAGATGCCCTCGTTTCTGGGTCTCCAATGTAGTGTGGGTCAGCCACTACCTGAGGCACTCAGCAGGAAAAAGCTTCTGCTCAGCTTGGCTGGGGCGGAGCTACAGGGTGGAGCCTACAACCTTGGCTTCCTGTCAGCCCCGCCCTATGAGGCTCCTGTGTCTGTGTCCCTCTGTATTCCTTGCAAACACCTCTGAGAGAAACGCGCCCTGGAGTTTCGCCCACTGCCAAACAGTCCAGTCCCTTCCCTAATGAATCTGGACTCCCAGATTCTCGCCTGGAACTGGGTTTCAGTGTAGTTGGAACTGGGTCTCAGCGCAGTCTGGCGTCCCTGTCTCCTTCCCAGCAGGGCCACCCAGTGGCGCAGGCAAAAGTCCGTCCTCTGCGCACCTTCCAGTGCGCGCGTCAGGAGCCGCCGCTTCTCTGTGCCTCCGCCCCACAGCCCAAAGTCATTCCCCCAGCGTGTGCGCCTGGCTTCCCAGGGTTTCGCCCGGAACTGGGGTTCAGTGCAGTCGGAACTGGGGTTCAGCACGGTCCTGAGTTTATGTCTCCTTCCCGCTAGGGCAGTTCAGTGGCGCAGGCAACAGTCAGTCCTTTGCGCCCCTTCCCGTGCGCGCCTCTGGAGCTCTGCCTTCCCCCGCTCCTCTGTGCCTGCGCCCCACAGCCCAGATTCATTCCCCCAGCGTGCGCCTGGCTTCCCAGGGTTTCGCCCGGAACTGGCGCTCAGTGCAGTCGGACCCGGCGCTTAGCGCACTCCGGAGCCTTTATCTCCTTCCTGCCAGTGAACGCCGGCCAGGCCGTCAGCCGCTCCTTCCTCTCCGGCTCCATCCTCCCCGCAGGCGCGCGTGCTCGTGTCTCCGCCAGTTTCTCCATACCTCAGGCTTTTACGGCTCCCCCGATTGTCCCCGTGGCCTTCTCCTTCCCCCCAGCTGTGGGCATTTCAGTCCGCCAGCTCTCCTGTGGTTCTGGACGATGTCCGTTCTGACCTCTAGTTGTGCCTTTGAAATTGTTGTGCCCGGCTGCAGGTTAGGTGTTTCACCTATGCCGCCATCTTGGTTTTTTTCAACAATTTTTTTTTTTTTTTTTTTTTTTTTTTGCTCCAATTAAATTTAAGGACTAGAAATGGAAGTCTGGTGTTGTGTGGAAGGCTCTGGAGGCTTCCAAAGTAGGGAACAGAGTATGAGAAGTTGGGACTATAGAATTAGCAACTTGGCAATACAACAGATGCCTCACTTCATGCACAGCTGCACCCATCCCCCCAAAACCTGACCATACTTTGAAAATACCATAGTTTTAATTGCCATGCAACTCTCTCCTGTTTTATGTGAGCCACAAAATGAATATGTAACAGTAACCTATTTGGTTGAGCAGATATGGTATTTAACCTTGAATACACATAAAAGATGTCAGGAACCAGGAACAGGCGTGAGGGACCTGCTGAGCACACCTGAACCTTCAGGACAGAGGGGTTTTCCAAGGTGGTGGAGAAAGTGGCTACTTAGGACATAAGATCCAGCCCTGGCTGTCTGCATGTTATGATCATGAGATCCTGGATAGTCCCAGCTGGGAGGGGCTTTAAAGATGGGCCAGTGTAGTCCATTCTTGCACAGATGGGAGAAGGCAGCCAAAGCGCTTGTAAGGAGTACCTACTATGGGCACCCACAGTGCTGTGCTAGTCCATTTAATCCTGGATACGGTTCTCATGTAGGTATTGCTTCCCCTATTTTCCAGGTGAGAAACTACAACTAGAAGGAGAAAGCCGCTTGCTCAGGGCCACACTCCTGACTTTGTAGAGAGTCAAGATTCAAAGGGAAACAGAAAGTGTTGTGGGTTTGATGATTCATAACAGGGTCATAAAAGCACTTCAGAAGTTACTAAGAGTGGTAAACCTAGTGTATTTGATACCTGAAGCAGAGCATTTGTTACCCCTCACCCCAAAATGTCAAAATTATTTTTAGTTATAGATGTGAAACAAAACACAAAAGTGATAAGAAAAAACATGTAGACAATGAAAAATGAAAAATTAAGTTTGGTATACATTATCTTGCCAGTAAAATCTAATAATGAAAGTATAGTGTAAACAAAAATATTAGACCTTTCAGTATACAGCCTGTTTCACTGTTTTAAATTATAAATACAAATAAAAACTCAAATTGGTCACCTAGAATGATAGAATTGGATTAACTCAAATTTTGTGGTTTTGTTTTCACAATTACTACGCTATCATTGCTTATTTTTAACCCAGAGTTTAAATTCATGGGTTGGAGACATGAATGGCACCCTGGGTGAGATTGCATGATACCATTAGGAAATTACTCTTGAAACAAACATGTGTAGCTAAATTTGGGTGTGTAGGAAGTCAACTACTTGATATATATTAGCTCCATTTAATCCTAAACTCAAGATAGGTGATATTTTTATTACTCCTATATTATTGATGAGGAAGCCAAAATATAGAGAGCTAAAATGACCTGTCCAAGGTCACAGGGCTAGCGACTAGATGGGATTGGACTACTGGGGTGGGCGCCAGGGTCAACCCTCTCAACCACTCTTCCTCAGTCTTCCCATCCCAATTTACCTCTGTCAGCTCACCCTGTGCTTCCCCAATACCTCAGACTGCAGCCATGAGGTAGATATTTTGTTTCAATGATGAGAGCTCTCTAGGTAAATGTACTGGCTTGTTGTTTGGTTTGCTTTCCTGTTTCACTTTTACTTAGAATCCATGGATGTGAAGGCTAAGGAATATTGCAAATAAGGATTGGGGCAGATGAAAACTTTCTATTTCAGAAGAGCCTGCCCCTTATTAAGTAATTGATTAAGTAACACTAATTCAAGATACACTGTCCCAGACACTGTGATGAAACCCCTAGGAGAAGGAGGGTATATATAAAGTATATGTTTATACATATATAAAAATGTTTGTTAAAATTATTTGAATTATAAAAGTAAAATTAATCATTATACCTTAAATAAAGCAATATGAATTATAATTTTTTTACATAATAGGCCTTAATAAAATTTGAAGTTCACAAATTATTATCCTGGAAGTGTTATAGTGGGAAGAATATAAATGTGTGATCTGACAGATAAGGGTAAAATTGTTGACAATATAAAATATATATAATATTTTGGAGTAAATGGATTTCATATTCATTTATGCTTTGTCTAAAATTAGTCTATATTAGCATTATAATCAGAAAATGTAGGCATAATATTTAAAGTCTGCATATTATATTTTGTATGTAATATTTGATCACAGTTATGTAAAAATATATATGCTACAGACACAGACTAGAAAGAAAATACAGCAAACTCTTAACAAAGGTTATCCCTGGATATTAAGAAGTTCTGAAATCACCAAAACCAATCTATGGCAAAAGAAATCAGGACAGTGGTTGCCTGTGGAGGTGGGGGCAGGTGGAGATTGACTGGGATGGGACTCAGGGGATATTTTGGGGGTTATGGCAGTATTCTGTATCATGATGAGGTATGGGTTACACAGATGTATGCAACTGTTGAAACTCATCGAACTGTATACTAAAGGTCTGTCATGTCACTGTATATAAGTTATCCTATCTAATAAAAGATTAATATGCAAATTGACCACCACTCCAAAACACAAGATGGCCGCCCCCATGTGGACACCAGATGGCCGCCACAAGATGGCCTGCAGGGGAGGGCAGTTGGGGGCGATCAGGCCAGCAGGGGAGGGCAATTAGGGGTGACCAGGCTGGCAGAGGAGGGCAGTTGAGGGAGACCAGGCCAGCAGGGGAGGGCAGTTGGGGGGGACCAGGCCCACAGGGGAGGGCAGCTGGGGGGGACAAGGCCTGCAGGGAGGGCAGTTAGGGGCAACCAGGCTGGCAAGGGAGAGTAGTTAGAGGTTACTGGGCCAGCAGGGGAGGGCAGTTGGGGGCGACCAGGCCTGCAGGAGAGAACAGTTAGGGGTGACCAGGCCAGCAGGGGAGGGCAGTTAGGGGCAATTGGGCCGGCAGGGGAGAGTTAAGCATTGATCAGGCTAGCAGGGGAGTGGTTAGGGGGTGATCAAGCTGGCAGGCAGGTGAGCGGTTGGGAGCCAGCAGTCCTGGATTGTGAGAGGGATGTCCCAGATTGGAGAGGGTGCAGGCTGGGCTGAGGGAGCCCCCCCCCCCCCCCCCCCGGCACAAATTTCATGCACCGGGCCTCTAGTGCTTTAATAAAAATGGGAAAAATGAAAAAGAAACAACACATATTTTTGTTCCTGTAAATATTCAAAGACAAAACATGTAGAAAATATAGTAGAAAAAAAAAGACTATGTGGCATTTTTCTCTATACTTCTGAATTTATTCACTTTCATTGTGGAGATAATCTTTACTTTAAAAGGAAATAAATATACATGGGGCATTATATTTGCCCTTGTGAAGCTTGAAGATGCCTAGCACAGAGTTGATGGTTGAAAGTAGATTATGGTCTTATAGAAGTCCAGGATGGAAAAACATTTCACTGGAAGTCAAAATACTTTGGAAAAATCAAGTTTCCACTTTAAAAAATTATAGTGGGATAAATTGTCACTTGTCTTGCAAAGATAATTTTAGAGTGGAAAGTGATTCTAAAGCCAGGAACTTGTACATGGGGCTATACCAAGTGTCTAATTACTTCTCCACCCTGCAAAGTCTAATAAGGAGTTGAACAATGGAAAAAAAATTTGCTAAAATTACTTGAATTATAAAAGTAAAATCAACCATTATACTTTAAAATTAAAAAAAAATCAATTAAAAATTTTTTTTTACAAACGAGGGCCTTAATCAGATTTGAAGTTCATAAATTATTGTCCTGGCAATTTTATAGTGGGAAGGATATAAATGTGCCAACTCACAGGTAAGGATAAAATTATTGACAATTATTATATAAATATTTTCCCCTCTTCCTTTTGGCCATTTGAATCCTCTTTGACCTCAAGATGATTCATATCCTGCCACTTGAAGGAAGCCTCTGTGACCAGTCTGTAATCTTCACTTTCTCTTGTGACATCCATTAGAATTTCCTTTTTCTAGCACTCATTTGAAAATTTCTCTTTTATTAAGCCATCTGTTTTTTAAACAATTCTTTAAAATGATTATACTCATTACTATACAAATGCTAATCCCTTTGTAAAAAGACCATAATTTTGGATTTCTTTTCTTCTCACTTTTCCCCTTTCCGTTGATCTTATTACTGACCTCCCCAAATACTCATGTTACTGCTGAATTTCCCTCTTTATTTTCTCAACACTTTTATTTCTATTTCCTAGCACCATTTTCCTGGCCACTACTTTGCCTATTCTCCATAACAGTGTTGGTTGACTTCCCTGGCTACTAGTCTGAGAATTCTTGGACTCTTGACCCCTGTTTAGCTCAATTCCCACTGAGTCCACTTTTTTCTTTAAAAAAATTTTTTTTTATTGATTTCAGAGAGGAAAGGAAAGAGAGAGATAGAAACATTAATGGTGAGAATGAATCATTGGTCGGCTGCCTCCTGCATGCTCCACACAGGAGATCAAGACCGCAACCTGTGTACGTGCCTTGGCCA
This sequence comes from Eptesicus fuscus, assembly GCF_027574615.1. Classification (NCBI taxonomy): domain Eukaryota; kingdom Metazoa; phylum Chordata; class Mammalia; order Chiroptera; family Vespertilionidae; genus Eptesicus; species Eptesicus fuscus. The sequence continues at coordinate 38,263,003 of NC_072481.1, read as the reverse complement.
GGAATTGAATTATGACCTCCTGGTTCATAGGTCTACACTCAATGACTAGTTACACTGGCCGGGCCCCACTGAGTCCACTTTGACACTTCGTTGGAACTAAAGCTATAAGCCTTGGCTAAGCAAAGACACTTGGATATATCACACCAGATATTAAAAAATATATCTGCCTTTCAATATTTATTATGGCATTATTTACAATAGCCAAGATGTGGAAACAACCTATGATAGATGAATGGATAAAGAAAATGTGGTAAAATGTACAATGAAATATATTTAAGCCATAAGAAGAAGGAAATCTTGCCATTTGTGAAAACATGGATGGACCTTGAGAACATTATGCTAAGTGAAATAAGTCATACAGAGAAAGACAAATATTGCATGATTGCACTTATATGTAGAGTCTAAAAAAACAACAACAACCTGAATTAATAGAAACAGAACAAATTGGTGATTGCCAGAGGCAGGAAGTTGGGAAAATGGGTGAAGGTGGTTAAACGCTGTCAAGTTCCAGATATAACATAAATAAGTTCTGGGATTTAATGTACAGCATGGTGAATGTAGTTAATAATACTCTATTGTACACTTGATAGTTGCTAAAAGAGTAGATCTTAAAAGTTATCATCATAAGAAAAAGAATTGTAACCTGTGAGGTGATGAATATTAACCAAACTTATTGTGGTAATCATTTTACAATATATACAGATATCAAATTATTATGTTGTATACCTTAAACTAATACAATGTTATATATCAGTTATCTATAATAATAAAAGCATAATATGCTAATTATACCGGAAAGCCAAAGGACCTCCGGACGTAATTCTGGACGTCCTTCCAGACGAAGCCACGGTGGTGGGGGCCGAGGCAGAGGTGGTTAAGGGTGATCAGGCAGGCAGGCAGGCAAAGGCGGTTAGGGGCAATTAGGCAGGCAGGCGAGTGGTTAGGGGTGATCAGGCAGGCAGGCAGGTGAGTGTTCAGGAGCCAATGGTCCTGGATTGCGAGAGGGATGTCCAACTGTCTGTTTAGGCCTGATCCCACAGGCATTCCTGTGGGATCAGGCCTAAACTGGCAGTCGGACATTCCCTGAGGGGTCCCAGATTGCGAGAGGATGCAGGCCAGGCTGAGGCCCCCCCCCCCACCCCATGCACGAATTTTGTGCACCAGACCTCTAATACCTCAATAAAACTGAATAAAAACCTTTTTGTGCTTCACTTTCCTCATCTGTATGTGAAAATGGAGTCCTCCACAGTTGGCTTTTGTAAGGATTAAATAATATTACGCACATTCAATATGGTGTCTACCACATAGTAGGTACCTAATAAAAACTAATTCCTTTTCTTATTTCCTTTGGGAGTACATATAAGTCTGTTTCCCAAAATTTGGAATACTGATTTTACAGTTGGTTAATGGGTATGTTTGAAATAAGAATTCTGCCATAACTAATTTTGGGAAACACTGGGGGTTAAGTTAAATTTGAACGATTTCTCCTCAGAACCTTGAATCTGCTATGCTTTTCTAGCAAAATATACCAGCTTAATTTTCCCAAATATATTTGACAGCAGATGTCTACTATTCATACAGTGTTTATAAAATCTTGGATTAGAGGATCATGTTGACAATTTAACTCCTTTTTATGCAGACCTCAAAATAAAGCTTCTATTTTATTGATTGATATCTTAAGATAAACTTAAAACTTTTTTTTGTAATTATGTAGCCATATAAATCAGGATTTCTCAATTCTGTGCAACCAAAACAAAATAGGAAATTAAATTGGAAGTTGAGGATGAAATAAGATAGAAACTTGGAAACCATAGAATGTAATTTCAGACTTTTTATGTTTAACAAAAACATTCTCATTTGTCTCACTTAATGACTTTATAAAATTTAAAGTTACCAACTTAAACAGAAAAAATAAAAAAATTCTTAAATTTAAAATATGGAATTAAAATTTTACCTTCAATATGGAATAGTGAACTGCTGCAAACAACAGGACTCTAAAACGTGTGAATATACATAAAACACAAACTGGAGGCTTTGGAAACTGAACAATGGCAATAGATTTTAAAGGGAAATTGAAACTTGAGATGAGGGAATCAAAAGGATTGAGTTCCTTGTTTTTAGTGGCTTTCCTTTAAAGATACCCATAATCGTGAGGTAGATGGCAAAAATGTGACTAAAATTTTCATTGAAATCTCTGCCATTGTTTTGGCCAAATGAACCAGGTGAAGGAACCCTGGGGCAACTAGAGCCATTAGAGAATTAGGGGGAAACCCTTAAAAGGAGATAGTCAAAAGACCGGGGAATTCCTATTTCAGTGTTTAAGCTCAGCCCAAGTTTCTAGATAACCCTAGAACCATGCATGTGTGAGGCAACTGAAAGCAGCTTTTTGACTGACTGATATATGAGCCTACACCTATCACTGGTATGGCAATAAGTAGTTTCAGTATAACTGAGCTAAAGTTCTGCTAAAACAAAACAAAATCAAACACCAACTCTTTGGAGCAATATAAAAAAAATACAGAATCTACAAAACAGAACATTTACAATGATCAAAATGCAATTCAACATTACTAAACATATTAAGAGTCAGAAAAATAATAAACCTATCTTGAAGGGAAAAGATGGTCAATAGATACCAAACCCTGAGATAACCTGATACTCAAATTATTAGACAAGGATTTTAAAGAAGATATACTTATGACATGTCAAATTATGAGACAAGGATTTTAAAGAAGATAAAATCCTTTTCTCATAATTTGACATGCATTTAACTGAGTGAGATAAAGTTAGCATGCCTTAATGAATTAAATAATAGGAATTCTTGGCAAAGAAATATAAAATGTAAAGAAAGAACCAAATGGAAATTTTAAAAGTGAAAAAGAATACAATATCTGAAATTTAAAATTCACTGGATTAACTTTCTGGCAGAATGGAAATGATAAAGGAAGTAGAAAGACCCTTAAGATAGATTACTTGAAATTATGCATTCTGAAGAAGAAAAAAAATTATTTTTGAATTAATAGAGCCACCAGGACAAGTACAGCATTTCAAAAGATCTAACATTTGTGTATTTGGAGTTCCAAAAGGAAAAGAGAGAGATAGAATGGGACCGAAAACTATAGAAATAATGGCTAAAAACTTCTCATAGTGTGTGAAGGAAATAAACCAATTCAAGAAGGTCTGAATTCCAAACAATATACATAAATTTGTTAATAATGACAATTAAGTATGTTATAGTGAAATTACTAAAAAACAAAAATAAAGAAAAAGTCTTGAAAATATCCAGAGGAGAAATAATACATTATAGAAAGGGGAGCAAAGGTTTGAATAATTGTGGACTTTTCATCATAATCAAAGGAGTTCTGAAGACCATGGAAAAATATCTTGAAGTGATGGAAGGAAAAAAAAAGTTAAGTCAGAATTGTATAGCCAATGAAAATATTCTTTTAAAGCATGAAGGCTAAACAAAGTCATTTTTCAGATTAAAAAAAAAAAACACAACTAAGGGAGTGTGTTGCTACCTTAACTGCACTACTGACATTGTAATAAAATTTCTTCAGAATAAAGGGAAACACTGGTAGATATATAGGTAGATATAAAAGCTATTTTTCCCTCTTACAATCCTTAAAATGCATGTCAATATATAAAACAAAAATTATATTCCCTATCCAATCTGGGACCCCTCAGGGGATGTCCGACTGCCGGACAGGGATCGGGCCTAAACCGACAGTCGGACATCCCTCTCACAATCCGGGACTGCTGGCTCCCAACCACTCACCTGCCTGCCAGCCTGACCACCCGCTAACCACTCCCCTGCCAGCCTGATTGATGCCCAACAGCTCCCCTGCAGGCCCTATTGCCCCCAACTGCCCTCCCCTGCCAGCCTGGTCCCCTCAAACTGCCCTCCCCTGCGGGCCTGGTCCCCTCAACTGCCCTCCCCTGCCGGCCTGGTCGCCCAAAACTGCCCTCCCCTGCCAGCCTGGTTTCCCCCAAGTGTCCTCCCCTGCAGGTCTGGTCCCCCACAACTGCCCTCCCCTGCAGGCCTGGTCCCCCCAACTGTCCTCCCCTGCAGGCTTGGTCCCCCCCAACTACCTTCCCCTGCTGGCTGGTCACCCCTAACTGCCCTCCCCTGCTTGCCTGGACACTCCTAACTGCCCTCCCCTGCTGGCCATCTTGTGGTGGCCATCTTTGACCACATGGGGGCAGCTATCTTGTGCAAGGGAGTGAGGGTCAATTTGCATATTACCTCTTTATTATATAGGATTATATAGGACTAGAGGCCTGGTGCATGAAAATTCATGCACTGGAAGGGGGGGTCCCTCAGCCCAGCCTGCCCCCTCTCACAGTCCAGGAGCCCTCAGGGGCAGGATGCGACCTGGCAATCAGGGGAAGGCAATTCCCCATCACACCTGTGCTGCTGCCACTGCCGACAGTGCAAGCCTCGGCTGGCCCTGGGCGGCTGGGCAGCTGCCATCCGAGGCTTGCCTGCGCCTCAGGCCAGCCCTGAGGGGCTGGGAGTCTGAGGAGACTGGGGGACGTCGGAGGCCTTGCTGCGTGCCTGCTGCCGCGGCAGGGCTTATGGGACTGAGAGCCACCATCTTGTGGCTGTGAGTGCTGCCATCTTTGAGGGTGGGATAGTCAATTAGCATATTCTCTCCTTATTGGCCGTGGGTGCCACCATCTTTGAGGGTGGGACAGTCAATTAGCATATTCCCTCCTTATTGGTTTTGGGTACTGCCATGTTTGTGACGGAATGAGGGTCAATTAGCATATTCCCTCTTTATTAGATAGGATAGTATATGTGGCAGATAAAACATAAAGGATGGTGAGGAGTTAAATGGACTTAAATAATTGCAAGATTTCTATATTATACATGAAATAGTACAATGTCAAGCCAGGTAGAGTGAAACGTTGACTATGTATAGTGTAATCACTAGAAAACCCACTAAGAAAATATAAAGCAAAGTACTAAGTGGCAAAACAAATTAAAATTGAATTAGAAAAATAATTTTTAAAAAGGCAAGACAGGGGATATAGAAGAACAAAACTCAGAGGGGACAAACAGAAAACAAATACTAAATCCATATGTATCAATTTCAGTGATCTGCCTGCTGGGACAGGTTTGCTGCCTCATCCTACTGCAATTCATGGGATCCACAATAAAAGTTGAAAAAATGGTTGACCTTGCCCAGCTAATGGAAAATGAAGTATTCATGGCATTTGCCTCCCATACAATGATTGTTCTTTTAAAAATGATGTTTCTGAGTACTGCAAATGCATTCTACAGATTGTCAAGAAAGGTTTTTGCCAACCCAGAAGACTGCCATAATAAAGTATCACAAATTGGGCAAGTAAAAAACAGATTTTTTCCCATAGTTCTGGAGACTAAAAGTCCAAGATAAAGATGTTGACAAGGTTGTTTCTTCTGAGGTCTCTCTCCTTGGCTGGTTGATGACCATCTTCTTTCAGTGTCTTCATTTGTTTGGCCCTCTGTATCCTAATCTCCTTTTCTTCTAAGGAGTTTAGGAATTCAACATATGAATTTTGGGAGGACACAATTCATCTTATAACACTCCTCTCTCTGACCCCTACAATCCATGTTCTTCTTGAATACAAAATAAATTATCTGAAAGTGTGATGACTGGCTCATCTGCACATAAAACTGACTGTCATTGGAGAAATAGGAAACTGGCAAACTTTGGGGTTAGTTGTACTGCCAACAAAACAATAACAACAAACATTTTTTGACTGTATTAAAAGAGGTTTTGATTGAGCTTTAAAAGAATCTCTGAAACCACTAAATTCTATGGGCAGACAGTGGACAGATAAAACATCTTAGTACCCCCAACCTCAGAACATATTGCCCAATACCTACTTCAGACATGGCTGAAAAGAAAAAAAAAATGGAAAAATAATAATCTCCTGAGGTTAGAGCCAAGGACAATGGAGAACAAAGTACAAGGGAGTTACTTTCTGAGTGTAAGTTCAGGGCATAACTTAGACACATTCTCCACTCCTAAGTAGGGACCTTCAAGGTTTCTGCCCAGAAGGATTTCAGATTTACTATGGGACAGTATCTGCTATGTGTCTTCCATAGTTTTATTTTCCAAATGGGATTTTTTGTTGTGGTTTTTCTATTCTGTTATATATTGGGTGTGTGGAGGATAGATAATTTGTCTTTTTAGTACAGAGGTATCCACATCAAGAGAAGCCACATCTGGACCTAATAAAGAGACCATCTTACTGAGTGCTCTGAGGAAGAGATTGCTGCATATTATCCAGTGTTATGAACTGTGTCCCTTTAAAATTCATGTTAAAATCCTAAACCTGGTACTTTAGAATGTGTCTGTATATGAAGGTAGGGTCTTTAAAGAGGTAATTAAGGTAAAATGAGTTAATATAAGTGGGCCCTAATCTAGTATGATGACTGGCCTTATAAGAAGAGATTAGGATACAGACAAGCAAGAGAAAAGACCACATGAAGGCATAAGGAGAAAATTACCATCTACAAGCTGAAGAGAGAGGCCTTGGAAGACATCAACCCTGCTGACACCTTGATGTTGGACTTCTAGCCTCCAGAACTGTGCAAAAATAAATATCTGTTGTTCAAACCAACAAATATAATTCTTGGTATTTGTTATGGTAACTTAAGTAAATAAACACACCCAGATATCTTGCACTTTGTGTTTCCTGCAGTGGTTAGACAGACTTTTGGAGTATTTCCTTCAAGAGGGGTGTAGTATATGATATGGGCACAAAAGAGAGTAAAGAAAAAAATTTCAATAGAAGGATTGGTCTTATTAGTCATGAGGGCTATTTATTGATATTTCTGGTTCTCTGTACTACTCATATTTTTCTAGGTTACGCTGCTATAACATATATTAACTTCAAACTATCAGTGGTTTGCAACAACACAAGATTATTTATCAGGGCTGTTATGATTGTCTGTAAGTAGAATATGGCTCCACTCCATGTATTTTCCTCATTCTAAAACTTAGGTTGCAGAAATAGCTCTTATTTGGGACATCTTCTTATGACAAAGGGAAAACAACAATAAACCATTTGGATAGCTCTAAATTTTCTGCTCAAATGTAACACATCACTTCTGCTTATGTGTATTTAATTGTCCAAGTTTGATATTAATAAAATAGTGGGTGGGGACATATGTATAATCTCTCTACAGGAGGGTAGCATGGAAATAATATCAACAATATAATCCAAATACACAGCTTAATTGCACAACTTAACTCCCTTTGAAGCTAAGTGCTTAGGCAAGTTAAATGTGAATAAATGTTATGTGTGATACTTCCAGGAGGAAACCTTTAAAGACCACTGCGTGATTCATCACTTTCTTTTCTCCCTGCAATGGGAGAAAGTTAGGGAATGCTCAGCATACCTGTGTTTCTGATGGAAAGGGTGGGGCAGAGCTTTGGGCCAACTCACAAGAGACGTGCAATGTGAGCAAGAAATTAATCTTTGATTCCTTAAGTCACTGAGATTGTAGAGTTGTTTGGTACCATAACTCATTCATTCTGACAAAGGTGCTAAAAGAGATGTGAAAACAATTGCCTTAAAAATAAAACTGTGTGATGTGCACAATAGGTGCTTAGCAGTTAATCTCTCACATTCTTTTTTTTTTTTTTTAAGACAGCTGTTCTCCTCTCTGAAAATGATCCTATTGTGATAATCACTTCCTTCTTTGTGCTTCTCTTTATGGTAGAATATACCTGAGAAGGTTGTTAGTCTATTACGCCTTTTGAGGGAACTTCCCCTCTTCTCTCCATTTCTGTGATTATGGTAGAAGTTGCCAAGCAATATTACAACATTGCTGAAACAGGGGGTGAGGGACACACAAAGTTGGGCCAGTGAATGCCTTCCAGGGAATTCCTTCGAGAACAAGAGATGAATAGGGCTCTCTGTGTGAGTGCCTGGATAGTAACATGTCAAACTTGGGCCAGGTTGCTGGCAGGTATTCACCTTAATATTATTATTGCTAGCAGCAGTCTGCAAAGCAATTTGCTGCAGTTCTAGGCAGAACAAAATAGATGAACAGTGGAGACAGAAGAAGCGAGTCAGAAGCATTTGAATTCCCGTTATCCCATTTTACCTTGATCACATCTGAAGTAGCCAAATGTGTATATCAGGCATCCTCAAACTATGGACCACAAGCCCAGTTTGGCTTGCTGACTGTTTTTGAGAATAAAGTTTTATTGGAACACAGTCAAACCCATTTGTTTACATACAGCTGTTTTTATGCTACAGTGTCCGAGTTGAGTAGTAGTTGCAACAGAGACCTTCTAGACTATAAAACCTAAAATATTTTCTATCTGGTACTTTTCTGAAAAAGTTTGCTGACCCCTGGTATATATTATCTCATTCTTTTAAAAATGTATATCTTAAAAGTTTATATAGAAAGTATATAAATTTGTAAGTAAACATCTCATATATAAGTATGAAAATATATATTCATAAATAAATACAATTTTCATGGGTAGGCAGTAGTGCAGAATAAAAAAAAAGATCGGAGAGTCAATTATATACCTATAAAAAATTGGAGAACACTGCTATAGGCAACAATGAGTCCTCAGAAGTATTTTATCAAAGCAATGGCATAATCAGATTAATGGGACAACCTCAATGTCAATGTGAATGCTTATTTGTGTGGAGAGAAAGTTGATATGAGCATTTTGAAATTCAGATAACCAAAAACACTGGGTAGAGAGATAGCAGTTGAGATGGAGAGGAAGGGACTCATGCAAGTGACTCAGATGTGGCCTTTTAGCAGTCACTCACCTACAGATGACAAACTCCAGGTTTGGGGGAACAGATTGTTTGACTACAAGAAACCATCAATAATGATTTCCATGGTCATCTCATCTTGGCTTGCACCCCATTCCAACCAAGTTATTAATACACACATTATTCTTCTTAAAGAAATAGAGAAATGCATTCCAGATTGCCAAAGGAAAAAATTCCCCATGATTTATACTGAAATGTTCCTGGAACTTTCCCCCCCCCAATCATCCATCTTCAAGAAATACTAAAGACAAATATTTTATGAATCCAGAGGTGCTTCTGACCAGCATCTGGAGATGATCTTGAGATTACAAATCTGTTATCATTTTTCACCATGGGCCTCAACTGTCAGAACATGTAACAACAACATAACCAGCCAGGGGGCTGGAAGCGTGCAGTTAACCACTGTAGTGGAGGCAGCAGGAATGAGAGTGTATCTGCCCATACTTCCCCCAGGCCTACTCTTCATAGCTGTGTTACATCCTTTTTTCCTACAAATGTTTGAATGCTAAAGACACTCGCATTGCTGATACTCTCCAAGGTTGTAATGTCTTATTAAACTGTCACATAGAGAGAGAATGTGGTACAGTAGAAAGGGTATAGGCTATGAAGTCAATCAGATCTGAATGGTTTTCCCACTTAATAGCTATGTGACCTTAACATTTCTTAGCTTTGCTCAACACTATTTCCACATCAGTAAAATGAACTTGTCTATAAAGTGATAATGTAGGTACAATTATTAGCACAGCATTTGGCATGGCCTAAAAAAAGGTTGCTGTGATTATCATTTCAAAAATATTCTCTTGTTACTACGACATATTCACTAGATGGTTAAGTAAAATAGACAGGAAATACTGATTATTGATGAGAATATTGAGCGAGTAGAGTTCTCATACACTGTTGGTTAGAGTCTAAAATTTCTACAACCTACTTTGGCAGTACCTACTAAGCTGAACACAACCCAGTACTCAGCAATTCCACTCCTAGGTATGTACCCAAAATAAATGCTTACATATGTTCACTACAAACATAAAGCAGAATGTTCAAAACAGCACTCTTCATAACATCCAATTGGAAACTACTCAAATACTCATCAATAGTATAGTCCAGAACTCAGCAAAAATTTTCTGTAACAGGCCAGATAATAAATATTTAGACTCTGCAGGCCAAGAAGCAAACTCAAGTCATGATTGCATCACTTCTATTTCTGGAGCCAGGCAACAGTGCAAAGCAATAGAATGCTACATAATGTCTCTGTTGCACTGCTTAACTGCCATTGGAACGTGAAAGCAGCCACATATAATATGAAAAAGAATGAGCATGGTGTGTTCCAATAAAATGTCATATATGAACACATATTTAAATTTCATATAATTTTTGTTTGCCATGAAATATTATTCTTTTGATTTTTTAAAGTATTTAAATATGTACAAATCATTCTTGGCTTGCAGGCTGTACAGAAATAGGAGGTGGGCCAAATTTGGATATAGTTTGCCAACCCCTGGTATAGTGAATAAATAAATTATGAAAAAGTACAAGGTTACATTTATGTAAACTACAAAAGCAGGCAAAACGAATCTATGCTTCCATAAGTCAACACAGTGGTGACTGCCTGGGGGGTCCTGACAGAAAGGCAGAACAAAGGGGATTTGGAGATGAATGATAATGTCTGCTTTTTCATTTAGTTTGTTTCATTTATAAAATTCAACAAGCTAGCCCTGCCTGTGTGGCCCATTTGGTTGAGCATCCTCTCATGCACCAAGAGGTCGCCTGTTCGATTCTCCATCAAGGTACATGCCTGGGTTGTGGGCTTGATCCTCGGTGGGGACTGTGCAGGAGGCAGCTAATTCGATGACTCTCTCTCATCGATGCTTCTATATATATCTCTCTCTCCCTCTCCCTTCCTCTTTCTATAAAATCAATAAAACATTTAAAAAATTCAATAAGCTATACCTTTAAATATGTGCACTTCTCTATGTGTATATTATACTTTAAGAAACACTGACAAACAGCAACTCTCTTTCTTTAGAGCAGGCCTTCTCTACTTCGCATGTAACCAGTTAACAGGCTGTGCTCTTACCCACTGTCTTTATCTTACTTACTATTCCAGAGAATCGGAAACACCAGTTTGTTCTTTGGTGTAATGGAAAGAGCAGCTGTGGTGCACACTCAAACCCTGTGCTTAGAAATGAAGAACTGAGTTTAACTCCTCTGTGTATTAATTGTGCAACTATGGGCAAAGTATGTAGTCTTTCTAAATTTTCTTTTGTTGTCTGGAAAATGAGAAAATAATCTTTTAATTATACATCTGATATAAAGTTTACCCTTGATAAGAGGAGTTGCTCTGCTAAGTTCTATACAAATGATCGCCACCTATGTCATTCTTTACGTAACCACCCACAATGATGACATTTAAACACACCTATCTTATTTTCTCTCTGCCTTCTATTCCTCCACTTGAAGGGATAGTGTAGTATAATGATTAGGAACATAGGTTCACAGTTCAAATCTTGACCCTGCCATTTGTTCTGTAGCTTCTTTGTGCCTCAGTTTCCTCATTGGTAAAATACCTACTGCATATTGTCTTCTAGAAGTTGTGGTATCCAGCCTTCAAGATGGTCCTAGCGATCCCTTGTGTACTGCTGTTCCTTACTGTTTGAGGGTTGTTCTGTGTGACAATAAGCTATGGCATAAATGAAGACATTTCACTTCTGAGGTTAGGTTATGCAAGACTATGGCTTTCACCTTAAGTGATCCCTCTGTCTTGGATCACTAACTTCAGGGAAAGCCAGCTGCTATGCCAAGCAGCCCTATAGGGAGGCCTGCATGGTGAGAAACTGAGGCCTGCCAAAACCACAAGAATGATTTTGGATGTGGATCCTCCAGCTCCAGATAAGTTTTAAAATGCCTGCAACCCTCTCAGCTTGTCTGCAACCTCATAAAAAACCCTGAGCCAAACCAATCTAGCAAGCTGTTCCCAGATTCCTGAACCCCAGAAAATGCTTGGCAATCAATAACCTTAAAATAATGAACAGTGCCTGATGCACAATAAACATGCAACAAAATAGTGGCTGTCTTTACCATCTGCCCCCTAAATGCTGGCACTTCCACATATGCAAAGCCCATTGCCCTAGTTGCCATATTGCACTATGGAATAATCAGTGTCAATGGATCAAGCATGGGCAGCTTTTCTTCCTTTCCCCAACCCCATAAGGACAAGATATAATCAGGTGGCTTCTGTATGAAGAGCACTGACAGTGTGGTTGGGAGTCCCTATGGAAACACTCTCTGCCTCGCACACTTTCCTCAAGGGATCTCTCCAGGCTCTGCTTCTCAAAGCCTTGCTGCTGCCCTCTGGTCCTTGCTGCTCATCCTATTATTATTTTTTTAAATTTTATTTTATTGCTTAAAGTATTACAAAGAGTAGTACATATGTCTCCTTTTTTTCCCCATTGACATTCCCCCAGTCTTCCCTACCCCGCAGTATCTTGCATCGATTGGTTATGCTTATATGCACTCTCTAGGTCTCTTTCTTGCTTTCTCACTCTCCTTGGATGATCATCCATGTTAATGATTCAGATTCTCCTTCTTTGGGATGTGGACTTTTGTTCCCTTTTACCATGGACTGCAGAATTTCAGGTCAGTCATTGAGTCAACTGGCTTTTCTAGAAGCAGAGGTTGAGATGGAGTTAGGAGTATAAGAGCTTTATTGAGGGTAGTGTCTAAGACAGGAGTAGGAAGAGAAGCAGGACTGGTCAGGGAGAGCCTCAGACTGTGAAAAGGATGTGACATCTAGGAAAGAAAAGGAGGGAAGAAGCAAGGCTGGGTCAGGATAGCCTCAGATCATCATGCAGGTCTGACAATGTCACTGATCCAACAGCAAGCTGCAGAGCAAAGAGAGGTCCCAACTTAAGCCAAAATGGGCACATTGTGGAACTTCTGCCATGCTCAGGCATTAGTGAGGACTCCCTGGAAATTATGGGGCCTTGGCTTAAAGGCTGAGATGGATCCTAAAGGTGATAATGGCTGGAGGCTGTTAAATCACAGTTCCTCACAGCTGACCTGCAGGTTGTTTCTTGAAGGGAGGTCCAAGTGACACACTTCCATGACTGCTATAGCCATCTTCATTTCTATAGCTGGGCCTGGCCTCCTGAATCCCCCACTTGTTTCAAATACCTGAGCTTTCACTTTGCTTGGAAACAGGTGTCTAATCGCCCCTGAATGGAGTGTCTATATGAAGAAAGAAGGGACTCATAGAAGTGAGATAGAATTAAATATTTCTAATGCAATCTTAGGGGATCCAGAGTAGTTTGGTAGTCATCATCATGTTTTTACTAAGCATATACTATATGCTCTGTCCAGTGCAAAGGATTTGCTGTAGGAAACCCCTGTCAAATCATAAAATTGGAAAAGACTTGAATTCCAATTAAGTTTCCCTCCTATGAACAGAAATCTTTTGTAGAAAACCCCACATAGATTTAGGATCATCTTATATACTTCCAGTGGTGACAACCTTATTACTTCCGCCATCTCTTTGGTTATTGGACCAAGATTCATAGAATCTTTCCTGTTAAGTTGAATTCAAAATGCTCCTACCAGCTTTTCATTTTTGAGGTCACTTTAATAAGATATTTTGCTCTCTCACTTATTAATCTTCTACATATTTCAAGATAGTTGTTATTGTTCCAGAAATACTACCAGGGAGGGGAGATTATTGAAGCCTCTGAATCCCCAACTGTAAAACAAAGGGTTCTGAATATTCTTGATCACTATGTTCTCTTTATGACCTAAAAGTCTACAAAGCCATGAAAATTTCATGTAACAATTCTCATATAAAAGAGAAATCCATATAAATTAAAAGACAATGCACTCTCTCTGAAGTGTTTGTTGTACATTTCCTCTGGAGCACACTGGGACTCAGGAATAGCAGGACCATCTGCTGAGCCATTGCCCATTTATGTTGAAATAAAACAGGCTCTTGTTAATTAGAAGCATGTTCTTCAAGATGAAACAGTACATGCTCTCCAACATTTCCCCATCATTAGCAATTCCTGATGTTGAGTGGAGATGTTAATGCAACCCCCACTCTCCATCAGGAGAAAAATAAAGCAGGCATGATGGCTCACAATACAAGAAGTAATTCTTTGTACTGACACTGTACCAGCACACATTAACTCACTAAGTACTCACTAGGTGCTGGTCTCCATGAGAGAATAATATATGTAAAAGAACCTATTTAATTTAATACCCACGCGAATATTATGAAGCAGATTTTATTAACTGCACATTCCAAATGAGGAAATCTGAGTCTGGAGTAATCAAGGGACTTGTTCAAGGTCAGCTAGCTGGTAAGTGGATGAACTAGGACCTGCTGAGTTGAAACCCAGTGCTCTTCCCACTCCTTAAGCTATGGGGGAAACTCTGAGCAAAAGCCCCATGCCTGTGTGTGTAGAAAGTGCAACTATTTAGTTTGGGTTGCCCCAGTAGCAAACCGCAAAACAATGATTTAAGTGAAAGTAGTTTATTTAAGAGGACAGGGAAACACCAAAAGAGGATGGTAAAGTGAGTCAGAGAAGGGAAGGTAGTCAATAAATTGTTTATTATCAAACTAGTTACCACTGTGGGCAGCTGGAACCTAGCTGAGAAACCTAGCTGAGAAAATTCTGAGAGCCAGTGTAGGAGGACAGAGGGCAGAGTTAACCCACCTGAGGGGGAAGGGGCTGGGTTATTTTTTTAATTATTATTATTTTAAAATATATTTTTACTGATTTCAGAGAGGAAGGGAGAGGGAGAGAGAGATAGAAACATCAATGATGAGAAAGAATAATTGATCAGTTGCCTCCTGCATGCTCCCTACTGGGGAGCAAGCCCACAACCAGAACATGTACCCTGACCAGAATCAAACCCGGGACCCTTCAGTCCACAAACCGATGCCCTATCCACTGATCCAAGCCAGCTAGGGCAGAGCTGGGCTACTTATTAACCAACTCTGTCAATCATTGGTTGAGGTCTTCTTCTAGCAGATACTAATTTTTTTAGTACTAACTACCTACTATGCAGATGGACAAAACAGGTTTCAGAAGCTTGAGAAAGACCTCAGGTAGAGAAATTCAGGAGTTGGCAGTTGAGGGTCGGGTTGGTGTGCACTGAAGTAAAGGGCAAGAGAGTAAGGGCAGAGCTGGACAGCACCTGGTCTAGAAACGAAATGCCAAATACTATGCAATCTATCAACAACCACTTACTGTGCGGGATAGCACAGACGTGAGCCACACAGACACAGACCTGTTTCATGTGGCTTATTACCCAAGGAGTAGGGCAGGGAGTACTTTGAAAATAAATCTATAATAATAAAAGCGTAATATGCTAATTAGACCAGAAGTCCTTCTGGACATCCTTCCAGATGAAGCCGGGGCTGCAAGGGAAGCCCAGGACCGGGTGCCTGCCTGTGGCCGGAGGGAAGCCTGGGTCCTGGGTACCAGAGGGAAGCCGGTGCTGGCAGCTGTGGGAAGGAGGCCTACTCTTGCATGAATTTCATGCATCGAGCCTCTAGTATAAAATAATTAAAATGTTTCAAGTGTTGGGTAGGAGAAGCAATGAACCCACTTAGCTAACCCTTAGTAACAAAAACAACACCACCACCAAGTCTCATTCAATCTTATCCTTTGTCCCTCTACCTCTGACTTCATTTATTTTTTTCTCCTTGTCAGAGTCAAATTCCCTAAAAGAATGTGTTTAGAGTCATCTATACGATGAGATCCCCTGAGGGTAGAACTTTTTGTTTTCTTTAATTGTAGTATATAATATTTGTTACATAAAAAATAATGTATGGACTTTGGCACCAGCCAAGATGGAATAAATTACTCTAGCTTCTCTCTCCCACCGATTATGACTAAAAACTTCTAACAAAATAATAATAACAACTTAAAGACTGAAAGTTAACAACAGCAGGCAGATTGGGAAGGAAGTCCATTCTTGAATAATGGCCAATAATGGGGGGTGAGTTTCAGGTGTTTTTGTTTGTTTGTTTGTTTACTTCTTTTTTCTCTCAGTTTTGACCTAAGGGTAAAGAGAGTCCCAGACTACAGAGAGGGTACATATAAGAAAACTCTGAAAAATATTCCCCTGTTTTATAAACAGAGGATGAGAATAGCCCCCACACCCTACCCATACTCATGAGCTGGCAAGTATAGAGGGAAATCCCTGTTTTTGTTTCTCCAGTCCTTCCCTGAGGCCAGCCTCACTTAGGAAGCTGCATGGCAGAGGCGGTGGTCATGGTGTGGACATCTAAATCTTCTAGAGATAACCTGACTTTCTGGCCAAATCAACAGGGAAAAGGACCCCTCTGGTCCAAAAGGTACAGGGGAAATGTATTTTTTCTTCTGATTTTTCAAAGCATAGGTACATTTCTGTGGAATTTATCAACAGCACAGGGGATAAAATTCTGAGAGGAACTCTGATTTTCTAGTTAGACCACTCAGAAAAGGAGTCCTATGGTTCCCATGGGCACCAGAGTGCAAGGGGAGAGTTCTGGAAAAGGGGATCACCTGTCTGTGTATAAACTGACACAAGTCTCTAACTCACCCCTGAAATGCACATTTCACCCTTGAAATGCATGGGACATACCTAATAAAACACAGCCAAGTCTTTGAAAACAGAACTGAAATTGGAACCATCCTCCAGGGAGGTGATATGGAACTTGTGGTCGGACGCTAACATTCAATATGGGCTAAAACAACAACAAATCAACATTCATTACAGGATTTTCCATTTTGGTATCCAATTGTCCTAGCATCATTTAATGAATAAATCCTCTTTTTTTTCCAAATAGTCCAATATCCTCTGCAGATGAGTTTTTCATATATGTGAAAGTCTATTTCAGGAATTTCTATTTGAGTGCTATGGTTGATTTGTCTGTACCTACACTAATACCATGCTATCTTAAGTAACAAGCTTTGTAATAAGTCTTAATATTTGATAAAGTATATCCTCTTTTCAAAGTATATTGGCTATTATCTGGCCTTTGTGCTTCCATATATACTTTAAAATCAGGGAGTCAGTTTTCTTAGAACACCCTAATGGGATTTTAATTGTAATTACAACATGTCTATAAATCAATTTGGAGATAATTAACATATTTACAGTAGTCTCTCTTTTTATGAATATGGTATATCACTTCATTAATTTAAGTCTTCCTTTAAATTATATTTCTAAATATTTAGCCTTACCTTATTGTTTTATAGGAGTTCTTTATATATTCTTGAGGCTTATAGGAGTGAAATTAATTTTTATATATTGAGGTTATAAGCAGCCACATTTTAAAATTATCTTATTATTTCTAATAATTGGTACATAGATTCTTTTTAGCTTATATAAGTTTCAAATTGATAGTTTTTCTTTTTTCCTCTAAGACCTAATTATTTTTTTTTCTTTCCCTTGTCTGATGTCTCTAAGGAACCATGATCTTCTGTTTCTTAGAGAACTGTGGACTGTCTAGTACCTGAGACTAAGAGAAAAAAGTAAGAGAAAATTTGTGAAATTTGCACATTTCTTTTTTATCCAGAAAAATGATAAGGTTACCTATTTTTAGAATATTTTAAAGAGATGATAAAAAACCACATTATGTTTTACATATTCTACAAATCATCTTTACTCAACATATTAATTGCTCTCAGATTGTCTCTAATCAAGGACTATTAGATATCATCATTTCTATTTCACAGATGGAGAAATTAAAATGAAGTGATGGGGACATATGTTGAAAGTCACAGCTCTCTAAAGTATTGCAGCTGCAATTTGAACCCAGTCTGGCTGGCTGGTTCCAATATGCCAGGCTCATTCAGAACTTGCGGTAAGTAGAGGAAGAGACAATGAATGTCCCTGAAAATTAATTTAAACTATAGAGTGCATTGGAACATTGTTAACAGGATGGAGAAGGTCATAAAAAGTCTGTGGCAAGGTTGAAGTCAATGAATTTGATCCTTGATGTATTCCTTTCAAGTTGAGACCCATTTCTCCTTCACGGTCTAGTTCACAGATGATTCAATTCTCTCTGTCAATATATAGAGAAAAATCATTTTAGTGGAAATGCACTTAGCAGTTTGAGAGAAGAGCACATCTTCCTCCTTTTGCTACAGTGTAGCCTGATCCTGTGGCCAACTGTTCATCTATGCCCTTTTGAGCAGCAAAGAACAGTCGCTGCCAGTCCTCAGATATATGACAGCCATCCGGGTCCAAAGCCCACAGTTGTGAAATGCACTGTGAGAGCAAATTTAAATAAATTCAAACCTTTACTTAGTATGTCCTGGCATATCTCTTGCTTTTAGGGGGAGGTGGTGGGAGAAAGCACTATTAACAGCTACAACAAAAAAAGCCCCACTTTTTAAATAGTCTCCCAAGAGCCATTTCATCCAGAAATCTGGGACCTCCATGGGAGTGTAAATCTGTAACAGCAGTCATTTTAGGACCCCCAGGCAATCAAAACCACCCTTCCATGAGGCAAGGGACATCAGCTAGAACCAGATGACACTCTCAAACTTGGTGCCTTGAGGATAGTTTTAAAAGAGGACTATTCACAATGGTATAATCATGAAACAAGGGATGGTGAAGTACTCTGTGGCTAGTAAAATAAGAAGTGATTACATACAGGCTTATGGTAGAAAGCTCAAGGAGAAGAGCTTTCTACCATAGAGAATCATCTTTGGAGAGGACACTTGCCAGGACCTGTGGCCTTCAAATAATAGGCACAGCCAACCTGAGGTGATCTTCCCTGAAGAAAGTACATACCCAATCCCACTTTCTTCTGTCCTCTGATCTCCTGTTTCCCCTGGAAGCCAGTGATCATGGCAGTCTGTTGATGTGGTTTATAAAGGTCAGTGTCCAGGAGCACAGAGCAGGTTGGAGAATGGTGAAGAGTAGATAGGAGGATCCAACGGGGAGATATTTGGCACTACCTTTACTAACGGTCCACCACCTTTACCCATCAGCAATACTCTTGTATTTGTCCAGATAATAGACTGATGTCCTCAACATAGATGACACAAAAGTATCATCAGATACCAGACCATCACTTGGGGATCTAAATTTGGTTATATTCCCACCTGAGACATAAAGGAACCCTAGCCATCACCAGGTTCTTATTGAAATGTTGTGGTTAGAAATGGCGGGTGAATAAGAAAAACAGAATTAAATAAAACATGCAGATATAACCTCAGCTCCCATATAACTGATCCTGAGGCCTATGTGGACAATTATAGCTGCCTCCTTCTACTACTCATTTGTATTTCCATTACGCCCTGCCAGTCAGCTCAATGACATTCTTTACCTATTGAAGTAACTTATATCTTTATCCTTAGGAGATCTAAGTCCTTGAAAATCCTGTTTTGGGTTACCCTAGTTTGCCATTGAACAGTTTCAATAATTCAGCAACATGAGGAGTCCCCATATTTAGTAGTCTTAGTATCTCATTCAAAATATAACTTATTATTTGGTGAAAGCATTTCTCCTAGTAACTTCAAACCTATTGAGCCCAAGGTAAAGGTTTGGCATGCAACAATTTATCCATAGGACGTTTTCTTCCACTTAGTGCCAAAAGTGAGCCTTTAGAAGACCATTCCATCATTCTGTCAAGCCAACAGTATATGAGTAATGGGGCAGATGGTAAGACTAGTGAATTCTGTGGGTGGGAACCCACTGTCATACTTCCTTAATTATAAAATGCTTTCACTAATTGGGAGCAAACTAATATAGAACATTAAAGCAATGGATAGGCATTCTGTTAGGCCACAAGGGATAGAGCTATGTTAACTGTGCAGACAGGAAAGAGAAATCTTTATTTAGAATTGTGTTTATCCTTGTTAGATCAAATACGACTCCCTCCATGATGATATGAACTCACGCTAATCAACTTGCTACTGGATGACCAGCAGACCCACTAGAAATAGTGTCATATCAGGAGCCCACCAATGGCCTCTGCTATTTGCAGGTTGGGCACTCACCAGTGATAGATTAGATTTTAGTCAAAATGCTTTGTATCTAGAGATGATACACACTCCAGAAATATTTCTCTCCAGGTGAAAATAATTAAAATGACACTTAGGAATTAAAATAATAGCAAATTCAAATTAATTCAGGTTAAGAACATCTGGGTTTTCTTGGCTTATTATTTCAACACATATTTCCTTAGTATTAACTATATGCTAGGTGCTATTTGCAGACTCGGGATACAAAAATGAAAAGTATAATTTCTATCTTCTGGGAACTAAAATATCAAATCAATTTCTAAAAATGTGATAGTAATTACAAATGGGACGTGTGCAAAGTGTTATAAGAAAGAAATCGATCATTCCTGGCGAAGTCAGAGAGGACTTTAGTTAAGAATGTGAATATTGAAGAATGACAAGGTAGTCTAGAAGAAGGTAAGGAAAAGTATGGTATTTAAGAAAGAAGGATGAGCTTTTGCAATATTACTGAGGCATAAGCAGGAGATACCTCTCTTTTTAATAACTAAATATTTCAGTTTGGTTATGACATTGAAATATATGGTCATGCTGGAAGGAGTGAGGAAGAGTGTGATGATTAAAGGCCTAGTTCATGTGAAGCCTTGCAAGCTGATAAGTAGTTTTGCCTTTTCCCAGATGTGGAAACCATATAAAGGGTTTTAAGCAGGAACATTACCAATATTGTGTGTTAGAAAGCACATTCTGTAGAGGGATGAATTGATATAGGGCTAATAGGAGCTTAATCTAAAGGGAGAAGCGATGATGGTGACCTAAGTAGGGTATTTACAAGGATGTTGAAAAAGGGAGGTATCAAAGCAAGAGACATTTAGAAGATAATATCTTTATGACTTGGAAACTGATTGAATGAATGGTGAATGAAAAAGGGCAGACTCTGAAATATCTCATAAGGTTAGGGCTTAAATGGCTGGTTGGGTAATGCTGCTATTTACAGAGATAGGGAATAGGGTACAAGAGAAGAAATAGGCTTTGTGAGGAAAAGAAATTTAATTTGTTTAAATAAAGAAAAGTGATTCAATTCCTAAACGTCATGGAACTAATGTCATATGTAGTTTGGGTTAGTATTTTTTTAAAGGACTTTGAGGTGTGAGTCTGGAACATGAAGTTTTTGAGTTGAAACCATAGATTATAAAGTTAGGAGCATGTTAGTGGAAGAAAAATGATGGATGAGGAACTATTTTAGTAATAGTGTACAGAGTAGGAAATCCTTGGGTCCCTTTATACTTGAAGCTTCATAGGACAGGGAACTTATAGAATAATGCTTGGTGTAGAAAATACTCACAAATATTTCTTAAATGAGGAGTGGAAAAGGAATAAGTGACCTAAGATGAAATGAATGAAATAGAGGAAACACAAATATTTAAGGGGAAATAAAGGAAGGCACAGGAGCTCTGAGAAAGAGGGACCAGAGAGAATTAAGTAAATAAATAAGGAATAGCGCTGTAAAAGTCAAGTCAAAGTAGGGTAGTGGGAAGAAAAGAATGGCCAAGACAGTCAAATGCTGCCAAGATGTCAAATAAGATAAAGTCCAGTAATTAGGAGAGAGAGGAAGACCGTGAGCTAGATTTCAGTGGATTTAAAAGTGAATGGGAAATGAGGAAATGAAGCTAGAAAGTGTAGACAACTCTTTTAAGAAAAATTAGATGAGAAAGAAAAGAAATGAGATGAAAGAAAGAGTCAGGAGCAGATTTTGATTTTTCATCATTTTTGTTGTTGGTCCTAGTCTTTTAAAAAGAATATGATTTCTTTAGCATGAAAGAGGTTTGATCAGGGTTAAATGATGCAAGAGGAAGGGAAAGGTGATATCTCAAAGAGGTGATAGATGGAGTAAGATTTCAGAGAAGATTGACCAGACAGTGGAGGAAATGGCTATAACTTTATCAGTTTAGTGGCAGCTGGAAGTCCCCTCACAGTCACCTTCATTTTGGATTTTGGAGAAACCTGGCTCAGGATTTATCCTGCCCTTTAATATTTTTTTTTTCAGTTTCTGGTTCTGTACCCAGTTCCCATCAGCTGCTGAAGTGCAGAATGTATCCAGGCTGGAGTGGAGGAGAAGGGAAATTGTGGCAGAGTGTGGCGAGAGGGATCTAACACCTGCTTGCATCTTCCCCACACCCAACTTCTTGTGCTCGGGTTTTACACTTTCCTATGGAGTCCTCTTTATTTTTTCCCTCTAAATCAGGGTGGGTTGGGAAATATAAACCCAGGAGTCATGACAAACTTGTCCACGTAGGAAAGAAAAGATGCCCTTGCAGTTTTACTGGGGCATCTGGGTAGTAGTTACAGCAAGAGGGCTTCCTCAGGACCAAGTATTACTTCTTTTCTTTTTCTTTCCTCATTAAGTAAACTTTCTTTGTTCTAATGTGAAAATTCAGAGATGAAAGAGTAAAGTTCCCCGCCCTCAAGAAATTGTTGGTATAGTCAGACAGGAATGTGAAAAACATGAACCAAGTGCCAAGGATGAAGATCCCCTGGAGTGGAGGTAAATATGCAGGTGGATTATGTGCTCCCCAGGCCTGGAACCTGTGCATCCCAAGACAAATTAAAAGAGAATTTTGCTTGGGGGAAGGAAGTTTGGGTATGAGTAGACTGAGGTGACTAATTCTTCAACAGAAGCTAAAAGAAAGGAAAAAGCAGGAGTAAGGAGCACTATTCACTTCGTTAACTATTTATAGGGTACCTACTATGGGATAAGCATTAGTTGAAAAGACCTTCAGCAGTGAGGTGTGGGAGGGTGATGTGCCCCTGTGCAAACTCAGAAAAATCACACAGTACCTGGCCCACTAATTTCCAGCCTAGGATCCCTAGATTATTAAGGGCCCAAGATGGTCATAATGATGGAGCCATGGAATATTTTAAATATTTAAACCTGAACTGAAAGTATTTCAGTATGACAGTATGGAGTGAAAAGTGAGAATTGCTATTATCTAACCTGTAACGGGCCATTTCCCTACTGGCCATACTAAAGTATTTTTATTTCACCAAGCATTCACAATCTGTGTGTGTGACACACATTATGTTCCTTCTGCTTCCTCTCAGTCCTCTACTGGTTAATTCTAATAAGTCTTTTAAGACTTGCTGCAAGTGCCACCTTATCAGGCCCACTCTAGGTCAAGTTTCCCTTCCAGATTCCCACACCGCCTTGTACTTTCAAAACTTTGATCACTCACACTGCATTTAAACTCTGTTTTCATTGATGTCCCCCACAGGACTGTGAGACCCTCCAGCATCGGAACTATCTGTGATTCATCCCTGAAGTTCCAGCATCCACCAGGATGTCCCATCTAACATAATGCCCAGCTCACATGAGGTGCTTTATAAACATTTGTTTAATAAAGTTAAAGTCAGAAAGAGAGCAAGAATGCTTTATTATGACTAAACATTTTATTTCTGTCTTTTTTTCTTCTATTCTTTTTCTTTTAGCTGTTTTAAAAGAGTCAGCCAACTCACTCAATGGATGTGCAAACTTTCTTTCCCAAAACAGATGTCTGCTTGAATTTTGTCTTGGGACACTCATTCTCAGAGCTGGGGGACCACATAATTCTCTTCCATTCTAGGGGGACTTGACCTGACACTGCATGGGGCAATGGAGCACCAGACTGGGGGTCATAAGAGGGGGTTCAGATATGTCTGATGAAGATTTTTATATAGTAAAGAGATCTGACTCTTCCACTAAATTATTTTTTTATTGTTTCTATGTTATTTACCATCTCTGAGTCTTACTTCCTCTATAAAATAAGGGGGGTAAGGAGATGTTGTGAACCATGTGGGAAGTAGGATAGTGTGGGGAGACAGACTGGGACAGTGTGGAATCAGATATTTCTGGGATTAAAACCTAGCTACATGTCCTCTTTGTCATGTAACTTCCCTGAGTATCAATGCCCCTGGGTGAGAGGGAATGATGATACCTGGCTCTTCAAGCTATTGTAAAAATGTGTAGGCAAATGTAAAAGCCATCTGCTATCTGGTAGACACTGGACAAATTATATTCTGCCTCTCTACCTTATGGAATATTTCATTTGTCCTACTTTCATATTCTAGATTTATATCCTCCCACACTTAATCATATTCAATACTGTCTTTAACTCTCCTCATATAGTTATTTAAATACTTCATCCCTTTCCCTTTCCTCATTTATTCATTTAAAATATTCTATTTATTCACTCAGTATTTTAAGCTAAAGAATTTATTTGGAAAAATTCTACCTCTGCTCTCTCAGTATGGGACTTGTGGTTCTCAAAATTTTTGCTCTCAAGAACCCATTATGCTGTTGAAAATCATCCAGGAACTCAAAGCATTTTTGTTTATGTGGCATATATCAATTAATATTAAAAATTAAAACTGAGGAATTATAGGAATATGTATTAATTTATTTTAAAATAACAATAGTAAATTCATTGCATGTTTATAGAAATGACATTTTTTGAGAAATAACTATGTTTTCTAAAATAAAAACAATTAGTGGAAAAGTGAGGCATTGTTTTATATTTTCAAATCTTTTTAATATCTCATTTAATAGAAGATAACTGGATTCTCATATTTGCTCTGCAGTCAGAATCTGTGCAATATTTGTTTTGTTGATGTCTATGAAGAAAATCCAGATAGGTAGTAGGGTACAGGATTCATTTAAAGAAACTTTTCAGACAATTGTGGATATTGTTCTTTGATATTACACCAAAACTTGACAAGTGGTAATTTCTTTTTTAAAAAAATATTATTATTTATTTCAGAGAGGAAGGGAGAGGGAGAAAGAGATAGAAACATCAATGATGAGAGAATCATTGATTGAGTGCTTCCTGCATGCCCCTGATTGGGGATGGAGCCCACAACCCGAGCATGTTCCCTGACTGGGAATCAAACCGTGACCTCCTAGTCCATAGGTCAATGCTCAACCACTGAGCTATGCCAGCTGGGCACAAGTGGTAATTTCCTAAAGTGGTCATTTTTTACTTGCAATGTGAAATCTGAAAACACATCAATGAGCTTGTCACATTCTACTACACTGAAATCTACTGCTCTATCTTTCCTCTGGAATGGTTTTTGAAGCCCATGCTTAATTTTGTAACATTACTCATTGGTCATATGGAAAATATCAGTACACTGAATTATTATGCACATCTTCAAAATGTTGGCTCATTTCATTATGCAATATTAAAAAATACATTCCTTATTTATCACCACGAATTTTATCAGAAAATCTCTCTTAGGATGTTGTCAAGCTCATAATGGCAGATACAAGTTTTGCAAAATGTAAATTTTTGCTTGAAAACCTAAATTTAATCATTGGCAACAAATGTCATGAGTTGTTCTTTTTGAAGTGATAGGCTCTTTTGATTCATTATTGAAAAAATGTATGATATATTCCCAAGTCTGAATAACCATAATTTATCTTTCAGTCATTCTTATAAGCAATAAATATAATCTTTACTGCTTCATCAAAAACATTTAAAAGTAAAATTGGCTTTTACTTTTGTTTTTTTAACTGTGCATGCATATTGTTAATGAAATATGACTACTAATCCAGTTTGGTGGCACTGCCTTGACTCATGCTAAAGCATCAACAGTGTTACTCCCCATGGCTTTTGTACCATCAGTCAACACAGTGTCAGCACAAATGTCAACACAGTGAAAAAGCAATTACTTTTTCTATTATTATTGAACATAGTTTTTACCTCACAGACTCCCTGAGAGAATCTTGGGTATCCCTGAGTTCATAGACCACATTTTAGAAAACATTTCTAATATTTTTTGTTTTAAGAGATGAACTAGCCTCAATTGTGGACTAAGATCAAGCATAATTTGAAAGCATTTCTCACTTTTCTTTGACAATGACCATGGCTTCCTTTCCAGATGACATCTGTCTAGTATGTAATTGATGACTACATTCAAGTAAACATGTGGAAAATGAGAGCAAGTGGGTGTGTGGGCTCAGAGGGAGTTGCTTGTTTGGAGGATGATGGGAGAGTGCAGTTCTGGAAGAAATTCAGTTCTATGAGTGTGTATTTCTGGTCTTCAAAAGATTACCACATACATGCTGTCATACAATTTATAATGTGCCTGAGGGAGTTAGCTTAATGTAGAGAAGAGACATGAGTTTTACACTCAGCCAGGCTTGGGTTCCAATACCAGCTCAGTTGCCACTGTATATCTATGTGGTCTTTTCCAAGTTACTTTACCTTGCTAAGTCTTAATTGTCCCATCTGAAAAATGAAGCCACAGTGCTTATAATATTATGATGGTATACATTTAAAGGATGAAATGCTGAGTGGATGCTCTGATGAGCCTTAGAGACCCCTCTTCAGGAATGGACCTACTTCCCCAGCTGCAGGGAGTGCTGCTAAAGATGGCCCTCCATGTCAATCCTCCTTGGAAAAAAGAAGGAAACTGCTTAGCCCAATGTCACACATTCTTTTAAGGAGGAGCTTGCTTCCAATGACTGATCAATGGCTGGGCTATCTCATTGTAACCTACTATTGCTCTGAAAGGCCATCTCAACACCAGAACTCCTGGGATCAGCTGAGGCCTTGTTGGGAGCATAGCACAGCTCAACTTCTCACTCTGCTTAACCCTATGTCTTTCCTCTTCCTTTCCACAATTGTCCTCCCCAAAGTACTCCTGAATAAAGTCCTGAATGCTAAGTCTCAATTAAAAGTCTAGTTTCTGGTGAACTTAGCCTGAAGCAGATGCTTCATTCATATTATAATTATTATCTATAATTCTCCACTTCTCCCTATGATGGGTGGGCCCTGGTAGTTGGGATAGGAGCTTTGTATGCTAAGTACCTAGATGGTTGTAAGAAGAAAGTTTTGAGGCTGGAGCCAGGAGAGGGCTAAACTGATGTCCATAATTAGGAGGGCATCAATATAGTTTGTGGGAGGAAGAAACCAAGTTGTAATGAGAGAAGAGATAGGAAGACTGGTAAAGAAGAAAACAAGAAGAACCTCCTCTGGAAGAAGAGTAAGAAGAGGAGGCTTGGGGGTTCAGACACATCTTATGATAATTTTTATATAGTAAGAATTCTAGAACCACTGTGCTTGAGTTCATGTTCCAGTTCTGACACTTACTTTCTCTATAATTGAGCAAGTTACTTTATACCTCGATGTTTCATTTTCTTCATCCATAAAATAATAATAGTAAAGGCATCTACTTCAAAGTGTCATTCTGAATGAGTTCATTAGAAATAAGAAGGTGAAAAAAAATTTTCCCCCTCACATAACAGCTACAATCCAATAGGAAGCCAGAGAAGTATACACAAATTATAGTAATAAGGTTTTCTGATGTGGTGTACATAACTTATTAGTTTTACAGCAGACATAGTTCTTCAGGCCATGTGGGAGAAAGGGTGAAGTCTTTGTAGACAAAGTGATACTTGAGAGATTGTAGAATAAGTAGGACTTTGCTAGGGAAGACAAACATGGAAAGAGAGGTTGGCACATGAGAAAGCTCAGAGGTGTGAGAGGTTTGGAGTCCATTAGGATTTCTAATGTTATTGATTTTCTCTGAAAGCTACAATCTATGGGAGTGAATGGATGGTCAGAGATGACATTCAGAAGTGGGCAGAAATCAGCCAGCTGTGCTGGATTCTATGCCAGCTGGGATTTCATCCAGTGGGTGCTGAGGAGCAGAGAGTGACAAGATCAGATTTACATTCCAGCATCTTGGAAGAAATGAATTAAAGGTGGGGAGCCTGGAGGCTGAGAAAGACATTCTCAAACCTTCTCTTCTTTCTTGTAGATATTTAATAATATTGGCTAATTGAATTCATATTTAGAAAGTAATTTTGGAGCTCTTATTCAAACTGTTAATTAAATTTTTATGTTAAAACTA
Source organism: Eptesicus fuscus (assembly GCF_027574615.1). Classification (NCBI taxonomy): domain Eukaryota; kingdom Metazoa; phylum Chordata; class Mammalia; order Chiroptera; family Vespertilionidae; genus Eptesicus; species Eptesicus fuscus. Next base: position 38,235,365 of record NC_072481.1, on the reverse strand, counting down.
GAGGCCTGGTGCATGAAATTCATGCACTGGAGGGGGTGGTGTCCTCAGCCCAGCCTGCACCCTCTCCAATCTGGGACCTCTTGGAGGATGTCTGACTGCCAGGATGATCCCTGCCACAGAGATCGGGCCTAAACCAGCAGTCAAACATCCCTCTCACAATCTGGGACTGCTGGCTTCCAACTGCTTGCCTGCCTGCCTGATTGCCCCTAACTGCTTCTGCCTGCCAGCCTGATCACCCCCTAACCACTCCAGTGCCAGCCTGATCGATGCCTAACTGCTTCCCTGCCGGCCTGATTGCCCCTAACTGCCCTCTTCTGCTGAGCCATTCACCCCTAACTGCCCTCCCCTGCTGGTCTGATTGCCCACAACTGCCCTACCCTGCCGGCCATCTTGTGACCACATGGGGGCGGCCATCTTGTGCGAGGGTGTGATGGTCAATTTACATATTACCTCTTTGTTATATAGGATTGTAAGTTGCAGCAACCTTTTGGAGTGTGATTTGGCAATACCTGTCTATTTTGAAACTTTAACCCCCAATATTTTTCTAGATATGTAGACAAACTTATTTGAATATGAATGTTCCCTAAAACATTGTTTGTAAAATCTAATGACTAAACATAAACTTGATATGCATAATTATTGGATTGATTACATTGAATTATGGTAATTTAATGGACTACTATGCAGTTGAGAAAGAATGGAAGAGGAAGGTATATGCACACATGTGAGACAGTCCTTACCTTGTACTTACTGGAGAAAGAAAGGAAGATGTAGAACACAGTATCTAGTGTCCCTTCATTTGTATAGACACATGAAATACATGGAAAGTTTTTGGCAAAAAGCTCAAAAAAGGATCATAGTGATTGCCTTTGGAGAGAGGAATAGGCTGACAAATGGTCTGGAGTGGAAGAATGTTATGGAATGAATGTTTGTGTCCCCCCAAAGTTCCTATGCCTACATCCTAACCCTCAATCAGCTGCATTTGTAGATTGGACCTAAAAGGAGGTAATAAAGGTTAAATGATATCATAAGGGCAAGATTCTGATCCAATAGGATTAGTGTCCTTATAAGAAGTGACATCAGCCAAAACCGGTTTGGCTCGGTGGATAGAGCGTCGGTCTGCGGACTGAAGGGTCCCAGGTTCGATTCCGGTCAGGGGCATATACCTTGGTTGCGGGCACATCCCCAGTGGGGAGTGTGCAGGAGGTAGCTGATCGATGTTTCTCTCTCATTGATGTTTCTAACTTTCTATCCCTCTCCCTTCCTCTCTGTAAAAAAATCAATAAAATATATATTAAAAAAAAAAAAAAAAGAAGAAGCGACATCAGAGATCACACTCTCCATGCAAGCACAGGAAATTAGAGGACAGAGAAAAGGCAATTAGAGGACAGTAATAAGGCAGTGGTCTGTCTACACGCCATGAAGAGAGCTCTCACCAGAAACTGAACTACCTGGCACCTTGATCTCAGACCTCCAGCCTCCAGAACTAGACAAAAATAAATATTGTTGTTTAAGCCACCCGATCTGTGGTATTTTGTTTGTCAGTCCTAGTAGACTAATAGAAAGAGAGACTTACTTTAATTGTAGTTTTTTCCTTTACATTATAGATAGCTTGGTGAAATTATTTGTGTCCCCAAGTCTCATCAGCCTAAGAAAGAGCCACTGAATTAAGGGAGTAGGAAACACCTGCCCCTCCCTTCATGAGAGTCTTGAAGGTTCCAGTTCTCTCCCTTTCCTTTCCCTGGCAGTGGGCTGAAGGTCATGTCCTACCCAGAGGCCATCAGTTTACAGTTTACTGCTATTGTAGACAGCTCTCTGCTGCCTAGAAGATTCTAGCAGTAGATGCTGCTGTTCCTTCCAAATTTGGTCTTTGGCATCAGTGTTACTCCATTGGCCTGAGCCTTTCAGGTTGACCTGACTGGTATAAGAGCAGCAGCAAAGCATGGTAGAAAATGTGTGGTTGTTCATATTAGACAGGTTTACATTTGAGACCTTATCTCTGCACCTTATTAGTAGTCTTGCCATAGCCATCTATACAATTTCTGAGTCTGTTTCTTCATTTGAAAAAAGGGGGGTAAGAATCAATAGTGTGCAGAGATTCATTATGAAGATTAGCAAAAAACACACAGAGTGTGACTGTCACCTAATTAGGTACCTTGTAAGTGGCAACTATTATTTCAAATGACAGTATTATTTTTCTTGTCTCTTTGGAACTCTTAGAAGTACTTTTCCAATTCAACAAGCAACCAGTGACCATTCTTTCTCTGAGGAATGGGACTGTTCCCTCTGTATCAGGACTGTAACTTCCCACTCTTTGTTTTATGGCCTCTAATTTGGAGGAGTTTAGGATCTGTTCTGTCTGGGTTCATTGGAAGACATTTGTATGCCAGTGCCCAGTATCCACAGATAACCACAGGTATTCCTTTCTTGTTGACCTTAACTACTAAACACTGTGATCTTATTTTAACTTCTGGTTATTTTCTGGTCAGCCTTTAGCTTGAGCACAATCTTTAAATGAACCACCTTTGTTTGAAAATTTCCATACATACCAACTTGGGCAAACACATTCAACAAATTCTTACTTGTGTCTCAGGCAGACAGTTTAATAAAATGAGAACATTGGCTTTGAGGTCAAACATTCTTGTATTGATTTTGTTTTTGTCCCTGCTAGTTGGCGAAATTGGGTAAATTACTCAGCTTTGGTTATGTAATCTGTCCAGTGGAAGTAATTCCTATCTCATAGACTGGTTGTGAGCACTCAATGGATTATTAAATGTCAAGTCATTGATATAATGCCTAGTATATATTAGGTACCTAGTAAATATTAGTTCTCCTTTTATCTCCTTGCAAAGAAGAAAACTGTTAGCCTTTAGAGGTGTGCCAGAGCATGTAATGTCAGCTTGAGGTTGAAATTGGCTTCCTCCACCTCCAAATTAAAATTACCTTTAGACTATAGATTAGAGAGCCACAGCACACTTTAATGATAAACAGTAGGCTTTTCGAGGCAATTTTGAAAATAACTTTTAACAATTTTACAAGGGTATTTGTTATAAAATGCTACCCACTAATCGTATGCACATCTTTGATATTATCCATTCACCCTGCTTCTTCCAATGATTTAGGGCAATTTCATTTTGTACTGACATATTTTTGCAAGCTATCCTAAATTCTTTATGAAAAGAGTAAGGGTGTAGAACACATAAGCAAAACAATAAGATGAAGTACAATAAGTAAAACATCCAAAGAAATGATTTATCCAGGACAAGTTTTGCCTCAGTGTGTGCTTTGCATCTTCATTAGGCTGAAAGCCTTGAGAAAAACATACCATTTAAATGACCAAATGCTACTTGACCTTTCTTTTTTTTTCCTACACACAAAAAACAATATCCAAAGGACGAAACTTTCTAATATGGAACAAATTCTTATTTTTCTCTGGCACATCATTTATGGGCTTGTCAAAGACAAAGGAAGAAAGTCTTGCTGAGGGTCATGGGAGCCTGTGGTGCTTGCAATGCACCTGGCATCCCTGGATCTGTCTCCTACTGGGGCACAGGGCTGTGTGGAGGGCTGGATGTTTTCAGTCACACACTTGCTTTGTCTGTAGCATTAACCCTATGAGCCTTCTCCACTCTTTCCATAACATTTGGCATGTATCTCTTTCCCCAACCCTGGGTTGATAGGACAAACTGGTAGAATCAGTTGACACAATCTCTATCAGAAGCCACTGAGCTCGTCTTATCCAGAGCCAACAATGCACAACACACAAGATGGCTAACCTCCAAGGTCACTGCACATTAACAGACGGGAGGGGAATTATCAGTGGAGAAATACAATCAAGCACCATGTGGATGGGTGACAAGAAGTCCTCTGGCCAGAGAAACAGATTACATACCAGCACTACCTTGGCTCACTGCCCTGAAGGAATACATAGCAATCCACACTCAGGGAAAATTCCATGAAATAGCAGAGCAGGACATCCTGAAGCCAATGGCAACACATTCCAAGAAAAACATCCAATGAACCAAACCCCAAACAACACAGACCTCAGAAACGTAAATAAAAATTAACTGAAAAAGGAAACCTTCGAAGTCTTGAGAAGGAACACAACAGATTAAGTGACCACAAAACACTAAAATACCAACTAGCTATTTACCCACTGCTTTGTGGTAAATACAAGGCCCTAGTCTCCAGGAGGTTATTTCTGGGCGCCAATGACTTAGCACATAGGCCAGTAAAGAGCATGGACTTTGTTTTCCTCCCCAGGGCAAGTGGCATTTATAATAGGCCTGAGAACCAGAAGGAAGTGCCTTTGAGCCTCTTAGTCTTATAGCTATTTATAAGGATGAGCAAGGAGCAGAGGGTGGGAAAAGCACTGGGTGTAGCATCAGAAGCCTTGGGTTTGCATACCCTGCCCTGCCACTTACTCTGCTGTCTTGGGCAAGCTATTAATTCACTCGAGTGTTGGTTTCCTCATTTGGAGAAATAAATGGGTAATAATTATTATTATTTCTCCCTCACAGGATTGATCTGAATATTAATGAGAAAATGGATGTGAGGAGTACTTCAGAAGAGGCAAAGTATAATACTAGTACAATGGTCAGTCATTAAGGTTGCTGTTCCAGTTGTTCTTACCTTCAACTAGAAGAATGTCACAGATCATAGGAGAATTAACATTCACTTACCTTGGGTGACTTTCCTGAGAACCGAGGCATGACCCTTTGAGCATCTTTTTAGCCAATTTGGCTAACATCTGTAACCATTCACTTTCTTTAAAAGGTTATAGAGTATGGTTTAAACTTTTCTTGATGACTTAGAATCAAAGTTATGAACCCCAGCTATTGTTCTAAGTAGCAGGAGTGTTACTTCTGTTTGTGTTTGTTTTTTATTTTATCTCCTTCTGGGAGGTCAAGCATAGTCTCCACTGATTTGTCTTAATAGCTTCTCTTACCTCTATTCTGCTTGTCCATATATAATTTGGTCAAAAATCAGGTAAACTAGTTTTTTAGAAAACAGTGATAACAATAATCAGAGTCTATATTTAGAACCTCTGTGATAAAATATGTGGTATTCATGCAGGGGCTTTGAAAGCACCATGGCAAAACTCAAAGGTTTTTTTTTAGGCCTGAGATTAGAGAGTGGAATGTGTTAGAAAAGTTGACCTCAGGGTAGACATGTGATACCTGAGTTAGGAATACTTTGGATCTATTGGATCTGCTCACATGTCTTTCACATTTTTGATGTGGGAGGTGCAACTGTGATGATCATCATTTTACAGTCAGCAGAAAACAGAATGAGAGTCAGAAGGATTAATGTTAGGGACAAGGAAGTGTCTTGAGAACTTGTGGGGCATTCCTATGTGTTGATCAATGCATGATATCTTAGACTGTTTTGACTAAATTAAACTCCCCATTTCCACTGAGAATCATTCAGTTCAGGGAAATTAGTTATTGGATTTATTTCTTCTCTAAATTGGCTTGCTGTAAGATCTTATTAATCTTATCCAAAAAACCCTTTTTTAGCAGTATAGTTTCCCACCATAGTGGAATCATGATAGAATCACAGGACATTCATGTTAGAAGAAACCTTTCAGGTCTTCAGCCTTGTGGTTCTCATATGCTACTCTAAAGACCCATGTTTGGTCCTGACCGATTTTCACCAGTCTGTGGGAAAATGAGGGGAAATATGAGGACAATAAGACAATTCAGCACTTTTTCCATAGTCAGTCTTTTCAAGTTAATGTATTTTATTTAAAGAGATGCCTTGTATTCTGAAAATTTGTTCTCTTTTTGGAGGGGGGGGGGTGTTCTTTTTCTTTTGTTTGAAATGATTGTAATAGTAAGTGGCAGTTATCTGAAAAATATCTATTTGTCAAGTCAAACAGTTGGCCATTCTATGTGAGGCTTCTGGTTTGTGGTTGTTGTGCTTGCTTGTTTCATCTATGAAGTTCAAAAGTTTGAGAACTTCAGATCTAGATTAGCGCCTTCATTTTCAGACAGGGGAACAGAGACCCTGAGAAAATTGCCAAAGTTCACACAACTGTGAAGTTAGAAAGCTAGGACCGCAGCCTGGGCTTGCTGTTCTGTCTGCTCCACAGCTGTGTCCTTTAATAGCTAGAATGTCAGTATTATTACTGATTCTGTAGGATGAGAAACATGAGACTCTTATAGAAGAAAGGATTGGAGAAAAGGGAACCTCTATTTCTTGAAGCATTAGCAAGGCACAGTGCTAATGCTTCACTTGTGTTATTTTGTTTATTTTTCACAGCAACTCTAAAAGGAAGATAAAATTGAATGCACATTATAAATGAAGAAAACGAAGTTCAAGATGTGGGATAACTTGATGACTCAGCATCCATCAAACCAAATTACCACCTAGTGTCATATTCAACAAACATCAACTGAGTGTCTTCTCTGTACAAATCTAATGCTAATGTAATTGAAATATCTTAGCAAATTATAAAGCAATATACAAATAGGCAGTAACTGTTTACTGTTTTTTTCTGAAACAATCCTCGGAGATAAGTAATCATCTATCTCCATTTTACAGATGAAGAACTTAAGCTAAATGACTTGTCCAAAGCCATATATATTGGCATGTTGTTGGAGCTGAGGCTGCCTTTCTGAATCCTAATCCTGTCCTCCTTGCTCTATACCATGTTGGGGATATCTTTTTCTGGAGATTAAACATAGCGCACCAGCAAAACTTTAGTCTGCAAATGCTCATGAGCCAATAGGCCACAAGTGTTGCTTTGAAAAGGTAGGAGCAAAAGAAGAGTTGATGGAGATACCAGGCATGAAAGGGTTGTAAGTTCTGGACTTTCCAATAATAAGCCATTCTCCTCCAGATGATTTTAATAATCTCCAGCACATGTGTTCTAACCCCTTGATGCTGTACAATATGTGTAACCAAATAAAAGAGCTCTCCAGATTCAGAGATTTACTGTTTGTGATGGGAAAAGGCCAACCAGATGACATCATTTATATTCCAAATATGAGCTGCTGCCAAGGCTGGTGATGTTAAGCTGGAGAAATTGATCCTCAACATTATTCTGTGAAGGAAAAAGAAAAAAAAAAGGTCTTGGCCTAGATAGTATCATTTTTTAAAATTTATGTGAATATGAAGACAAGTTTAATAAATTTCGATTTTATCCAGAATTGCTTAGGTTCAATGTATGTGTTGTTTAGGTACACGATTACTTCTATATAATTAAATTTACCAAGTCAGGAGATAAGATGTTATCATTTTGATATTGTTGGTGTTGAATGAATAATTGATGAGGAGTTGACTTGAGGCTGGTCTGTTTCAGCAAGCTTGATCAGGGCTGTGGTAGTCATTTGTTCAAAAGCAAAGGTATCCAATTTGTAACAGTGGAGTGTAGTAAGCTCTGCCCCCATTCCTCAACTTCTTCCTTCCTAACACAACCATATTTTCTTTCAAGTGCCAATATCCTCCACTGTGAGACATGGGGAAAGTTGACACCATCCCTGTTTCAAAAGTAGATCTCAATTCACCTAAGCCAATAAACACATAGCATTTCCCCCATGACCAGTGATACAGAAGTGACTTGTGAGTATAACCAGAAGGGACTTAGGTTCCATGCTTGAGAAAAAGGGCTTTTTCTCTCTCTTCTGGTGGATGATAACAGAGACACATAGCCTCAATTGCTATTGGCATTCATTTTACAGTCTCAAGGGTGATCAAGTTTAGGATGAGTTCATGTTCAGGATAGCTGAATGGAGACAGAAACAAACAAAACAAAGTTGGTTTGATGATATCATTGAGCCTCTGATTATATTATTATTTTTATTATTTAATTATTTAAATCAGCTTGAATTTCTATTGCTTATAGCTAAAACCATCTACGTTGGTAAAGAAGACAAAATTTGCTTCCTGAGGTACCATCAACTTTTCCAACCACATTCTCATGGTATGTATATTAAAGACAGAGAGTCTTAAATCTATGTCTATAGTTGCCACCACAATCAGGGTGGTTTTCTAAAGCAAAAATTACTTATAACACTCCCTAGCTTCTTGATCTTGCCCCTCCAGCCTTATCTACATCCCCAGCTTCAAATTTATCCATGCTCATCAGCCACTCTGACATCTTTTCATCATCTCTCACCTCTAGCCATGCTCATACTTTTCCCACTGACTAACAATCTCCTTGACTACCTTTTCCCCACACTTGCCCTTCATCAAGCCTTGGTGTAGGCATCATTTCCCCTAGGAAGCCCTTTCTTCACTGGTTCTCCCAATACTTCTCCTGCACCCTATTCATTCCCTATCATAGCACTTCCCACTCTATATGGAAATGACCCATAATCTCTGTTGAACTGTAGGTCCAATGAAGACAGGAAACATCTGTTCTGTTTACAGTTTTGTCCCCAGGACTTAACACATAGTTGGTACTACATAAAATATTTGTTGAAAGAATGATGAATTAATTACCTATGTCTATTTAAACTTTCCTCTCTGCCTAGTGCCCAAGTGCCTTCATATGGCTTTCAATGATCTGGCCCTGAATTCCTGTCTAGACCCCAATCCTGTTACTCACCACAGATTTCTTATTTAAAGTGCACTAAATCACACATCTTCTGCTGTTTCTTGCTTCACTGCTCATGATGGGTATCTTACCATTTTCTAAATGACTCATTATTGTGTAGCTCTGCTTCTTCAGGTTGGGATATATATATATATATAAACAAACAAAAGAAAACCCAAATCCTGGGTTTGAATTCTTCTCAACATCTTCTCAGTTGTGTGACATGAGGCAAGTACTTAATCTCTCATCTATCATGTTGGGGTAAAATTGTACCCAAAAGGACTGTTTGAAGATGCAATGGATGTATTCCTTGCACTAAGTTCTTAGAATAACCCTATTTGCTGAATCACTGTTGAACTTTTACTTCTGGTTTCAGAATCAACAACCACTTTGATTGTAAGTTATTGATTTGAAAAAGTAAAATCAAAGAATAAAAGTTGACCATAAATTTGAATGTCAGGAAAAGAAAATGTTTGAGGAGGAATAAAGTAGCCTTGCAGGGTCTTTATTCTCTGCTTTAAAGTCTGTAGAGTTTCTGGTTAGCAGGAGTATTGTTTGGAGTTAGTGGGAACATTGTTTGGGAAGTTAATTTGGTTTGGCTAAAATGGTCACTTCATTATGGCTAAATCTGCAATTTCCAGGAAGTTACTGAGTTTCCATAGTTTTAATAACAATTGCAAAACCCACAGGGCAATCCTTCAAGGCCAGTTAAGAGCCTTGTGACAAGTGTTTAGTGGTGCCTTTAAGATGCTGCTGGGCAAGAGCTGAAGAGCTGTATGGAAGCCCACCAGAAAGGGGTACAGAAATTAGATGCTGTATTTAAACAGGACTTTCCTTTACTTAAATGTTTTCCCTATTGAGTGACAGAACACATGTGTACTTTGGAACAAGAGAGCTAGTTTTGAATCTTGGCTTATCTACCTACTGGCTATATGATATTGGGCATGCTACTTAACCTCTTTTATGATTCAGCTTTCTCATTTGTCAAATGGAGATATTATCTGCCTTGCCGAGTTTTTGTGGTAATAACATGGGATCATGGATGCAAATCAACCAGCAAAATGCAGAGTGCTTAGTAGGTGTTCAATAAAGGTGATTCTATTGCTGATCTTTTATTATTATTGGAAAGTATGTATTTCCTATAAATTGTCTTGGATCACCTCAGACTTGGGTAGGTGAGGCAGTCCCTTTAGACCTGATTGACAAGCCATAAGGGAGAAGAGATATAATCCAGGAGGTATTAGAGTCATATTCACTTAACATTTTAACCTTTCTGAAAGCTTTATTCATTATGAAGGTGGGCCAATACAGTGTCATAGAATGTCAGTATCTATATCCACATTCCTCATTGTGGATGGGGTGGAGTGAGGATTAAAAGTAAGCTCTCATAAAATGGGCTGAGAGGATGAGAAATAAAGGTGGAAATAGGGAAAGGATGTCCTGAGACTCAGTTTCTTCATTTGAAAAATAAAGAGGTGGGATGAGATTAGTGTTACCTAATTATGGACCACCAAATTGCTTTTATTTTCTTTGCGGGATCTCAAGAGAGAGGAGATGAAAGGAAGGATAGAGAAGAGAGAAACTGAGAAATCACCATGCTTAGAAGCAGGAAGGGGCAGGATACAGGTCCTAATATTTGGTGTCTTTGGTTTATGGACTCCAGGTAAGACTTAAGGTTCCTTCTAACACTTTTTATTCTTTTTTTTTTTTTTAATAAAACAACAACAAAAACTAAGGACCAAAAATAATGAAGCTTTCAAGAAGAATGTACTTAGCTAAGCAAACATTTACTGAGTAGCTACCAGCAGCAATTGTACTAAGTGCTGGGGATATGAAGATGGCAAGAATGTGGTCCATGATTCCATTGACTCCTATGTCTAGTGGGGGAGAAAGAAACGATGTAAGTAACTTCAATAAAATGTGAGGAGTGCTGTGACAAGGTAAGTCCAGGGACTGTGGAAGCTCTGAGGAAGCAACCTGGTGGCAGATGTCAGGGAAGATGTCCCCAAGGAGGTGATGCCTCTGCTAAGCCTTGGAGGATGGACAGGTGTCAGCCTTGTAAGGGGAGGTGAAGGGCAGTGCACCTGCTCCAAGCAATGACCCTAGCAACTCTGCTTTATTCCTCTGAATTGCTCCTGGGGCAGCAACATGGAAATCATTCCAAATTGTTGGCGTGGGATGGTTTATTTTGGACATGCTCATCACTGAGTACATATTTTTTCAGGATTTGTGAGGAGATGGATTTCCATGTATGCTATGCTTCAGCATGTCTCCTCCCGGTGTTTATTTACTGTGCTTTATTCCATAACCTAGCAGGGTGTCGCAGCTGGAGGCAGCTGGTGGTAAATAAATAGCTTCCATTACCCAATCCCATCACCATCCTCCATCCTGCTTCGAAAACATGGTCTCAGCCCTTGGGGTCCTCCACCCTCAAATGCATTGCAAAGTGTCAAAGCCCTGTGGAGTTGCAGGAGTGTTTCCTTTTGAAAGTGAAATTGAGAGTTAAAGTAAGGGCAATTTAGGGCACCGAGAACTCAGACTAGAAAACGATCATGTAGGCTCCTTGATAGAGAAACAAAGACACAAACAAATAAATGAAGGCAAATCAAACTTCTCATACTGTGGTCTGCTGTCCAGATGATTTGGGGGTGATTCAACTGAACATGGTTTGGTGGAAACTTTCCTATGTACGTTTTGCTTTCCCATATTTTAGCTCATTTGGTGATTCTGTGTTACGTTTGTCAAACCAATAATGAGTGGATGAAGAATTTATGGGAGGGATAAAGGAAGGCATCAGGAGCATCTACTTTCTGCTTGTCAGAGGGCTTGTGTGGTAGAAATTCTGATACAGACACACAATGTCACATGACTTCCCTGTTTCAAAAACTACATGCAGAAAGGAAGGGGAATAGCCCAGAGATTCTCACCCCAGTTCTTTCTGAGAGAGAAACCATGGGCTTTCGGTTCTATCCAGTACAGTCTGAGATCTCCGTGTGCTCTGAGTGTGAGTGGGGGTCTAGTGGCATGCAGGAAGGGGGAGAACTCAGACATTATTAGAGGAGAGGAAGGAAGGTTTTATATTCCTGAGGGGGCAAACTCCAAGAAGCCTCTCAAAAAAGGAAGCTAAACACATATATTTAAAATTGGACACAGTATTTATCCTTTAAGATATTTAAGATTACTAAAGGGTCAAAGTATTTGTCTAAGGAACGAAAACACTGGATATCTAGAATTTTTTCTTTACTCATTTAATATGAGTATTAGTGAGTGATAATAAAGTAGAATGAGACATTCTTACAACTTTGCCTTGATAATATCCCCAATAATATTCTTTTACTAGGCAGGCATTTTTCTTAAAGTAAGCTTGATAAGTCTGGGGGAATAGCTCTTGGCAAGTAATAGATCAGAGTAAGGCCAGAATACTGCCATAAAAACAGTTTCCATTAGACTCTGGTACATACAAGTAGCTGCTACCAGCTCTATTGGTGCCTGAGCAACAAAAACGGATCCAGGGGAAAACGATGGAGGCCTTGTGGTAGAAATGAATGCATTTCATCTCCAACAAACCTGAATGTGATCTCCCTCTGAGCCTTTCCTGTTATTTTGATGAAGTTCACATCAAATGAGTCCTCAAGAGCAGACAACAAATAAAGGAAAAGCATAGTCAAGAAAAATGGTATGTTTTGCCTTTTGAGAGAGATTTATCCTCCTCTTAATAATCCAATTAATTGTTTTTGTTTGTCTGTTTGAACTGCACACAGTTTAGGGCATCTGACAAAGTCTCCATGTTACTGAGTACTGAATCTATTTCAAGCTGCTCTAAACACCGAGATTAGAAAGATTTGCCACAGAAATTTGGATGCATATCCGAAAGATTCCAAAAAGTAAACGGTTACTGTGTAGTGAACACAAAAGAAAATTGCACACCTCACCTTCTCTAAAAATGTTCTCTTACTGGCTTTCTCTAGGCAATTTTGAAGTAATCTTATGAGAAAGGGTATGAAGTCTAAGATGTATCCATATGCACAGAAAGATGCTCGTAGTAGTATTGGGAAGGTTGTTTTTTTAATATCTCTACATGCCATCACTGACTGTATTAAATACGTCATACTAAAGACAAACAAAGACCAAGTAATCAAGCAGTCACATTAAGACCATTTGGGTTATTTGGGTGGGGGGTTGTTGTTGTTGTTCATTTTATTTTGTTTTAATCTGAATTGTTGGTGTCAACAATGTTCATTTAACTTATGGAAGATGGTCATTTAGGGGCCCTAAGCACAGGTAAGTGTGTTAAAGACAACAATATAATTTTCTTCTGACTTTACCTTTCTTCCTAAATTTACCAGCCTGCAGTAGTGTCATACTATAAAGGTACTTATATAATATTTATTAGGCATTTTTAAATCTATTGACTTATACACAGTGGCACAAAATAGCATGTATTAAATCGCAGTGATCTCTCCTGCCCCAGCTCCTTTTTCCTTTTCTGGCTATGGAGATAGTGTGAGGAATCTGTAAAGATAAATATAAGGTGAGATTAATGCATACTTTAGGTATTTTTCCCTCATTCTGGCCAAATGGATCAGAATTTACCTGATTTGCAATTGTAGAAGCTTTAAGGTCTTAGGACATCACCTGAATTATAGCCATAAAAGCTCATTTAAGATTTTTCTTTCCTTTCAAGCTCTACTAGTATGACAAGAATTCTCATAAAGTCACCCAACCAGGATTGTATGTGGTGATCTGCTGAGTCCTTTGCTCCCCTGTTCCTCTTCTCACAAGAGCTGAGTGGCTTCATTACCACCCTACATGTATAATCTTGCCTTTTACGTTAGAAAAAGATCAGCCATTCTGATCCTATTTCCTTGTCCACAAAGTAGGAATAATTAATCCTACTTTGGGGAGAAGAGAGCTTGTGAGGATTAAATCAGATAATAAAGTAGTATATCTAGTTCCTGATTTTGAGCAAGTTTGTAACCCAGTAAGTCTTTTGCCTTTCTACCTCTCTTGCCCTGAAGCGCAATGCTCAGTGCTGTCCACTTCAGGGTGAAGTGCCCTAGTTAAGTGCATATGGTGACTAAGCTTCAAGTTAGCCTTTCTGATAATTCTACAATGACTATACATTTTATTTCTCATGACTTTGTCTTATGATCTTATTCATAAAAAAAGACCTTTACCTTGTACTCAGATAAGAACCCTCTCTTTCTCTGATCTTGACCTAGTTAGTGCCTCCTTCCCAGCTGTTCAAAATGAGACCTGAGGCTTCTTTGGCTTGACTTGTCCAGACAGAGCTTCCTGGCAGACAAGGAAATGGCAGTCTGGCCTCATTCACCAATAGCCATTAGTAAAGTCTTAGGTAACACAGTTGACAGTTGAGCCCTCCTTGAGATCTAAAGTGCTTGGTTCCAATCCTTACTTCCCTGCCTTTCCCAAGGTACCTATGACTTTCAGGATTATTTGCTCTTGGTTACCTTCGACTCTGCTTTCTCTTTTATGGATCACCTCACTATTTCCATCTACTTTCTGCTCTGCATCATGTTGCTCCTGTGCCATGATTCTTTACAAAAATCAGCTCAAACAATTTGTATCTGTAGTACATTTATTGAAGATTGATGGAGGGGTCCGAGAAGGAACTTACTAGTACATTGCAACAGTGCAAATAATTTCAAATTTAGCATGAGGTTTTTGGTAGACTAAAGCATGGTTCAGCAAATATCTACTTCCTACTGCCTTCCCCTCCTCCATCAGAGGAGTTTATTTCCCCATCTCATTGATAGTTGGCTTGGTCACCTGACTTGCTTCAGCCAACATAGCAAGAAAAGGCTTGAAATATGCTTGTGAAGAGGGATCTGGTTCTTATAATTCTGCTACTGCAAAGAGAAAAATGTGCACTGGTTATTCTACTGGTTCCAGAAGAATGAGACCATGTTTCATAGACCTGTAACAAATATATGAGCTACACTCAGCCTAGACTTCCAGCTAATTCACAGATGTGTGAGCAAGATATAATTGTTTATTGTTGTTTCACATATTGGGGTCATTTGTTATGCAGCAATATTTGACTGATACAAGGCCTCACAGTTTTAAAATGTCTTTTGGCAATCTTGGCACTGGGAAGTTTCCACTGTTCTTTTTATGCAGTGGCCTAGTCTTATGCCATTTCAACTCACTGGTATTTATTCCCCCTCCTTCTCACTAATCTCTATTTTCTGTACCCCCAATCTCCTATTGATTTTGGATGTATTGTACATTATTTCACTCTTTTTATGCCTTATCGCCTGCCTACACATTTCTCAAAATGGTACTTTCATTTTAAGCTATTTTAAGGAATTTTAATAAACAAAGAGAGATTCTCCCTAGGAGGAATTTTGGCTCCACCTATTAAAAACAATAACATCTTTTTTCTCATCCATCTTCTGTTCCCCATCCCAGATCTCAGACTCTCATTTGGCTACTTCTTTTTTATTTTATTTATTTTTATTGTTTAAAGTATTACAAATAGTAGTACATATGTCTATTCCCCCCACCATTGGCCTCCCCCTCAGCCTCCCCTGAACCCCCCAGCACATGCCCTCCCCCTCCCTCCCCCAGTGTCTGTGTCCATTGGTTATCCTTATATGCATGCATACAAGTCCTTCGGTTGATCTTTTATCCCCCCCCACCCATAACCCTCCTCTGCCTTCCTGCTATAGTTTGACAGTCTGTTTGATGCTTCTTTGTCTCTGTATCTATTTCTGTTCATCAGTTTATGATGTTAATTATATTCCATAAATGAGTGAGATCATGTGATATTTATCTTTCTCTGACTGGCTTATTTCACTTAGCATAGTGCTCTCCGGTTCCATCCATGCTGTTGCAAATGGTAAGAATTCCTTCTTTTTTATAGCAGCGTAGTATTCCATTGTGTAGATGTACCACAGTTTTCTAATCCACTCATCTGTTGATGGGCATTTAGGCTGTTTCCAAATTTGAGCTATTGTAAATTGTGCTGCTATGAACATAGGGGTGCATATATCCCTTCTGATGGATGTTTCTGTCTTCTTGGAATATATACCTAGAAGTAGTGTTACTGGGTCAAATGGCAGTTCCATTTTTAGTTATTTGAGGAAGCGCTATACTGTTTTCCACAGTGGCTGCACCAGTCTGCATTCCCACCAGCAGTGAAAGAGGGTTTCTTTTTCTTCGCATCCTCTCCAGCACTTGTCGTTTGTTGATTTGTTGATGATAGCCATTCTGACAGGTGTGAGATGGTACCTCATTGTTGTTTTGATTTTCATCTCTCAGATGATTAGTGACTTTGAACATGTTTTCATATGTCTCCAGGCCTTCTGTATGTCCTCTTTTGAAAAGTGTCTATTTAGGTCCCTTGCCCATTTTTTGACTGGATTGTTTATCATCTTTTTGTTAAGTTGTATGAGTTCCCTATAAATTTTGGAGATTAAACTCTTATTGGAGATAACATTGGCAAATATATTCTCCCATGCAGTGGGCTTTCTTCTTATTTTGTTGATGGTTTCTTTTGCTGTGCAGAAGCTTTTTGGCTACTTCTTGGAGAATTTAGCAATGATGTCAGGTGGCAGGTCAGCCTGAGTGGTTTGGTCTTGGTTAGGCCACATTTTTGCTTGATATTCATCCTGACCTGGCTATTTAAACTAGTCTGATTCACACTAACTAGCACATGTCCATGGAAAAGTATTGTAAAGCCTCTTACTTTGCCTGTACCTTTGGCTTTGTTATCCTGCCCATCCCAACACCTCTATAGTTCTAGATCATTAGACTTTGTTTCCTACTCTTTCATACTCTGCCACTGGTTTTAAAATGGGCATTGTATTCACCTGATCTTTTCCATTCCAGTTCCCTATGTTTAACTGCCACTTTTCTCTTTTCCTCAAGTTCCATGACATAATGTGCCCATCCATTCAGGGCATAATGTGGCATGGGGGAGATGCCACCTGTAATACCTGCCAAACTTGACACTGCCTGTCCTGTTTCTTACCAGTCCAGTGTCCAGAATATCTCCCTGAGCTTCATTTCTGTGTTTTGGTCAAATTTTATGGTTGATTATGTTCTTTCTGGAGCTGCTACCTTCTCCAACTTGGACTCTTGAGATCAAGATCCTGTTCCTCTTGATTCTCAGCCTTCCCCAGAACTGTGCTTCATCTGCCAGCCCTGCCTAGACTTGTGATTTGAACATTGGTTTCTTCTACAGAGTTGCCACTTTTATTTGCCCCATGTTCCCATCGAAGTATGCCATTTCTTATACTCAATGCCTCTCTGGTGTTGGCGTGTCAGATGGTTGAACTGTAGAGATGAGACCTGGTCTTCTCTTAGGAGCTTTTGTTGACACTCAGGACCCAAGTTCCTCCTGGATCATTGGATATCCAAATCACTGAAATGATATGGTGTCTCTTCCTCATATGTAATTCAAAATAAAATAAAATTAAGCCATACAACACAAAAGTGATAAGTTAACTGAAATGTAAAATCACTCCTTCATTTTTGGATTAGAACATCCTGGATATGATTACCAGAGCTAAAATTTTCTTATATTGTTTTATCTAAATTCATTCATTCATTCATTCATTCATTCATGAAATTAGTTATTGCTCCTTGATGCTTACTGATACTACTACTCCCTCTTCCTGTGCTACCTGACCTACCTGCTACAGATGTCCTCTTACCATGACATCCAGAAAGATGAATTTTTTGCTCTGCTACTTAGAAAGGTCGTCCTCTCCTGCCTCCTCTCTCAGGGAGAGGAATTAACCTGGTTAGCACTCTCAAAGTCTAATTAACTTATGTTTTCTTGAATCTGGTAACCTCAGTTTTGCCTTCCATACACAACCAAATTCACCTGTCACCTATAATTTGCAAAATCTCTGGTTTGTGGGAGAGGGGAGGCTCATAGAGAGGAGGTCTTCCTGAGGTGCTTGGACAGCCAAAGATCAGCATGAAACCAGCTACAGTGGTGAGTCATGGAAAAAGCACCAAAATGGGACCTGTGCCTACCAGAGAAAATACCAATGAACACAACCTCTTCCCTTTGTGGAGGACTGTATAGTTTCCAAGGCTTTCACACCATTTTCTAAATCCGTCCTTACCACAGCCAATTTTAAACTATCCTAATACTATCCCCATTTTACAGATGCAGAGTTATAGCCCAGGGAGCTTAAGTGACTCCCAGAGTTACCCAGATGCTTGACCCACTCAATAGTTTTATCAAAGGCTGGTTCCATTTTGAGATCCATTTTGGCCCATTTCATTTTATAAAACTGAAACAAAGGACTGTTTTCTCATTGAATTTATTTATGTTAAGTTATTTGCACATATTTATATTTATACTCCATCTTATTCCAGACAAGATTTAAGCAAACATACAAACATACTCACACATATCCCAACTGAATATGTGGAAATTGCATTTTTGAAAGATTTTTGAACCCCAAACCTCAAGTGATTTGTTTAGTTTTTTGTCAACAAACAAGAGCACTAATATTTCCATGGCTAAGTTTTTAGGCTGGTTTGCTTTTGCAGAGGGTGGTGGTGGGGGGGGGGAGGGGTGACTAATCTCTAGCAAGAGCTCCTCTGTTGAAACCCAAATACACTCATGTTGTGTGCTTAGACCTGCCAGAGGAAGCTGAGACCCAGGAAAACTGCCAGATGTTTACAGTTGTGGAAAGCTAAGCTTTTTATTTTTGTGGAAAGCTAAGCTTTTTATTTTTGTTTGCTTATTTGTTGAGCTGTGGAAG
The DNA here is from genome assembly GCF_027574615.1 of Eptesicus fuscus. Lineage (NCBI taxonomy): Eukaryota > Metazoa > Chordata > Mammalia > Chiroptera > Vespertilionidae > Eptesicus > Eptesicus fuscus. The sequence continues at coordinate 38,217,074 of NC_072481.1, read as the reverse complement.
GGAAGTTTGAAAGAAACCCATTCCAGGGCAATGAAGGGCAGAATGTTAAGAGACTCTGGTGAAGTGCATAGCTTATCTCTACATGAGTGATAGTCTCACCATTTGAGAGTCAGGGAAATCTGAGGTCCTTAGAGGACAGAGGGGACAGGACCAGGGATTTGGCTCGGTCACTCAGATAGCTGTGTGGTTGTTGGGCAAGTCACAGTCCTTAGGAAATATGGCTTTGCAGCTAACAACATGAGCCCTGGAATTAGTTCTAGGTTTGAATCATAGTTCCACCTTGAGCAAGTCACATCCTATCTCTGAGCCTGTTTCCTCATCTAGAAATTTGGCTCTTGTTAGAAATTAATGATATCAAGCATTTAGCACAGTGTCTGGCACTTTCCCCAAGCTCAGTTACTTCATCTGCAGGTGAGCTATGAGGTTTTCTGAATTTTGGGATCCACAGTGGTACCAGAATTGCTATGGGCCGCCTGCTTTTCTTTGTCTCTGGATTCCTCCCAAGGCCTTTCTTGTCTCTTTGTGTTGCTGTGACAACTCAGGCATCAACTTGAGGGAAGGTTTTCTCCATGTGAATAAACATGGTGGTGGTATGTATGTGTCCTGGAGCAGGAGTTGAAGCCTGTGTAACCAAGGGAGAATTTCAACTGAGCCATGAAGTTAGCCACTGGCATTTGGGTACTGGAGGTCAGAAAAGCAAGGGTGCATGTTTTAGGGGCTTTTTCTGTCTTCTCTTGGTGCTTGCTCATGAAATCCATCTGTGAAAATGCCCTTTCCCCTCTTCACTGTATACAGCAATCCTACTGAGAGACAGTTTGGACCACAAGAGAAAGAGGTGCTTGAATCAGACACACTTGGATTCAATCCTGTTTCTGCTCCTGTCTTACAGTGTGACCTTGGGCATGCATTTAAATATTTTGACTTCTTTGAAACAGTAAGCATGATGGCTAGAGCATGAATGACAGAACCATAGTGTCTTGCTCCAAATCCCAACTCTACTGCTTATTAACTTTGACCTTGAACATGTTACTGACTTTGCTCTGTTTCAGTTTCCTCATAATTAGAATGCAAATAATATAGCACCTCTTCCATTGCTTGTTAAAAGGATTAAATAAATGATAATCTACACTAATAAAAGAGAAACATGAAAATTAACCATCACTCTGCTACACCCACGAGCCAATCAAGAGCAGGTAAGCAAATTAACCCAACAAAGATGGTGGCAGCCACGGAGCTGGAGCGAGCAGGAGGCTTGGGTTGCCCCTGGCGATGGAGGAAGCCAAGCTTCCCGCCTGCCCTGGCCGGCCCTGGCCTCCACTCAAGGCTACAAAATTTCAATTATAGAAGATAAATAAATCCCAGATACCTGCTTCCAGCCAGCCCTGGCCTCCGCTCAAGGAGGCGCTGAACAAAAGAAAAAAGGAAAAAGAAAAAAAGCCCCTTACCAGGCTGGCCACACCCCCTTGGGGTGAGGGTCCTGCTGGGGGGCTTGGCCAGCCTGCAAACAGCCATAAGCCTCTCACCCAGGATGACCAGGAACCCCAGTGGGGACCCTCACCTCATGGGGGCATGGCCAGCCTGCAAACCACCACAGGCCCCTCGCCCAGGCTGCCCCATGCCCCAAGGGACCCCCCACCCTTATCTGGGACACCCTTCAGGGCAAACCAGCCAGCCCCCTTCCATGCACCAGGCTTTTATCTACACTAATAAAAGGGTAATATACTAATTAGACTGGGAGACATTCCAGGAGACCTTCTGGACATTCTTCTGGACAAAGCCATGGTGGTGGGGCCAAGGTAGAGGTGGTTAGAGGCCAAGAGGGGAGGGAAGTTGTGGGTGATCAGGCCGTTGGAGGGGGCCATTGGAGGTGATCAGGCCAGCGGGGGGGTGCAGTTGGGGGTGAGCAGACCAGCAAGGGGGCCAGTTGGGGGCGAGCAAGCCGTCAGTGGGGATCAGTTGGGGGTGATCATGACAGTGGGGGGAGGGACAGTTTGGAGTGAGCAGGCCAGCAGGGGGGCAGTTGAGGGTGAGCAGGCCAGTGCAGAGGGAAGGTGGGGGTGAGCAGGCCAGCAGGGGGGGCAGTTGGGGGTGAGTACATTGGCACGGAGGGCAATTGGGGGTGATCATGCTGGTGGGGGGGCATTTGGGGACAAGCAGGCCAGCAGGCAGAGTGGTTAGGGGCAATCAGGCAGGCAAGCAGGCAGGTGAGAGGTTAGGAGCCAGCAGTCCCGGATTGCGAGAGGGAAGTCCAACTGCTGGTTTAGGCCCCATCCCTGTAAACTGGCAGTAGGACATCCTTCGAGGGGTCCCAGATTGGAGAGGGTGCAGGCTGGGCTGAGGGACACCCGCCCTCCATGCACGAATTTTGTTAACCGGGCCTCTAGTCTATATATATAAAAGACTAATATGCTAAGTGTCCATCTGGGTAATGATGTCATGTAGAAACACCTGGCTTCCTTTCCCTAGCAACGACTAGCCTCCTTGCAGTTTCTTCAGCCCAGGCACATGACTTGCTTTATAGCCAGGTGGAAACATTTCACACTTTAACCAAATGTCTGTGAAGCATTTTCCTGTGCCTCATCTCATTTGATCCTCACAGAAGTCCTGGAGTAGGTAGACAGGAGACTCGGTAGAATCCTATTTTCTTTTCATTAGCTGAAAATAGAGATTTAGAAAGTTTAGAAACTTGACCCGACCGAAAAGAAGTAAGAAATGGTGGACCTTGAAAATGACTTCAGGTTTTCTCAATGCACAGAATATAGTCAAACACTGCTGCAGGTTAAATATTTTACCTTTTGTTCTCCCTACGTGATCTACAATAATAATCTGCTTCATGTTGATATTTACTGCTGTATTTCTGACAATTACCTGAAAAAGAAATTGGGATGCTTCACTGGGCTGGAGAAAGTTTAGCTAAATCAGAAAGCAGATCTAATTAAGCAAGTTGATTCTATATATATAAATGGCTAAGTTGACTCACGCATGCACAATACACATAAAGCTCTCCCTGGCGCCAATCGCACGCGTGTGTTTCCATCTATCATTGTCCATCCTGAATTTGGTTGGCACTTCTATTATAGAGAAAGGGCGAATGGCAATATTAAAATATTTCTTCTAATTAATTTTCTTTCATTGTGCATGAATTTGTGCATCAGGCAACTAGTAAGTAAATATATATACACATATACATAAATACATTAAATAGATAAGTACAAATATATACACATATACACATATGTATACTTATAAAAGTGTATACATGCACATAAACATTCATATATATTTACATTTATCACTTTATTATATATACTTTTATATTTACCAGTACATAAACATACACACATGTAGCACTTAGCATTAACTATGACTGACTATTCTAAGTAAGAGTCTGCTGTCATTATAATAATCATTAATTTTTTAATCTGTAAAATAGGTGATGATAATCTTATTTCATAGAGTTGTTTTAGGTAAAGTAGTTCCTTTTCTTTATTCATGCTCTCAGCCCAGCTCAGATAGCTAGCAACTTCTTTCCCTCCCTTCCTTTCTTCCTTCTTTGCTTCCTTTCAACTGTAGGGTTGTTGTTGTTGTGTGTGTGTGTGTGTGTGTGTGTGTGTGTTTTATTCAAAATGTTACTGTCTCAAGTCATAAATACAAATCAGAAAACAGTACAATTGGGATGATAGAATGTGGAGGACAACAGTTTAGAGTACTATATAAAACATTTTTAGCTGGTTGAAAACAAAACTTTAAGAACTGCTGCTACTAAGACTCCTTTCAAGAGTAAAAAAAAAAAAAACTAACTTAGATTTAAAATCATATATACATAATCCTTTAGGCAGTTGTAATAAATGCAGAGGTGTGAAAAAACAACTTGGGCAACACTTTTTGCCCATAATATTTGTTGATGGAAAATTTATTAGATAATCTGTTTTTATTAGTTGTTAACCATGATTTAATAAAATATTGCATTTCATCATGCTCTTTTAGCTGACCTATAGTTATATTCTGATCCTTCCAGCTCACATTGTTTATTTGTCTTTCCATCTTGGTATCCCCAGCATTTGATACCTAATAAAAGTTAAATGACTGTTTGTTAAAAGAATAATTAGAATCATTGTGTAATACTGTCTTTTAACTTCAAGGCTTAGGTCAAATTCCCCTTGGGCTTACTAGAAGCCTTCCTAGATTCTCCCAGAGCAATTCTCTCTCACCTTTCCCTATGTACCTGAAAAAGGATAAAAGCGTGAGAGGAACACAATTTGCTCTTGATTAATAATCAAGATTGATGACTGCCCACAAAAATCCATGCTCCCCTTTAGCATACAGCTAGAGGAGATTTCCCAATGTCCCCCACATTGAGTGTAACCATGTAACTAATATCTCTCCAAGGGAGTGTGAGCATCAGCTAGGGCTCCATCTCTGGGCCTGGCCCACATCAACCACACACATTTTCTTCTTGTCCTTGCTCATTTTCTCTTCTAGACCACTAAGATGTAGATGCCTAGGAAAACCTTGGAAGCTACAAGATAAATATGTCAAGACTCCACCAGTATGAAAGAGAGTGGCCCTGCCAACATCTACCCAGGACTGTCTGATGAACAAGAAATACATTTCAATTGTGTTGAGTCACTGAACTTTTGTCTATTTGTTACCACAGCCTAGCATAACACAATGATGGACATACAAACAAATTGAATCCAGAAAAATATCACTGGTTCAGCTGAACTACCACAGTGAGAGGTAATGGAAACCAACATTCCTTTTGTGCTCACTAAGTACCAGAACTAATACTTGGCAAGTGTCAGGTGTGTTGCTTGATTCCTCCAATATAATTTATCTTGGAAGCTCATGATGCTAGATATTATGATGCCTGCTTGACAGATGAGGGATCTGAAACAGAGAAAAGTGATGTGAATTGCATAGCAAGTAAGTGAGAGAAAGAAGGATCAAAAGCAAGCCTAATGAAGTCCAAAGCTCCTTTCCCTACTCCATGCTGCTCATGAGAGATGGCCAGTCGATTGCTCTATTCCACAGAATTTAGTGGAAGCAAAGAAAGTATCACATAAGTTGATGTACATTAGTCTTATTTCCAGACAATTCAAGTGAACAGACTTTTTTTTTTTTTTTTTAACCACATACACTTGAGACTATTTCATGCGAAGTCCTCACTCCTATAGATGGGAGGATCATCCATCTTATATGGTAAGTATTAAAATGTGACTGTAAAGAGAGCCTGGCGTGTGGCCTAGTGCCAGGTCGGAGCAGCTGACCACAGCTTTCCTGGCCCTTTTCAGAGTTCATGGCCTTCGTGGCCTCCGTCATACCCTTCAAAGTGGCTGTCTTGTCTACATTCCTTGGTCTTTTCATATAAACAGGACACCCCAGCCCACTTATGCAACTTTCAAGAGGGCTTTCTAAACACAGAGAGATCTGTAAGCCTCCCCTTCTCCCACTTGTTTTCATGAAATGCTGGGATTTGGAAACCAGTCTTCTTCCAGCTGGGCCCCCCTGGGCACGTCCCTGGGCTTCAGATCCCCCCTCTACAAAAGAAGAAGCTGGTCGAGAGCTTGGATTTTTTAACTTTTTATTACCAAAGACAACGTTTGGTATAATCATTGATCTCAAGCACCCTTGAGTGTTTTGAAACTAAAGGATCATACCTTGTCTTCAGTGCCTAATACAATGCCTGGCACAAATCTGGTGTTTGCTAGTTATTTGCTGAAGGGATTAAAATTACAAAACTTTATAAGCTTGGTAGTCATTAGTGCTTTTTATCAAATATTTCAAATGCTCTCCATTCTAGGCACATGGTAGGATGGCATTGCCCAGGCCCCCATGGCTATGCTGGGCCACCAGACTTGTTCTGGCCAAATGAGCTATGAAGGGAAGGCTAAATATTTCATCTCCAATGCAAGATCAAGTATTCTCACTTCCCTCCATGGGACAAAGGCAGTGTTCTGGATGGAGGCTGCTTGGTCAGCCTGCATCCTGGAATGAGGACAAGAATGCAGAGCAGAGTCCATGGCTGACTCAGTGGACACATAGCCTAAGCCCGTGGTCGGCAAACTGCAGCTCGCGAGCCACATGTGGCTCTTTGGCCCCTTGAGTGTGGCTCTTTCCACAAAATACCATGGCCTGGGCGAGTCCATTTTGAAGAAGTGACATTAGAAGAAGTTGAAGTTTAAAAAATTTGGCTCTCAAAAGAAATTTCAATCGTTGTACTGTTATTATTTGGCTCTGTTGACTAATGAGTTTGCCGACCACTGGCCTAAGCCAAAGTCGTGCACCTTTGCTATTTTAAAGCACTGAGATTATGTAGTTGTTTGTTATCACACCATCATCTAGCCTGTTCCAACTGATTCAATAAATTACATCATAACCAATTAGCTTTCCCATCTCTATATATAAAAGCCTAAGTGACCATCCAACCAGTAGCTATGATGTGCACTGACCACCAGGGGGAAGATACTCAACACAGGAGCTGCCTAGTTGCAGTGACTTGGCAGCTGCGGTTCTCAGTTGGTGCACCCGGAACAAGACAGGAGGGAGCCTGATTCCGGGTTGTGTCACCCAAGAACCGCCCTCTCGCAATCCAATCCGGGACCCCTTGGGGGATGTCGGAGAGCCAGTTTTGGCTTGATCCCCACAGGCCAGGCCAAGGGGCCTCTAGTTTTTAATAACCACAGACATACTTCTTCCATTCAGAGTCTCTAACAAGAATGAACAAAGTGGTGTGATTACATTGAACTGATAGCATCTCTACCAAAACCAAAGCAATGTAATCATTTCAACTGCAAATAGTCTCAGTGGGCTAGTTTTATTCCAATTGAGAATATAATTTCTGTCGGGCTTCTGAAGTTTGTATGTGACTTATGTACTTGTTACTGCTCTGTGGGCTTTTGTTTTTATTCATGTATTCTCGAGGCCCTGCCATGCTCTTTGGAAGCAGATAATAGATTCTCTGACCTCCCTGAACCTCAGTTTCCTTACTAATAAGACTGGAATAAAGAATACTACCCCACAGAGATGTTGGAAAGATCAAATAAAATGTTATGTCTGCTGAGCTTCAAGCAGAGTGTGGCACATGTGTGGTTGACACCTTGAGTTTGTTGGGCACCTTTCAGCTTTAAATATGATGACCACGTGTTTGTTTTCCATGAATGGCCCTAGTACTGCTGCTTGCTTTCACATAATTAGAGTAATGCTCCTTTTCATTCACAACTAGTACTGTTTTGAGATCACTTGATTGCATGATCACTATAGTTCTAAGTGTCTGTGATTGTATGGTCTCAATTACAACAAACTTCAGGGTCTATACAGCTCTGTCTTCTGTGGCTATTCCTATGGTTTTTCAGTAACTATTCTCTCTTGTAAGGTATTCAAGACAGACCTGCTTTATCCTGAAGTTTTCACATTAATGTGATAGTGGGCCTCCACCTGTGTCAGGGGCATAGAAGCAGAGGGCTGGAAGGACCCAAAGACCATACAGTTCAACACCTCCATTTTCCCTGAGGAAATAGGCCATAGGAGGAAAGTGGTTTGTCTCAGGTCACACAATATTAGCTGAAGATAAGCTCTCATGTCTCCCCACATCATATTCCTGACATAGTAAACTTTCTAGTTGAGTGTGTGAGATGAGGTTGCAGAGTTCAAGGCCCAGCTCTGCTGCATGGTAGATACTTTTCTCCTGTAATAATAATAACAACTGCTTCCTGAAGTTGTTGAGAGAGTTCAGTGAGTTAAAGCATACAGAGTGCTCAGAGGACATGTGAAACATAGTGAGTTCTCAGAAAAGTTGCTTTCCTTCTACTTTATGGTCAATCTATCCCATGGTTCCAGCCATGGGCGCTGCTACTTTGTTAGACACTGTGATAAACAAATGCCCGAGTAGTCTCTGTTCCCTAGGAGTATATTGTCCAGCCTCTGGATCTCTCTGCACATTTTTTATGATTGGTTCCTTTTATTGTAAAAGTGGGACAGGAAGTGGCTGAGGAGAATCTGACCATTCCCTCTCATAAAGCACCCAAAAGTTAATAATGGGATAATGATTATGGGTACAGGCTTCTACATCCACACTGCCTGGGTTCAAATCCTCTCTGTCAATTCTCAATCATTTGACTTAAGTTCCTTAATTTATTTGTGCCCCAATTTTCTTATCTATGAAATGGGGATGGTTATATAAATACTTACCACATAGGGCAGTTGTGATGGTTGATGAGCTAATATGAATGAAGTACTTAGGACAGTGTCTAGCACATAGTAAATGCTGTGTAATGCCAGATTTTAAAAAATATTATTACACGTGCTGCTTATTTTTATCTAAGATCTTTCTCTGCTTTCTCTACCTAGTGAAATTCTCGTCATTGTTTCAATCTACCATGATGCTTTTTATTTATTATACAAACAGCATTATACAGCAATACAAATATTGTGATACAAATAAGGGAAAATAACTTTCAACCCCATTACCCACATTGCCTGCTCGCTTTCCCCCAAGTTTTCTTGCCGTTTTTGACAATTCACACTCACAAACTTTACCTAACTAAAATCATATTACATTAAGGTGTTCTTTTCTTTTAACTTTGGATTTTGACATGATTTCAGATTTACAGAAAAGTTGCAAAAATAGTGTAAAGAATGCTTGTCTTAGTTGAGACTGCAACAACAAAGTACCATAGATTGGGGGCTTATACTAGTAAACAATAAAACATTGTTTCATGCATTTCTGGATGCTGGGAAGTTGTTGGAGGTCACAGTGCCAGCATGACTGACTGCATTCTAGTGTGGGCCCTCTTCAGAGTTCCAAACTGCTGACTTCTCCTCACCTACCTGAGAGAGAGAACAAGCAAGGGATGTCATGACTGTCATAAGGGCACTAACCCCATTCATGAGAGTTCCACCCTGGAGACCTCATTTAAAAATCATAATTACCTCCCAAAGACCCCACCTCCTAATGCCATCCATTGGAGGGTAGAGTTTCCAACAACATATGAATTTTAGGGGGGATAAAATTTAGTCCATAACATTCTTTAAACATATATATATATATATATATATATATATATATATATATATATATATTGATTTCAGAGAGGAAGAGAGAGGGAGAGAAAAATAGAAACAACAATGATGAGAAAGAACCACTGATTGGCTGTCTCCTGCACACCCCTCACTGGGGATTGAGCCTGCAACCAGGGTATGTGCCCCTGACAAGAATCAAGCCTAGGACCCTTCGGTCCACAGGCCAATGCTCTATCCACTGAGCCAAACCAGCTAGGGCCATAACATTCTTTATATCTTTTTTGCACATTCCTCAAATGTTAATATCTTACTACATTTGTTTTGTTTTGTTTTTCTCTTTCTCCAATATTTTCTGAAGCATTTGGGAATAAGTTGCAGGCATATCTCCTTTATCCTTAAATGCTTCAATATGTTTGTTTTTTTTCCCCCTAAAAACAAGGACATTCTTCCACAGACACAGTGCAATTAGCAAAATCAGGAAATCAGCATTGATACAGTATGATTATCTAATCTACAGACATTATTCTAATTTCACCAACTGTCCCAATAATGTCCGTTATAACAAAAGAACATCACGGCTTATACATTACATTCAATTGTTATGTCTCTTCCATTTTATTTAATCTGAAGCAATTTTGTTCAGACCCTCTATGTCTTTTATGGCATTGACATTTTTGAAGTTTCCAGGTCAGTTGCTTTGTGGAATGTGTCCCAATTTGGTTTTATCAATGTTTCCTTGTGATTCTATTCAGATTATGTATTTCTGGCAAAATATCCCAGAATGATGTGCTCTTCTCTGTGCTTCTTGTCCAGAGGTACATGGTGTCAAATTGTCCCATTAATGATGATGTTAACTTTCTACTCTTGGTTTAAAGTGGTGTTTGCTAGTTTTTTCTACTGTAAAGTTTTTATTTTCCTCTTTGTAACTAAGTTATGTTAGGGGAGATATTTTGAAACTATGCAAATATCCTGTTACTCCTCAAACTTTTACCTACTAGTTTTAGCACCCATTGATCATTCTTTCTTGAATCCATTATTAAGATTATGGTTGCCAAATGGTGACTTTTCTAAATCCAATAGCTTTTCTACTTTTTTTTCTGTGATAAGGAAGAGTTTTCCCACCATTGATTAGATCCATATGGACTCATATATGTCTTCTTTTTTTATTCAATAGATTATAATCTGTATTGTATTCATTTGTTTTGATGCTTATATTGCATCACTAGTCACCTCTAGTCATTTTTCAACTTCATTTCAAAAACCTCATCTTTCAGAATCCTGGTCCAGTCCACTCAGGCAGAGTTGGTAGCTTGCTCCCTTGTGTACCACTAGATTATGTACTCTCCTCTCCTTACACATGTTTCTTGTAGGGTTGTATGTCGGTTTCTATTTTCACATTACATTGTGAGCTCTTAAGTATAAGGAAAGAGCCCGATTCATCTCTATATCCTCAAAGCTTAGTGCAGTGACTGGTGCAAGGGGGAAACTCAGTTCATCTTTGTTAAAAGCATAAATGAACGAACGAAAGAAAAATAATGCTGAATTTTTTACCAATTTGTCTCAATCCTTTTTTGGGGCACTAGCTTCAACTAGCAAAAAGGAAATTATCTATTAACATTCATAGCAGGCTACTGTGGGTCTTACAATAGCAAGACCATTCAACACGAATTAAATTGTTGACATGTTTGAACTAAAATGCTTCCCCCATTTCAGAGGCTGCCTGCCAACTCTGATCTCATATCCTCACTATTTCTTTACCATTAGCTTACATGCTGGCTTAGTATATGATGGTTTCTCTATTGGTTCTTCATTCATTAAGAACCTCTCTGCTCAAGTTGAAATAAAGGGGTGTTATCACCCCCTCCATTGGAGGTGGTGAGTCTGGTGAAAGAAACCTGGGCTCTTGATCAAGGAACCTAGGTTAGTTACCTACCTGTGCAGTTAGATATGTGCCTCTGGATACATTACTTATTGGGCCTTCATCCCCTTTACTCTGAAAGAGGGATTATAACACCTGTGATGCAAAATATCTGGGGCTCCAAATGCAGGAACCTAATTGAGATCCATTTGAAATGCTTTGGAGTTTCTGAACCTTTGCACTTGGCTCTCTATTGGTCTGAGAGTCCCTTCCTGGTTTCTGCTGCCTCTTTATTGGCAAATCCCTCCTTATATCTCGGGACTCTGTTTCTGAGTCACCCCCTTGCATGTGACCCCCTTGAGTGACATATTGTATCCCTCAGAGCTCTGTTTTATCTGGATATGACCAAAAGGGTGCACTGGGATATATACTTCCTGTTCATGAGCTATGCACTGAATGGTTCCCCCTGAAACTCATCTGGATGCTTCTCTTGTTTCTCTCCACTGTCCTGGCATTTACTACTTTGCATAGTAATGCTCCTCATTTAAACCTTCATCTCTGTGACTGGAAAGTAATCTCTGGCGCTCTCAAGTCCCCCGTTTCAGGATAACCCATACCCTAATCATCATACTTGGGCTTGTGAGACACTCATGTCTGGCTCCTCCTAGCTCAATGGATTTCCCCTAGATTTAGGAAGAAAAATAAATGGTTGTAGATGGTAAGATAGACTGTAGAGGCCAGAAAATTTGTATTAAAATAAAAGGGTAGCAAATGTTTTAATCAGGAATATAAAAAAGAGCCAGATGGGACACACAAAATTTTCTATTGGTTGCCCATATCAATAAGGAAATATTTATCCCCCAAACTACCCCTTTGGAGATTCATTATTAGTTGAGACATGATAATGCTATGGTGAGAAGAATTATGGAGTTGTGCCCAGGATGGAATGGAATAATGGATATGCAATGTCCATCAAGGACACAGGAAAGGGGAAGTGGCAGTGCATGTGCCATATTTGTACCATCCTGATCTAGTACAACCTTTTCTTTTAACAATGAATCTTATTGCCATCCTTGAGCTAGACATTCTTTATGGTCCTTGGCTGTTATACATTCTCAGTGTCTGGTCCCTCCCATTCAGAATGAAGTGTGGGTGAGATGCTCTCCAAAGGTAGGGTGTAGGGGGGTGATGGATGATATTCCTGCCACTATGTCACTCCTGAATTTTCATCACTGCATTCCTGATTTGACAAGTGATTTAGCATCGCAGGCTGGGGAAGGACTGATGGATGAATCAGTCCTCTGTGCGTGGCCGTCGGGCAGGAAATTAATAAGAATGCTGGCTGACATGATCTATGGTACTGTAAGCTCATTATGCCTGATTAGCTTCCAGCCTTTCACTCCCTCTGACAGCTGCAGGGCCTCAAGGTTTCCACTGGCAACCGTTTCCCTTTCTCTAATTGATTGCTAGGTCTCTGACCATGAAACCAGACCCTCCCACAGACTTGTCAGAATGGGGACTTTTCTGCATTATGTTACCTTCTTCTTTTTGGCAATGAAAAGGTGAACTCCTGGGTTGTCTAACTGGTGTTGACAGTGAAGGCCTTTGAACTCAGAAAACAAAGTTTGAAGGGGTCAATTCAGTTCAGTTGATCAAGTTCTTATCGAACTACTTACTGTGTGCTGACATCTGTGTTCAGTATTGAGGTGGCAATAGAAGTAGATCATGTGAAGCAAAGAATGAGGGAGACATATTTTAATGTATTTTAACAAATATTTATGAAGTACGATAGCATCAAGAGCTGTAGTGGGCATTGGAAACAAAGGGGCATGAGAGTAAAATAGATGATAGTGCTATATATCGATTCAGTTCAATATATATTGGAGTAACATATCATTATATAATTACTATAGGCCTGGTGCACAAATTTGTGCACAGGTGGGGTCCCTCAGCCTGGCTGGCAATTGGGGCCAATCGGGGGTGGGGGGTGGCTGCCTGCTGGGGAAGGGACCACAGGAGGTTGGCCCCAGCAGCAAGTTAAGGCATGGACGATTCCACGAGGAATTGGGCTCCGACCTCCCTCCTGTCTGGGTCTAGGGTGTGGGTGAACCAGATTTGGGGCTGTCAGGGCCCCAGCAGCAAGGTCTGGGTCAGTGCACATCATAGCTACCGGCTGGTCATCCAGTCATTCCAGTTGTTCCAGTCATTCGGTGGTAACGGTCACTTAGGCTTTTATATATATATAGATGAGTAAATATAACTATGTATTTAATGAAATCCAAAATGAATTGATGTCTATGTATCCAAATTGAACATATATGTTCTCAAAGCTTCTATTCTATCTACTATACCCTCAAAATTGGGCTAACCTCTCTCTGGAGTCTCTCTTCATCATCCTAAACACCATAACACCCAATCCTTATTTCCCCAAAACTCATGCTTTTTAATATTTTTTGCTTACTTATTTAAGCTTTTATTTTTTATCTTATTTTTTTGCATTGCCATAGATTAACCTGCACCTGTCATTCTGAAGAAGCTATATAGGCTGGTCTTTTAACTTCAGTAGAGATAAGTGAGCCAATAAATAATGAATAAATTTAAGTAAATCTTACCGGCAGTTTTTATAACGATCAGTCTTCTGAATATGCATTCTAAACAAATTCACTTGAGAGTGCTGTTGATGATTCTTCTCCCATAAGCAACCAAGTAGAGATTTTTTGCTAATATTTCATTATATTAAGAAGAAGCTGGGTTTTTGCTTCAGAGACAAATTCAAAGGTGACTGCTTCAGGTAAGTCTTTCCTGACCGCCACACAAGGTCAGATTTTCTACTACATATGAGAAGTGTATTCCTTACAACAGTGGCTCTGAAAGCCCCTATAAGTTGTAAAGTGCCATTAAAATGTTCATAACTATTATCTACTTCTAGGACATCATCAGAAGGAAATAAAATGAGAAGATATACTTTATCTTTGGGTTAGGTCTCTTTGGGGAAGGTCTAATTTCCTTTTAGCCTATGAAAGAGGATGAATTTTTATTCTTTTTCTCACTATTCATGGCCAATAACAGGGGACCTCATTAGTGAATAAGTTTGTACTTGCCACACCCCCAACTTAGCCCAAGAAATGATGGGGCCTGAAAATACATACAACCTTGGAACAATTTAGACATAAATTTAATAGCATTTAAAGAGTAACCAGGCAGACATGCCTGGCCGCCCTGAAACTGTCTCTCAATGGCCTTACAAGAAATTAATACTTGTAATAGTGGGAAGTGCATTGACCTGGGCAGATTTTATAAATCTTAGTCCACCAGTTAAGAGGGAAGCAAAGGGTCATGCTCTTTTACATTCTTTGGTCTCATGTCATAAACAAGACATTCTGGTCCAAGTTTTACTCAATTTTCAAAAGATTTTTCTAAATACTTTAAGATGCTGATTGTTCCTGTCTTTCTTTCTCAGGATCAGGGAGGGTGGCATGGTTTGCTTGCCATGTGGACTCAAGTGAGTCATTTGTTTCTCTGAATCTATTTCCCTCTCATATAAAATGGGGATCAAAATCTTTACCCTCACAACCTGTTAAAGTTGTCTGTGGAACTGAATGAGTGAAGAGAGGGAAGATCTCATTAAACTCTGTGAAAATATAGTCTTTATTATCAAGGGTTTTTGTAGGTAGGAGAGGGTATGTTGTGTTCAAAAATTAGTACCACCATTTTCAAAATCAAGTTGACATATGCCGGAGCCTGCCGGCACTATAGTTGAACGGTACCTGAAAAGGGGGGTGAGGATTAAAAAACACAGACACTGTAGTTACCGGGAGGACGGACAGTTCAAGACTGCCGCGCCGAGTTTATTTCTCAGCCCCTTTTATAGGCAAAAACAGCTTGTGCAAACATAAAGGTCAGAGCCCGGGCAGGATGTTTTTTCCGCCTTAGCAGAATCCTAAATACACTTTAAACTTCTCTCCCCATCAATTTCCCTATCCTTGTTTCCTGTTGTTGAGAACCTATTGCAACTCTTGGAAGCAAAGGCCCCAGCAAAGCGGGGAAAACAAGGTTATTGGATTGTTTACCTGATTGCCTCTCACGGTTTCCCACATTTCCCCCTTTCCTTTATAATAAAAGAACCGGGGTGGGCCTTAACCTGCTAGGGAAGTAGAGGTCTGATTCCTCCCGTGGCTCATCAGCCACTCCTCAGGCTCTTGGTATCTTTTGGGGAGGAGAGGCAGAGCCCTTTTTCCTACTATATCTACTTTAGATGATACCAACCTCTATGCAAATCAGACATACCTTCAGAGGAAGTCAGAGACGGCCAGCTACTATAAGGCCTTCCCTTGCAGATGCTTTGCTCTGCACCTAGCCAGTACCCAGTCTCGCCTTGCGGCGAGATGCAGCACTCTGACTACCTGTCTGCTTCCCATGGAGGCAATCAAGCTTAAAAATATGATTAGAAGCATCAAAGCGCTGATTCCTCTGCACACCAGAAAAGGCAAAAGGCACGCTAGCCCTACCACCACGGCCCCTACTAGGGCTACGGTAAGGGCCACATGTTGAAGGTCAGAGGTGGAGGGGACCATTACAAAGGCAGGCTGGTGGAGAACAACCACCTGTTCTCCCCAAGGTACATTAGCAATACAATTGGTTAACAGGCAATTTACACAAGTAACATTAAAGGTCTGACTTTGATGGGAAATATTCACCTTCCCCACTAGCAAGGCATAAGGCTCTGGCACACAGGCAGTCACATTAACTGTCCAGCTGCTCGCAGTCCCATTGACAGGTGTCATCACGGCCGCGACCTGGTTCTGAGCAGCAGCCAATTTCCAGAGTAGTAGCTGGATTGGACCGCCAGCCACGCTCCAGAGTCCCTCATAGAGTCCTTGAGTCCAACTGGTCTTGTTGAAGACGGACCAGTTGATGATGGATGAGTTGGTGCCCTGGATCGGGAAGGCAACAGCTTGATTGGTGTAACACCGCTCCCAAGGTACTGATGGCACTGGGTTGTGCGCCTGGAGGTGACCATTCGAAGGCCTCCCAAGAAGCTTGGTATTGTTAACATAAACCGGGACGTTGCGACCCTCCCGTTGGGTCCTGGTCCTCCCTCTCGGATGTCTGGACTGTTGCGTGGCGAACCAGCCTCTCTGGTAACCAGCGCGGCCCCTCGGCGTCCTGTGGGAAAACACAGACATGGCCTCGCCCCCAGATTAATACAGGATCGGGCCCATACCACTGTCCTGTTAGGGGATCTTTCCAGCGCACCTGAGCATAAGTGCGGGAACTACTGGCTCCCCACAATCTCTGAGCAGCAGATTGTCCATGAGCATCAAAAGTTAAAAAATTAAGGATAAAGAGAGCATGATGTAAATAGTTATGTGCTGACCTAGGGTATAGCTCCCCCTCTTTTATTTTTTGCAATTGAGTTTTAAGAGTCCCATTGGCTCTCTCTACTATCCCCTGTCCTTGAGGGTTATAGGGAATTCCTGTTTTTAGACTGATTCCTAGTTGACTGCAAAATACCTGGAAATTTTTACCAGTGTATCCTGGTCCATTGTCTGTTTTGATACATTTGGGCTGCCCCATGGTGGCAAAGCATTTTAAGCAATGGGCAATACAATGCTTACTGGCTTCTCCAGTTTGGGCGGTTGCCATAATAAATCCAGAAAATGTATCTATAGTGACATGTACATATTTTAATTTCCCAAAAGGGGCAACATGAGTAACATCCATCTGCCATAGCTGATTGGGCATTAACTCTCTGGGGTTTACGCCATAGGAGGGTACAGTAGTGGTAGTGGGGCAAGTACCGCATTGTTTAACTATCTGCCGCGCTGCTTCTCTAGTGATTTAAAAAAAAAAAACAAAAAAAAAAACAGTAACTGTTAGATTTCTTTTATTAGACCCTCACAAAGTACTTTGGCATAACTATTTACCCTCTGTTTAGGGAGGCAGAATGCAAATTATTTACTCTTCCTGGCTTACTGGCCTGTATTATTTGCTTTCTTTACAACATATCTCTTCTCCTTCTTACACTTACACAACCTTCTATTGAGACACTTCTAAATTAGCCTTTAAACCTTCCTTCTATGTCCTTTAAAAATGCATAACCATGCCTCAGACCTTCTACTTAGTATTCCTTATTCTTTGAAACTTCAATCCTTTAATGAATCCTAAAAACTAAACAGCCAGAATTTCTTAGATTAACATTTATGACTTAGACCTTCTGTGATAAAACTAAGAGCTGGTAAAAATATTTCCTTTTGAGAGACAGATCCATGGCACCAGCCATGACGAGGCTTCAACCCCAGTATGAACTGAAAACTCAGGCAGCAGCTGTGGGAAATTGGATTGTGAGAAGAGGGTCCCTCTTGGCAAAAAGGACTAATATAGGATGCTTAATTGCCTTCCCAAGGGGGCCTTCCACAGAGTGGAAGGGATTAAATCCTTTCATATCCTTTTTAAATTGCTGCCAGACATTCAAAGAATTAGTTTGTAAGTTTGTTTGGTATATGCTGTTGTAAAATATCAAAAATTATAATGAAATTGCAGAATAATATCATGTAAGGATATCCTTTGCTCTAGGCCATGGCAATCCAATTTCAAACTGGCTGTCAATTATTTAGTTACTCTGTTTTGCCATTTTTGGGGCCAAAACCTTCATAACATTTAAAGTATATTTATTAATTTTTATTTGATAAGGCTTTCCATGCAATTTCAAGTATATTAGATCTCTTTTTAAAAGATTTCCTTTAAGAAGAGAGGATAAATTTCTTGTATTACTCCGGGCCCTTGGAGCTTTCCAAGAATCATCTCTGTTAAGACCTTGAAATTTTAACATGGTAAAAAATAAACCATCAAATATATATATATCCATATATGATTTAAAGATTATAATACTTTTTTATAATTATCTTAATATTTATCAAATTTAAACTTTTAGAGCTGGCCAGTCAAATATTTTTTAGCATGTCCTAGATTAATAACACAATAACACTTTATATTTCTAAGAATAAATACAAGACATAATCAATTAAGAGCTTCAATTCTGTCCTCTAGGTTTCATGCAATGCATACTCAGATCAACATTTCAGTATTATAACAATTCAATACATTTAGATCTTTTAAATTTATCATTTGATTTAGTAAACTTCCAAGTTCTTTTTAAATTTCCAGCCGATAGGCCTGGACCAGCCTCTAAATTTCAAAATGGTCACAATTTTCCTGCTGGGGAAATCAAGAAGCAAACTCTCAGCCATTCATATGTAAACTTGACTATTTCCTTCCTGCTATTTACTTGCCTCTGGCGGGAAATTTCAAGAGTTACTTTAGATGCCTTGGGAAACTGGCCTGTATTTCTTTCTCCGGTTCATCTTTGCCATTTTTAAGGCCAAAACAGTCTCGGGTTTTTATTCTGTACACAGCAAAAAGTTAAGTTCAGCTCAAAAACTATGCGCACTCGTTTTTAAACCGGCCTTTTCTCTTTACATGTGCACAGAAACCCCAGATGCATTTATGAATTTGTAAAAGCTTTAAGTCATTAGCTGGAAAATAAATAAAGATGGCGAAGATGAGGCCTTTCAAAGTGGCCTTTCCCCCTTATCTCCCTCTCCTATAGATAATATCATCCTTCCTCCCTTTGATCTCCTCAGCCCCGCTCCCTTCCCCATTTCTTTCTTCTTCCCATTCTCCTTTTAAGCTCTACCGGCTCCCCTTTAAAACTTTTCTTCCCTCCCTCTCTCTCTCTCTCATCCTACATTTCCCATACATTCTTCTCTACTTACTTCCACTGTTTTAATATCTATCTACCTGCATAATTATTCACTATCATTTATCTTTTTTCTTTTCTGATTCCTACTTTTAAAATCTGTCTCCAGTACACAACTATACTTGATTTTCATTATAGATCCACATACATCCTCTCTCCTTCTTTAACTCTGCTCTCTACTGATTCCTTTATAAAGTTCTTTCCTCCCTCCTTCCTTTCTTTTTTACTCTTTTTACAGGCTAATTAAAAACAAAATTCTTTCTTCTTTCTCTCTTTCTATGCTTTTCATCCTTAGTACTGACTTCTTTACTTAAAAATCACACTCAATAAAAATACATTTTTTAAAAATCACCCTGTACTTAATTTTCTTACTAACTCCTCCTTTTAAACTCCCCTCACTCTCACATTCTGTTTATTCTTTTTATTTAACTATTTTCCTGGCCTCACCGCATTTTAGCATCCTTCTCTTTCCTGCTTGTTCCCAAGTTTCTAAACACACAGTTCCCTCTGCTAGTTTGTCCCATTTTCACTAGCTTCTCCCGCCGTCTGCTCTGTCACCGCGTCCCACTACCTCTGCGAACGTTCTCTTGCCTTATTACCGCGGTGCTCCTTCACCGAATCCCCTGTGTTCAGGTCCCTGTTCGGGCGCCACCTGCCGGAGCCTGCCGGCACTATAGTTGAACGGTACCTGAAAAGGGGGGTGAGGATTAAAAAACACAGACACTGTAGTTACCGGGAGGACGGACAGTTCAAGACTGCCGCGCCGAGTTTATTTCTCAGCCCCTTTTATAGGCAAAAACAGCTTGTGCAAACATAAAGGTCAGAGCCCGGGCAGGATGTTTTTTCCGCCTTAGCAGAATCCTAAATACACTTTAAACTTCTCTCCCCGTCAATTTCCCTATCCTTGTTTCCTGTTATTGAGAACCTATTGCAACTCTTGGAAGCAAAGGCCCCAGCAAAGCGGGGAAAACAAGGTTATTGGATTGTTTACCTGATTGCCTCTCACGGTTTCCCACAGACATACACACATTACTAGTCCCATCTAGACTAGGGAAGCCTCAGTTCTGCAATTAAGGTCTTTCAATAGATTGGACAAGAACAAACACAGCCATGAAAGCACTGGCTGACCCACTCACCCCTGCCCATCCTGCCTACTCAAAGTGCATCTTTGTGGTTTTTGAAAGCTTTCATTGAAAAAGTAATAAGCTTTAATTTTCTTTTTTTTTATATTCAGCCATAGATTAGCCTACATTTGTCATTCTGAATAAAATATCTGAATAAGGCTGAAATTTCAAATTTAATAGCAATGATGAGAGCAGCTTAATATTGATGTCTCTTAATTAATATTACTGGCAGTAATTTTTTGATGCTCATTCCTATGAGTATGAACTTTAAAAAAATTCACTAACAGCTTTGTTGATGGTTCTTTTTCCCACAGAAAGCCCAAACAGAGCTTTTTGCTCATATCTTGGTGTAGTGGAAAGGGGATAGGTTTTAGCTTCAGGCGGTTTTGGGTTCCATCCATAATCAGATTACTTATTTTCTACACATGTATTATAAAAGGGATATTTTCTTATTAAAAAAAATTCAATTCAGTTGTAGTTTCATATCTTATCAATCTTGTTGCCTGTAGGCTTTCTTAGTCTTTGAAACAATCAATTTCAGAGCTTTGGGGAGAAACACAATACTTTCCTAAAACAACAGAGCTATTGTGCAGTTTTGACTTATAAATTAAATATTTGTTTGAGCCCATAGCAAGTAAAAAGCTTAAAATTGAGTTTTGTAGAGGAAACACATATCAGTTAGGATTTGCTTTTGGTTGCATAACAGAAACCTGGCTACTAAGACTTAATTGATAGGATTTTTAATTTTTTTAATTTTTTACTTAACAACAAACCCAGAGGCAGGTAGTACAGAGCTATTGTGGTGGCAGCACCGTGCTGTTTGGGAGCCTGTGATGGTTTCATGTGTCAAGGTGAACATATATTGTAGATGTGATGAAGGTCAATAGTCATTTTAAGTAAGACAACTTTTCCTAGATAATTTTAGTGGATCTGAGGAGAGAGAGAAACATCAATGATGAGAGAGTCATTGATAGGCTACCTTGTGCATTCCCCTCACTGGGGATCCAGCTCACAACCTGAGCATGTGCACTGACCCATCATCTAACTGTGACCCCCTGGTTTATAGGTCGATGCTCAACCACTAAACGACGCTGGCCAGGCTTGCCTAGACAGCCCCACATTTACATAGGCCCATCCTTTTCAATGCATTTTTCTCTCTTTCTCCCACCGGTTCCGCTTCTCTAGTGCAATCATGCCTGATACAGAACCAGACTCCTGCTACCTTTCTGTGCCTGTCCTCAGTCCTTGCAAGCTGGCTACTGAACTGCTAGGCATCCTGTCTGTAGTCCTGGCAGGAAGGAGAAAAGGAAAAGGGCAGAAACTGAAAACAAACATCAGTGAAAGCTGTTGTTTTATAATGGTCCCTCCACTCACAGCTTATTGGTAAGAACTTGGTCACATGGGCAGCTCCAGCAGCCTCTGGATCTGGGAAGGAGAGTGCTTTTAACCAGGCACACTGTTATCCTCAATAAAACGGAGGAGCTATAATAAAGAAGAACATGTGAATGGATATTAGTTTGTGACTACAGAGGAGTTTCTAAATACCTTAGCATACGAAGAAGTAAACCAGAGTATCCCAGATCATGGCGTTCCTTCTATGCTTGTAGAAGAGTCATTCCTTCCACCTTTGGCAACCAGGCACTGAGACTCGCTGCCTTAGGTGGAAGAGCACATGTGCAGGAAATGAAAACCCTGAAGCCTAAGCCTTCCAGCTGGAGGGATTCTGGGAAGATGAGACAAGACAGAAATGGGAGAGGCAGGCAGATTGTGCCCTGACCCTGCTCTGCATCTCATCGCAGAATAAAGAGGAGGAGGAGGTGTTGGGTGAGTGGTGTGGGGGACAGAGGCATTCCTCTTGACTTTATATTTAGGACTCTGAAAGGAGGTATAAAGCAAAATCATCAATACAGAGGAGAGAGGTAGAGGGAGAACCAGAAATTGGCTTTTCCAAGCCACGTGTCTTTCCTGTGTGGAATGATCAGGTGACTCAATTTCCCATATAACCCTGGTGAGGCATACAAAGTAATTCAGTTGGGAGGGAGCAAGCTTACCATAGGACCTGCTGTAGCAAGAGGGAGAAAGAGAAAGGGGAATACAGGCATCATGGTGGAGAAACAAGAAGACAGAGATGGTGGAAGAGTCAGTGAGAGATTAGGGAGAGGAGCAGAGAGAGACATTGACATAGGGAAGATATAGAGGCAAAGAAGAGAGGAAAATGGAAGAAGAGAGTAGGGAAGGTGAAGGCAGAAACACAAGTAGAATTTCCAAAAGTCAGAAGACATAGAATAAGCTTATTTTTAAATGGTGCTTTTTCAAATAATATGTTTAATATATTTTTCTTACACCTTTTCAGATGAAGTACCTCCATATTTAAAGCATTAGGTCCAATTGGTAATATAAGAAGTTCAAATAAACATACTATTTTCCTTGTCTTTTTAAACTTTTTGTAGCATATTGGCACCTTGGAAAGAGAGAATAGTAGAGAGGAGAGGAGGCAGGCAGAAGAAAACCAAGAACTGAAACAAAGTGTGGAGAGACAGAGTCAGAAACTGAGACAAAAGAAGGCTGTCTTCTAGAAATATAGTCTATTACAAATAAAGCAAAAGAGCCTGCTTATGTGCCAGGACTGGGGCATATAGTAAAGCTAGGCCACATGTCCTCGGGAGTGAAGAACAAAGGAGGCCTGGGATGGGACAAGCAATGACCATACGGCTTTCCTGGGTGAGGGGTGTTGAGTGAAGATGGAGTTAGCACTGGAAGGTTTTTTCTCTTTTAAAGAACGAGGTGGAGAGGGTCTTTCCAATATATGAATCTGAAGAAAAATGGGGAGGATTTCTTTTTTTATAACTTGATTATTTATAATTCAAGCTTAGGAGATGTTAGGTACTGAGTTGTGATCCCCCAAATTTATATTTTGAAGCCCAACCCCCAGTGTATTTGGAGATAGGGCCTGAGGGATGTAATTAGGTTAAATGAGGTCATATAAGCAGGGTCCTAATTCAGTAGGGCTGGGTGTCTTTGTAAGAAAAGGAAGAAACACCAAAAATCAATCAATCTCTCTCCTACTACCCCCTACTGTCCCCCAGCCCCCATATTAGAAAGGCCATCTGCAAAGCCAGGAAGAGAGCTCTCATTGGAAATTGAATCTGCTGGCACCTGGATCTGGCACTTCCAGCCTCTAGTACTGTCAAAAGTAAATTTTGTTGTTTAAGCCCTTCAGACTATGGTATTTTGTTATGGCAGCCCTAGAAGACAAATACATAAGTAATGAATTTAATTGGGATATGCAAATACCTTTATTTATAGAGATTGAAATTTATACCCCAACTTGGTAAATATTTGTCTCAATAAATGTATTGAAAAAGACCAAATCGGAGGTGTTTTTATCAGTTTACACTAAGCTAATGATAATGTAATAATGTAATGACAGCCACATTAATAATGTATCCTATCTAATAAAAGAGTAATATGCAAATTGACTGTCAGTCCAACACACAAGATGGCTGCCCCCATGTGGTCAAAGTTGGCTGCCCCCATGTGGACACAGATGGTTGCCACAAGATGGCCAGCAGGGGAGGGGACTTGGGAGGGACCAGGCCTTCAAGGGAGGGCAGTTGTGGGTAATCAGGCCAGCAGGGGAGGGCAGTTGGGAGGGACCAGGCCTGCAAGGGAGGGCAGTTGGGGGCAATCAAGCCTGCAGGGGAGGGCAGTTAGGAGTGACCAGGCCAGCAGAGAAGGGAAGTTAGGGGCAACTGGGCCTGCAGGGAAGGGCAGTTGGGGGGGGGGGGCCCAGGCCTGCAGGGGAGAACAGTTGAGAGGGACCAGGCCTGCAGGGGAGGGCAGTTAGGGGCAATCAGGCTGACAGGGGAGCAGTTAGGCATCAATCAGGCTAGCAGGGGAGTGGTTAGGGGGTGATCAGGCTGGTAGGCAGAAGCGGTTAGGGGCAATCAGGAAGGCAGGCAGGTGAGCAGTTGGGAGCCAGCAGTCCTGGATTGTGAGAGGGATGTCTGACTGCCCATTTAGGCCCGATCCTACTGGGTGTCTTTGTAAGAAAAGGAATCCTACTGGGATCGGGCCTAAACCAGCAGTTGAATATCCCTTGAGGGGTTCCAGATTGGAGAGAGTGAAGGCTGGGCTGAGGGACACACCCCCCAGGCACAAATTTTGTGCACTGGGCCTCTAGTATGATAATAATAAGCTATGAAAATGTTTTTGCATTTGATCTTCACAGAAACTCTGGAGATAAAGCTATGGCTATCACACTCACTTCATAGCACAGATTGAAAAATGGTCTCACACCTTTAGAGCTTCAGTTTCATGAAGGTCTCTTATCAGGTAAGTACCAGGTCCCATCTCAAACTCGGTGTTCCCTTCAACCAGAAATACTTCCCCTCTGGGAAGAAGTTAAAACTCACTTGCTGGGGTTATTGCTTGTTTCAATTTTTCTGAGAAATAAAATGTGTTTTTTCAGAGCTCAATGTGATCATAGCCAGGAATTTTTGGCAAAGATTTTTATCATCACAATATGTTCTGGTCTACTAATGGGTGAAGGGGATGGTGAAGCATGACATCCATCCGTAATGCATGGGGAGCAGCGAGGGGAGAGTGAGAGGAGGGGTGAGCAAACCCCCCTTTGAAACAGGGACATCACGTGAACAATTTGAAGTTACATTAAACAGAGAGAAGGACTGTTGAAGTCCTGGAACTTGAGAGAAATCCAATACTGGAGCTTCAAGGCAGAATAATTTAGAAGTTCTGGGCAAGAAAAATAGAAAATGACATCTGATACAGGAAAATGTCTCTGACCTAGACAATAAAATAAAATTAGCCTGCACTGCATGTTGGGAATGCAGAGTTTTAAAGAAAGGGGATTTTGGCAAATATTAGTGACTTAGCTCTACACAAAGGAAAATATTAACCACATATTGATAGAAATTTTTTTTTTCTCTTTGACTTTTGGGTGAGCAGTTTCAAGATGCATTTATTAAGCACCTGTTTACTATAGCATTGGCCAAATCAACAATGCATCCTTGTATTGGCTTTCTTGCCTTCCTTTTTCTCTCTCCTTTGTTTTCCCCTGGCCCTCATCCTTTCTTCCTAGAACTACTGTCCCAGGTTCTGCTTTTGAAGGAACCCAGTCTAAGAGAGTTATAGGAAGTCCTAGAATTTAGACCCCCAGATGAGGTTTGCTCACTTGATCACTAGGATCTGCAAGATTAAGGGCTCTAATTCCCAAGCTGGGGGAAGGCACTTCTAATAGGAGACACAATAAAAGTTCTACTGAACTTCAAACTCTGTTTTCACCTGGCCATTTTGGTCTCCTCTATCATTGAATCAACAGGCAAAGAAGGCAGTTGCTAGTAGGGGTAATGGACCTTCATTACCAAGAGGAACTGCCACAGAATTAAGGTAGGGTTGAGTATGCCAGGAACTCAGGGGATTCATTTTCCATGTGTGGTGATAACGATGAGCTCACAACTCAAATATGCATGCATAGGAGCAGCCAAGGGCTTAGACCCCTTAGGGATGATGTCCTGGGTAAATTCACCAGGAGAGCAGCCCAGACCAGCTAGGAGTGAGGGAAATCTGTAAAGGGTGTTGCAGGAGGGAGGTGATGAATACTAATTAAGACTTGGGACAGCTGTGGCAGCAAGAATCTAGCTTGTTTCACTGGCAGAATATTAGTTGGTCACCTCTTGAAAAAGATGAACTTAATGGAAGGTACTAGCAAATCTCAGTGATGCTACAGATGGACTGTAGTAGATGTCTCCAATGAGCCATTTCAGTCTCTCTTGGCACCACTTCTTATTTCAACTGCTGCTGGGACAACCAGTTCTATCAATAGAAAGCAGTATGACTTTAACTGACAAAGCCAGGAAAGGTTTGTGTTTGAAAGAGTTAATTCCCGTAGGGTTATGCTTGACCAATGCAATTGAGAGACAATTAATAAATTCATCCTCCACTCACCCCCCTGGGAGAATAGCTCTGAGATGCATTCTAGAAGGCTCCTTAGGAGTCCGGACAGGATCAAGCATCACCCTCTCATAGTGGAGCCCAGATCAATAATCATTCATCCTTGTGTTTGATTATTTTCTATCTTTCTGTGTGTTTCATTTGTTTCTCATTCCTACTATCAGGAATCGCTTCCCCAAATGAACTGTCTGCAGCTAGCCTTTGTCTTAGTACCTGCTTTGGGGGAATGTACAGGCTAGGGCAATGTAGTTTTGAAATTGTCCTTTAGTTGCATCAGGTAGCCATATTAGGTAAAAAATATATTAGATTTTTATTTCTATGTTTTGGTGAATTGGAGACAGTCTGCCTTTAATTATGGGATTTTGAATTATTCCCATTTATTATTGCACTTACGGTTTTCAAACAAGTTTTTATTCTATTGTTAATATTGGACTTTTGTCTTCCTATGATGATATTTGGGAATTCTCAAAAGGAATGCTGGTCAGATAGCTAATGCCCAGGTGGATGAGGAATCTTTTCTAATCTTTCATATTTGCTGTGTATTTTTTCCTAGTCTGTTGTTTACTTTCTAAATTAGTGGGGGTTTTTAAATATTGGTTTTATATTTTAAATTATAAATTTAAATTATAATAGGCAATGGTAAGGAAGATTAAATAATATTATGTAGTAAGTAATATTAGCTCTTAAAACTATAATTATAACCAGAAAATATATTTGTTATTACCTTAAATGAAAACAAAGAGGATAAAAAAACTTATTGTATTGGACTTTCAGTGACTCTTCCAAGTTGATAACAGCTACAGTATTCTAGTCTTGGGCTCAAGGACAAAAATATTTTTAAAAATCTTATCTAATGTTGCTATAGTCCTTAAAAATAACTTTTAAAATAAATGAAAGGTAAACACACCCATTTATCGGTGTCAAATAAACTGATGTGATTCAAATCTCATTATGCCTGTCTTTTGCATGCAGTTGGTAACACACAGGGCTTTGTTCTTTCATTTGGAGAAAGTCACACTTTATTAATAATAACAACCCAGTCTCTTGAGGGATTGCTGAGCAAAGGCACAGGGCTTTGGAATGTTGGGCTCTGCCCCTGCTTTCAGGATATTTGGAGAACATTTCCCTAGAAGCTAAAGAAGAAGGGAGTTTGCTTTCTTTCAGTGGCCTCCTCAAACACATGTAACTTACTGGAGCTTAAAGACTTACATTTGTAAAAGCCATTAGTGTCGATTAATGTAGACAAATGATTGAAATTGGGACATTGGGAGGTGCAATTCCACACCTTGTACCATTTATGGGCAGGAAATGAGGAACAATTAGGTTGGTGAGGCTGGAAAACACCCCACCAGTGCTGCCTGCATGGGGTCAGCTTCAGGAAAGCTCAATGGGTGTGTAATGGGAGATGGCTGTGGCCCAGGACAGCAACAGATGGGAGCAAGGGACAGCAGTTTTGTCCAAAGCAGATTTCTCAGCTCAGTTCCCCCAAGTTTAACATTGCTGATGACAACTTAGATTGGATTCTTACAACTACCTTGGAAGTATATACTTAGTTGTTGATTCATTCAAATATTTTTTTTCAGTCCATAAATATTTTCTGAGCACTTAGACTGTTCAAGGGATCCTGTGGTGAATGGGGAACAACCTCCGCCTTTATGGAATTGCGAGTATTGGGAGATTCAAGGTTGTGATAGAGCATACAGGCCAAGGGTGCTCACAGGAGGGCATCTGAGTCTATTCTTTAATGTTCTGGAACACTTCTCATAGGAAGTAAGGTCCAAGATAATATCTGATGGAAGAATAGAAATCTTCATTTTAAAAATGAGAAAACTGATTTAGGGTGTTGAAGTTACCTACCATGCCATACCAAAACCAAAGTGGAAGCCAATTCATGTATCATTTAAAGGGCCAAGTAATATAAATAAATGTTTCTAGTGGGAACAAACCCACTTATGTGCCCAACACTTTCAAAATATTTTTTTAAAGTTTAAAATATTTGTGTAAAATTATATGTTCTACCTTCTGCTTAAGTAGGCTTGAAATGGATGTTTTAAATTTTTCTTAATAAAATTTTCTCAAATACATACTTACCAAATGACTCCAAGGCATTTTGCTAAGCCCTAAGGGGCACACAAACAGATTCTCCAATACCTCTGTGCTCCAAGGACTCACAGTCTGGTGAAGAAGGCAGTGACTATGAGGAAAATCAAATTTCTCAAATTCTGCTCTGTGAGATAGGGGAACCAGAAATTCCTTCTCATTTGGTATAGAAAGTATGATTGAGAGATTTAAATAGACCTTATTAATAAGGAGATATAATATTTGAATAAGGCCTTAAAGGTAGAGGCAGGGGGAAGAAGCTGTCCTTATAAGCAAGCATTCATGTACCACATTACATTGTGATGCTATACTTTGAATGTGATTTTGAATGTGATGCTTCATTGTGATAGAGTGCTATGTCTGCTGATGGGTTTTTCTTTCTCCTGATTATCAACTATATCTATTCCTGTGCCCATTTTTCTATCCAGCAGCTCACATGAATGCTTACCTAGTTTGCTGCTTAAAATTGTATTTAGACTGGAAAATTTGATAACTCAACTCACTGAAGCATATGGTAGATTAGATAACAGTTCAAAACATTCTTAGCAAGGGTGTAACACAGGGATCACTAGTTCAAGAGTACAAAACACAAATGAGAGAAGTGTCTGAGCATAACACAACAGGGAATCTGGGCCCCAATGATGCACTGGGGAGTGCATGCCTTGGTTAAGTGGGGCAAGCTGTTACTCAGCACCAATGGATTATGGCCAGGTAGAAATAGCTGCACACAGTTCCTAGATCTCCTAACTTTCCAAGAGAGGCTAGGCATCTGCATTTTTTATGTATAATCTAAAAAAAATTAATTGTGGGCAATAAATCACTATTTCAAAATATAAGTATATTAAGTGGAGCAATTATAGTTAAAATTATATATATATATATTAGATTCTACCTTCAAGCAAACAGTTTGCAATTGTTGGCCCAATTATAATAACTAAACTAAACTTACTGAGCACATTCCTAAGAGTCTTTTTTCGTACAACTCATTTCACTCTCATAACAAACCTTTGGAAGCAGGGATGGGCATGAAGGTGATGATGATGCTAATACCTATTTTACAAATGATGAAATGAAACATAGACAAGTTAAATAGTTTCCCATGGACCCTCAGGTAGCAAATGGCAGAGTCAGTATTCAATACAAGGCAACCTGGCTCCAGAATTTGTATTCAGAAACATTATACTATACTGTTTCTCAAAATGAAGAGCTTTTGTACAAGGACTCCTGGCCAATTATTTGAGGTACTCAGAGACCTTTCTTCTGATCTGAACTTAGTTTTGGATGATACAGCTGTGAAGGGTTACTGTTTAGACTATCCAATGAATGCATGCAATGCCCCACTTATTGAGTTTATTTTCCAGTAGCACCAAACTATAATGCCATGATCAAAGGACATTGGAAGCATAGCTCAAGTTTGAATTCTTGCTCCTGTACTATTGGCTGACTGAGTCCTGGTTTCCTCATTTGAACAATGAGTATGATGAAAAGTACCCTGAAAGGTTATTATAAGAAACAGAAATAAAAAATACTTGGTTTATAATAAACACTCAAACTGTAGACATTAGGATGACAATGATAATTTTTGGAGAGGAATTTAACTAATACATTCAAAGCACTATGTTGTGAGAATTAAAATGAATCCCATATTGTTCCTACCATAAGAAATTAGAGGGTCAGATAATTGTGATAATATAATGTAAAGTACCAATAAGAGGTACACAGCTGAGGGTTATATAAGAGGATGATATTAATATCTATTGAAACAACTTAGTGAGGACTTTAGAGAGAAAATGACATTTGAGGGTGTTTTGTGTGTGTGTGTGTGTGTGTGTGTGTGTGTGTGTGTGTGTGTGTGTGTGTGTTTTATATAGGTGAGAAAGCTTTGGGCAAGAGAACTTGGTTTTAGGGAGTCACAGATGAACTAGAATAAAGTGAGCAGAGGCACCAAGATGAAGCATATTGGTGCCCGGATGTGGAAGTACTAATTAGTTGACTGGAACTAGAGTAGGATGTGTGGAAGATGGTAATTGTACAGATTTCTGTGGAACCATTCCTCAGGTTCAACCAACAGGTTGCAGAGTTAATTCTCACTGACTAGGTCAGAGAAGTCCTCTGTTTGCATATCCTCTGGGCAGGAATGTGAGGGACAGCTGGCAAGCATGCAAACTAGAGAGAAGAAACTTAATTTCCTATCCAATCGAGGTTCACTGACTTGTAGAAAAGGAATTCCTGTTGAAAAGCCAGATGTCCTCATATAAAAGCAGGGGGAAGATGTGTGGAACTAAAAGATGTCTATAAAACACATTGAAAATTGGGAGTTGTGGAGGCATTGACTCAAAAGAATCATTTGCAATCAATGACTCAGCCTAAACCCACAAGACTTTCCTATGAACAGAATGGAATGTTCATTTGGAGAGTTCTTTCTTTACAACAAAGACTGTGATCAAATCAGAAAGGCAGTGTTATATGGTAACAAAGGGCTGGCTGGTCTTTTTCTGTCTAACCAGAAGAGCTCAAATAATTTGTCTCTCAGCCCCTGTCTCCACATCTATAAAACAAAGATAATATTTATATTCTTTAATTATATCATAATTAAACATTTGATGAGATGTTTAAATGAGATCTGGATGTTATAATGTTGGTGTAGCGTGGTGTAAATTGCTTGTCCATTCTCATTGGTGTATAATCTTGGTGTCTCTAATTGGTATAATGTCCTGATGCATGTCCATCACTTCTTTCCAAATTTCTTCAGTCTATATTCTTATCTCTGCATCTTCCAATATATCCTTTCAAAGTGCATCCAACTACAATTAAAGATAGGCATGCCCAGGCAAAAGCAGCACAGTACAGGGGAAAAGACAATGGATTTGAAGGTGGAATTAATGGATTCTTATGCTAGCTCTACCAATTACTGAATGAGTGGCCTTGGACACATTACATTTTTGAGCCTCAACTTCATCTGAAACAAGGGGCTGAGAAATGAGACAATATATATAAAGGTATTTGATAGAGTCCAGGCATTTAATTGTATGCAAAATGAATGACAGGAGAGGAAAGAAGAAAACCAAGCAATTCTTGGTCACTATGGGAGCAGAATACTGATTTTCTTGGGGTGACAGAAGGTGGTAGAGGTGTGACATACAGGTTCACTACAGCTTCAGGAGCAGATGGGTACAGTCCTTATGAGAAAAGCTATGGATACTTTACTTATTTAAGAAAAAGAATTTTCTGATTTATGCACAGCATTTTACCTGTATTTTCACAGGGTTCATAGGACCCCGTTTATAGTTTGGGATCTCAATTTAAGAAATGACAACTTTGGACTAGAAAGCATATATAAATTATCATGCTTCAAAACACAACACAGCACTTCAGGGCTACATTTGAGGGCCATTTTAAATGGTGAAATCACCAACAGAAAGAACCAAAATGTGGGAAAAAGTGCCACTAATAGGTCATAAAAAGACACTTGTTTACAGCTCAAGAACTACAAATATGAAGGCAGAGTACCACCTTGTTCACACTGGGGCACGTGCAATGAGCATCTCAAATTTTCAACACCTTATGCATTTCTGTGAATAACCGTGAGAGCACCCCACACATTGGTTTTGGGGCTTACAAATCAATTTTAGCAAGTAGGTGAATTTACAAATGTAGACTCTGCAAACAATGAGGACCGACTGTAGGACCATAGTTAGCTGCTGGGAAATGGATGAGGATTTCTAGAATACTGATGGATACCCACGGGTTTTCTAACTCCTGCTCAGTGCTCCTTAGTGGTTTAAATTCTGTGCTTATTCTAAACTGTGTCCCCAACATGCTGTGCTATAACTTTTCTCTAAATTTACTCTACTCCTACTGAGTGGGGAAAAAGGAAAGAGTGAGAAAAGCCAGACACAGAAGCAGAGAAACTTTCCATCCAGGAGTTTTGTTCAGGCTGGCAGCCTGCTTGTGTTTCCTGTAGACCTTTACATTTTGGAACCCAATCCTAGCCACTGTGCAGGGATAATTGGTGACTCCTTTCCAGTGTAATTAATCCCTTGTCCCACCTCACCTCCAACTCCCAAACTTTCCTCCCCCATGAATACAGTCCAAGATCATTAACGATGTTTCTTTCCTGACTTGTGATTTGTCCCAAAGAGCATAATGCCTCTAACTGAGGGATTTTAATGAAAGAGCAATTTTATGTTGTCTTTAACCAGAATTTTTTCCTCCCTGGGCAAGAAGATTCCAATTTTTTAATGAAATTGGTTAGAAACTGGAATTTTTATAAAAAGCAGTTTGAGAAAGGCAGTTCGGGAAAATAGGACTCAGCAATGCAGGTTGGCCATGCTAAAGGAAGTCTTTGAGTGGAGTGACTGTGGCTAAGCCCTGGACTAGGGAGGGGAAGAAATTAAGGAGCTAGACTCAGCTTTATATGCATCCCCTGTGTGACCTTGGGCAAGTTCCTCCCTTTCTGTGCTTCCATTTCTTAAATGGGAAGTGAGAGGTTGGATATCCTATAGGGTAACTCAGCCCTAGCATTCTGGAACACTAGAAAGTTAAAATCTAACAATACTCTATCTGTATCCAGTAGTTTATCAGAAAAGTATATTGAAGTATGTTTTGATGCCTAGTTTGTTTCTAAGAAAATCTTGCTGAGACTAAAAATTTGTTTTTAGAGTTTTTAGAAGAGATTTTGAGTCACCATTAATGTGCATTGAATGTCTATACTTACAGCCACAGTATTCTTGGCAAGTAAAGTCTACATTTCTTAGCACAGATGATCCAACTCTTGTATGATCTAACTCTTGCCTATCAATTCAGACTCACTCCTCCTCATCTCACCTCCTAACCTTTATCATTATTTACCTATGTCAAACCATGAAAAATTTCTTCAGTTGCTTCTCTCCATGGTCTCTCTTTAGGAAATCAATTCTCTCATTAGTTCTTTTAGGAAATGCTCATTTGTTCAATTTTTAAAAATATGCTCCTATCTCATTTCTTCTGTGAAGTCTTTCAAGAACTTTGCCAGGTCTACTGACTTCCCTTACCCTATCCAGTGGAGAGTTCTAGCAAAGGTCTGTAACTCTGATAAACTTATTATTTTATACCATCTTCCTCACTAACCTGTGAACTTTTTACACACATATGTGTCTTCTTCCCTAACACCTAGAAAAGTGTTTGACACCTGGTAGTTACTCAGGAATGTTTGATGAATGAAGAATAAATGAATGAATCCACAATAAAGAACATTATTATGTGTGAAAAACTGCAGCATGATTACTTCATTACTTATCCGAATCAAAGTGTCAACCTCAACTTAGCACTAGCCATGGGCACTGTGAAAAATGGGGGCTAGTATTGCCAGATCTTCCAATTTTTCAGAAATGAAATGAAAATCTGAACTTTAATGAAAAAATTCACAATTTTTAACATTGACAAGCCATTTAAAATCTGGTCTGGAAAATATCACATAGGCTTCCAGATGTGCAACCCTTTGGGAAGATAAAATACACATTCCTTTGTATAAAACTCATGCTTTTCCAAACTGGTACCTGCCTGCCTATATTCTCAAGTTTATTTTTACCTACTCTGAATAATCATTGTCAATTCCTATCATTCCTTGATAATATTTCATGCTTATACTCTGAAAGACTATTGAATCTACTTTTCTTTTTATGGCCTTTTCTATGATTCTTTAATAGAAGAAATTATCTTGTATTTTAACATCAGGTTCACATGTTTTCATGTTTTATCTCTTTCCTATGAACACTTCATAGAAAGAGAGAGACTCTGCTCTAGGATCTAATGAAATTCAGGGTGGATTCCTATTATTGTTCTTGCCATTATGTGTTACAGCCACTTGTCTATAAGCTATTTTAGAGCATTCATTCATTCATTTACTTGTTTGTTTACTTACTAACTTATTTATTTTTAAATGTATTAAATTCCTCCAATGTGCCAGATAATGTGTTATTGTTAAGGACTCAAATGTGAAATCAACATTATCCCAGTCCCCAAGGAGCTCACAACCTAGTAAAAAAGGTACAATATTATATTTCTATCTGAATTGCCAGAACCTTGCAACAAGTAGTAGGGGCTCAATAAATTTCATTAAATGATTTTCTTAGTATTTATGATGAACAATGCATTCTGGGGGGAAGTAAAATATGTACTATGATGTCTTGCACATATTAGGTACTATATAAGTATTTGGAAACATAAATGAAGCATGAATCCATCTGGATTTTTAATGATCTGCTTAAATATCTATCTGATTATAAATAGAATATCTATTATGTGCATACTAGAGACCTGGTGCATGAAATTTGTGCATGTGGGGGGGTGTGTCCCTCAGCCCAGCCTGTACCCTCTCCAATCTGGATGACCCCTTCTCACAATCCAGGACTGCTGGCAGTTGGACATCCTTCTCACAATCCAGGATTGCTGGCTCCCAACTGCTCGTCTGCCTGCCTTCCTGATGGCCTCTAACTGCTTCTGCCTGCCAGCCTTATCACCCCCTAACCACTCCCCTGCCAGCCTGATTGATGCCTAACTGCTCCCCTGCCAGCCTGATTGCCCCTAACTGCCCTCCCCTGCAGGCCTGGTCACCCCTAACTGCCCTCCCCTGCAGGCCTGGTCCCCCCAACTTCCATCCTCTGTAGGCCTGATCCCCCCCAACTGCTCTCCCCTGCAGGCCTGGGTCCCCCCCAACTGCCCTTCCCTGCCGGCCCAGTTGCACCCAACTTCCCTCCTCTGCTGGCCTGGTCACCCCTAACTGCCCTCCCCTGCAGGCTTGATTGCCCGCAACTGCCCTCCCTTGCAGACCTGGTCCCTCCCAACTGCCCTCCCCTGTTGGCCATCTTGTGGCAGCCATCTTGTGTCCACATGGGGGCAGCCATCTTTGACCACATGGGGGCAGCCATCTTGTGTGTTGGGAGTGATGGTCAATTTACATATTTTTCTTTTATTAGATAGGATGGAGGCCTGGTGCACGGGTGGGGTCCAGCTGGTTTGCCCTGAAGGGTGTCCCGGATCAGGGTGGGGGTTCCCTTGGGGTGTGGGGCATCCTGGGTGAGGGGCCTGTGGTAGTTTGCAGGCCGACCATGCCTCCCAGCGACTCAAGTGGAGGCCCTGGTATCTGGGATTTATTTATCTTCTATAATTGAAACTTTGTAGCCTTGAGCGGAGGCCAGGGTAGGCCAGGCTGCTTGGGAAGCTTGGCTTCCTCCATCGCTGGGGTCAACCCAAGCCTCCTGCTCTCTCCAGCTCTTTGGCTACTGCCATTTTTGTTGGGATTTATTTATCTTCTATAATTGAAACTTTGTAGCCCTGAGTGGAGGCCAGGGCAGGCCAGGCTTGGCTTCCTCCATTGCCGGGGAAACCCAAGCCTCCTGCTTGCTCCATGGCCGCAGCCATCTTGGTTGGGCTAATTTGCATACTCGCTCCTGGTTGGCTGGTGGGTGTGGCTTGTGGATGTAGCGGAGGTATGGTCAATTTGCATGTTTCTATTTTATTATTGTAGATATTTATACCTGTAATTGAAAATAATGATTGCATTTGAAATCCTATACAGGAGGTAGATTATAGATGTTATAGAAGTTTAACACAGTGTAATGTAGTCATGGGATGAGGTAGTTAAGAAAGACTTCAGTAGGGAGGTAGGTTCTAAGTTATGGATTCAAAGGACTTCCAATGGGCCATGCATGACACACAGTTATCTCATGTCCTTCCAATAGCCAGGATGTAAGCTCATGAGGACAAGGAACTTTTCTCTTTGATTCATCAATGTTCCCTACATTGAGCACTTTATTTTGCACATAGTAGACATGCACAAAGATTTGTTAATGAAAGAATGAATGATCCTACAAAATAGATCCCATTGTTCCCATTTTACAAATAGGGAAACCAAAGCTTAGAGATGGACAGTGGTTTGCCCAATGCCCAGGCCAGAGTGTGGTCCCTGGACCATACCATCAGCATCTTTGGGAATTTGTTAAGAAAAATTCTTCAGACCTGCATATCAGAAATTCAGGTGGCTCTTTCATTCCAAAGTTTGAGACTTACCTATCCAGGGTCATAAGTGTCAGGGCAAGATCTGTCAGGCTTAAAATTCTAAACTATTGTCTGTCTACAGCCAAAGAATCATTTAAAGTTTGTTTTGCAAAACATTTTCTGCCTGATGTTAGTAAATATCACTTGACAAAATTAAAAGTTTATGTTCAAGTATGTTTGAGAAATACTAGGTTAACCAAGGTTAAACAGGATTCTTTACTGTAGAGTTTCTATGACTTTAAAATTCATTATATCATGCACCCCTAAAAAGGAAATATAATTTTCTAGTCTTATGTGAGGCAGTAGAGCATAGTATTGAGTGTGGGCATTTGTGTTTGACCACTTGTATTCCAATTCTTTATCACTGACTATTTTGTAACTTTGGACAAGACTACTAATAGCTCTGTCTCTCAGTTTCCTAATCTGTAAGTGAATAATAACAATTCCTGTTTCCTGGAGCTTTTGTGGAGATTAAATAAGATAGTACAAGTAAAACACTTACTATAATGTCTGTTATATAGCTACCTTTCAATAGATGTTAGACATTATAATTACTCATAATATTATCATTTTTTAGAATCTACTGCAGATTGGCCCACTCAACACCCATGTCAGGCCCTTTCTAGGGTGTTTTCCTACATTGGCTGGAAATTTAAAATCTGCATTTGATAGTCATCCTTGATCTAAGGTGCAGTATTTGACCTCGTTAAACAAGTTTTAGAAGGAAAAAGAAGCAATGAAAGGAAGCAGCCCAATAGGGTGATGAATCTTCTGGAAGGGAAAGTAGAGAGGTGTTTGCTTCTTGTGGGAACTTGAGGCAGAAGCTTAGCATCAGTCTTAGCATCCTGAGTGCCCTTTGGCAGGTGGCAGCAGTGTGGCAATGGGGATTCTACTGGAGTCCCACTACTCAGAGTGGGGTTCACCCACCAACAATGGCACCATCAGAGAGCTTGTTAGAAAAGCAGGTCAGGTCACCTCCTAGGCCTCTGGAATCAAAGTCTGTGTTAACCGAACCCCAGGAGATTCATGTGCATGTGAAAGTGTGAGAAACACTCCCCAGAGTCCCATGGGCCATACTTAGAATGGGGCTGGACATCCTCGCTGGCCACATTTCAGCATTTAACATTCAGTATGTAACACCATTCCTGCAAAACTCCTTCTGCTTATATTAGCAAGTATGGATTCTATTATCTGCAACAAAAAAGTCTGACTGAATAATCACAGAAGCCTTTTGGGGGGCTTTCTCATGTGACACTTCTGAAAACACTTTTGTAAAACAACAGGGAGTAAAAGACCATTTGAGTAACATGGGACCTGATTTTAGGTGGAAGTCCACTTTCATTCTCTTGAATCTGTTGCTCATAAAGGCAAAAGTAGCCTTGCATTAGCAAGTGTAAAAATCCTCCACTGACAGAACTGCACTGTGTTGAAAACAATCTGGAAATTTTTAGTGCAGGCACTAATTTGTTTCTATGCATTCTGCATAAACATTTATTTCTCCATTCAGAACCCTTACTTCATATGTGCACATTGTCATGGTTAGTTAGAACAAGATGCTGAGGTCATGTGTTAGAACCTGACCTAAGCAAATTGGGTTGAATACACATCTTGGATTCTTTTTGATAGAAAATAGGTTCAAAAGTTTTGTATAAGAGACCTTTAGCTGCTCCCTCATAAGCTTGCTACTGGGTTATTCTCAAAGCTAATCTTAGACCAAATTCTTATATCATATAAACATTTCTTTATATATATATCACTATCAAGCTGACACCAAAGAGTTCATAGATGCATGTTCTAAAATTGATGAAGTTTCAGCTCTTTGTCTGAATTTTGAATAAAATGTGGTCCCCAAGGTGAATGTAGCAACTCCTAAGAGGCAGGGTTCTGTGACCCTTAAAGTAAACACTGGCCATCCAGGGCAATACATGGAGGCACAGTGTATATAGTCCCTGCTGGGTTTTACATCCTATTTATGCAGGAGTGGGGAGAGTGCAAATGAAAGAGTGTGGAGGAATCTCTAAAATATTTTAGCCAATTCTTATGCATTTAGCCATCAGAAGCCCATTCCTAACATTTGTCTTGCTAATCAGCCAACCACCAGTTTCACCAATTGAAACCTTTATGGCATTCACTTTGCTGAATAAAGTCTTAAAATTGATTCTAGCTATTGCTGTCATAGCTGGTCCTGGATTACTACCTTTCTTGGGTAATGCCAGCTGCTCACCTTTGCAGTATATATATTCTTTTTTAAAAATATGTTTTTATTGATTTCAGAGAGGAAGGGAGAGGGAGAGAGAGATAGAAACATTAATGATGAGAGAGAATCATTGATCAGCTGCCTCCTGTTTTCCCCCCACTGGGGATGGAACCTGCAACCCAGGCAATGGCCCTGACCGGAAATCAAACTGTGACCTCCTGGTTCATAGGTTGAAGCTCAACCACTGTGCCACACTGGCCAGGCTGCAGTATATATTCTTGATTAGAATGCTTGTGGAGGCCTCTGGGTTTTTGTTTTGACCTATGGAATGCACACATAATTTTACATTATTTATGGTAGGTGAATTACAGACCGTTTAAAAGCATAGAGGTGGATTTGTTTGGACAGGGAAACCAATTCTAAGCCCTAATAAAGAATTTATTAACTCATTCCTTTACTCATTGATTAGTGAGACCTCTACTAGGTACTGAGGCCCAGAGATGAAAAGGCAGTTCCTTCCTCGAGGAGAAAAGGGTCTACAGAAGAAAACAAGCAATGAAAACAATATGGCAGATACTATGGCAGGTGAGCCCTAGGTGCTACTGTTACTTTGCTAATGTTTGGAGAATGAAGTGTTGAATGAAATGGGTGATGTCCTGGAGGAAGTGACTTCTTTGAGAACTGGACACTTAAGGTGAGTTTTAAAGATGAACAGAAGTTGGCCAGTCCATACAGGGAGGCAAAGGTGGACAGTGGTGGTAATGTTTAAATAATTAATGGCAATGGGCTTTGAAATCCATTCTAGTAATGGTGAGACTAATAAGATTACATTATTTCCCTCCCCCCATCTCTCATGCTCTGCCCCAGTTATGGGTATGAAGGAATAAAAGGAGTTTGGATTGTTATATACCAGGAACCAGAGCTAATTGCTTTGGATTCAGAAAAGTCAGAGAATCATAGAATTTTAACTGCTATTCTAAAGACTCTTCACTAGGTATAAATCCTTACTGTTCTTTATCATTGCTGAATGGATTATTTTCCCCTTTCAGCGGGAAGTAAAGCAAAGGTTTCCATAGCTTTTTGTTGTTGTTATTTGTTTTCAGTTATTCCAGATATCTAGTTCCTCATACTAACAAAATGTACACTGTTTTCCTCAGAACTTTGTGTTCAAATCCTTATTCTGCTACTTACTAACTGGACAAAGTGATTCAAACCTCTGAAGGGTCATGATATTTGGCTTATTTATTATAAGAGTTAAATTAAGTAATTTGTGTGTACCTAGTTTAGTGCCTGTCACATAATAGAAGCTCAATACATACTTTCACAATGATTGCTGTATTATTAAAGGCATTAACAATACATGTTTAAATTATAATTTTCTGTTGTCTGTCACACTGCACAGGTGAGCAGGGGAGGCTCATTTATGTGGTGGGATTGGCCTTATTCAGAAGTCATTGAGCTGTTGATCTAACCTGGCCATTGAGTTTCCTTTTAGTTTTGGAACTGAGCTTGCAAGTCATCTTTATATGGGAATGGCTCATTTTGGCAGCTACAGGTGAAGATGTTCTTTGGCATAAATCTTGGTGCTGCCCTGCATTCAAGCCCACCCTCAGTCTCCCAGTTGCTGGAAGCCCTCCTCAATGTTGATCCTTCCTCTCTGGCTTCTGGTGTTCAGGTCCCAGGTGTCTCTTGCAAGAGCTCTCACCCCCTGCCTCCCTCACCTAATCCATCGTCTACCCATAAATAGCTAATATGGACCCCACCTTCCTCCATCAGTGGAAAGAGCACATACTTTGAAGTCTGAAAAACCTAGTATCCAGTCTTGGCTGTGAACAAAGAGTGTGGCCTTGGGTAAGCTATATCAACCCTCTAAGCTTCTATTCCTTAATTGTAGGGTGTGTATGAAATATGCATTTTAAGAATTGTTGAGATTCAAAGAGATGATGCATGTAAGGTATTTTATACAGTATTGCTACATAGTACAGCTCTGAACATGGGTGAGTGATATTATTATTTTTAAATATATTTTTACTTATTTCAGAGAGGAAGAGAGAGGGAGAGAGAGATATAAACATCAATGATGAGAGAGAATCATTGATCAGCTGCCTCTTGCACACACCCCTACTGGGGATCAAGCTCACAATCCAGGCATGTGCCCTTGACTGGAATCAAACCCAGGCCCTTCAGTCCAAAGGCCAATGCTCTATCCACTGAGACAAACCATCTAGAGCAGTGATATTATTTTTTACTAGAGGCCCGGTGCACGAAATTCGTGCACGGAGGGGGGTTGTCCCTCAGCCCAGCCTGTACCCTCTCCAAACTGGGACATCCCTCTCATAATCCAGGACTGCTGGCTCCCAACTGCTTGCCTGCCTGCCAGCCTGATCACCCCCTAACCACTCCGCTGCCAGCCTGTTTGCCTCCAACTTCCCTCCTCTGCCGGCCTGGTCACTCCTAACTGCCCTCTCCTGCAGGGTTGATCACCTCCAACTGCCCTCCCTTGCAGGCTTGGTCCCTCTCAACTGCCCTCCCTTGCAGGCCTGGTACTTCTCAACTGCCCTCCCTTGCAGGCCGGGTGCCTCCCAACTGCCCTCTCCTGCTGGCCATCTGTGGTGGCCATCTTGTGTCCACATGGGGGCAAAATCTTTGACCATATGGGGGCAGCTATGTTGTGTGTTGCAGTGATGATCAATCTGTATATTACTCTTTTATTAGATAGGATAGAGGCCTGGTACAGGGGTGGGGGGCCAGCTGGTTTGCCCTGAAGGGTGTCCCAGATCAGGTGGGGGTTCCCTTGGGGTGTGGGGCAGCCTGAGCGAGGGGCCTGTGGTGGTTTGCAGGCTGGCCACGCCCCCTAGCAACCCAAGCGGAGGCCCTGGTATCTGGAATTTATTTTCCTTCTACAATTGAAACTTTGTAGCCTGGAGTGGAGCCAAGCCTGGGGCTCCCTCTGAGGCCGGCAGCCATTTGTGTTGGGGTTATAATTGAAACTTTGTTGCCTTAAGCGGGTGAGCCCGGCCAGGGTGTGCGGAAAGCTTTGCTTCTCCTGTTGCCGGTGGCAACCCTGGCCTGCTCTCTCAAGCTCCATTCTGCCACCATTTGTTTGAATTTGTTTACCTTCTATAATTGAAACTTTGTAGCTTGAGTGGAGGCTTAGGCCTGGCAAGGGCAGGCGGAAAGCTTGGCTTCCTCTGTTACCTAGGAAACCTTGCTCTCTGTGGCTGTAGCCATCTTGGTTTGGGTTAATTTGCATGCTCGCTCTGATTGGATGGTGGGCGTGGCTTGTGGGTGTGTTGGAGGTATGGTCAATTTGCATATTTGTCTATTATTAGATAGGATTGTTTTTTATTATATATTTCTTTGGTAACTTCTCTCCTAGTTGGGAAAAAATGGGTATAGGTTTGTTCTTTTGGAGTTGTAAGGAGAAAATAGTAATCTATGTGTTCTTTGGTCTTCCATTGGATCATTTGCTAGTTTCACTGGATCCTTAGAACCTCCATAGAGATCAGAGATCTGGGGATCTACTAACTATGTACCCCATCTCTTTAACACATGGTGTCAGATGTTGGGGACCTAGCGCTTAGGTAAGCTGGACCTATTATAAGCATTTTAAAGATAAGAAAACCAAGCTATAGAATACATGGGTGTGGATAGAACCTAGAACTTGATCAAAATTGGTCCCTGGAGGGCAATTTGGTCCAGGATTTAGAATGTTCTTAGGAGTAAGTTCAAACTTCTACCTGTCAGCACCAATAACAATGTGAGGGTACTCCTTCCTTCCTCCCATTCTCTAGTGGGGAAACCGAGTAGAAGAAGTGGAGGAGGGGGTCAGATTGAGGGTTAACATGAAAAGGACAGAGCAGGTCTCAGGCATGAGAGAAAAGAAGACTTGGCCTTAATTAATGTCTTCCTTCCAACCAGTCCCAGAGGCCTGGGAGAGAAGCAATAATAGAAGGTAACCCTGGAAACAGCTGGAAGGACACTAGCTGTGGGAACTGAGTGGAGACAGGGAGCAAGCCTAAGGATGAGGTGGCCAAGAACTTCCCAGAAAGAACCAAACGTGGGACTTGTCCTAACCACAAACTGAAAAGAACATGGAAACTTCCCTATGTCCTTGTTTTCCCTAGCACCAGATGTAACATATTTGTGTGCATATTGTTTTGCAGTCACAGTCATTATAAAACACACATACAATTATTTTTCTAGGTTGCTGACATTTCACAGGACTTAGAAATGAAGGGTGCAAGGAAGGCGGAACTGATAAAGTGCATTCACAGATGACCATATTGAAATGGGTCCACCAGAAGTCCCTTCTTCACTGGTAATTAGGTTAGGTGCCAAATAATGTAGAAGTAAGACCAGATACTAGATACTACTGTGTTCCAGAAACATTCTTAAGAATTTTATAAATGCTATTAATAAGCCTCTAATAACTAGATGTCCTAGGTATTATTATTCCTATTTGCAGAAATGGATCTCCTCAGATAACTGATTTGCATATAACCATACTACTAACAAAATGGTCCAAACTGTGATCTGGTTCCAAAGCCATTGTCCTTTTCCTCTAATCA
Organism: Eptesicus fuscus; assembly: GCF_027574615.1. NCBI lineage: Eukaryota > Metazoa > Chordata > Mammalia > Chiroptera > Vespertilionidae > Eptesicus > Eptesicus fuscus. The sequence continues at coordinate 38,174,434 of NC_072481.1, read as the reverse complement.
TGCTGCATGTGTAGTCCAACCTTAGGGACACATGAGTCCCTTTAGTTAACAGAGAGTAGTAATGAATCTGGTACAACTCTTACTTGGCAGTTGTCAAAATGCTTCATTCAGTGAAGCCCCTCTATTCTGTAGTGCAGCACTTCCTCTCTCTTTCTCCTCATCTTCGCTTCCCTTTCCCCACTTTTAGCCCATGTGAATTTCAAGGAAAATGAAATCCGTATGTTTTTGATTCATTTGCACTTAACTCATCAAAATATGATTTTGAGAGAGAGAGTAGAATTGCAGAGATGTGAATTTTAAAACTCCCCTTTCCCCTAGAAAACAGGATGTCTACTCTGGCCAAAATCATAAAAATTTCAAACTTCAAGCATTAGGGTTTAGCTTAATACATAGAAATCATGTGATTTGAGGGAGCTGTAATTTTAGACTAACACTTTGCTGCAAGCCAAGTACGAGATGATATGAGCCCACATTAGTGCTTTCACATGAAGGCTTTTAGGTGCCCAGTTAAGTACATTTCTTCTATGGCCATCATCATAAAAGATATTGACATTGTGGGTAAAATAACATTCATATTTTAGGATTGGAATAGTTGTCAGAAGTCATATCACTCAATACTCTCACTTTATGGACAAGAAAACTGAGGCCCAGCAAGATCTGGGTGTGTGCCTAGGTCACAGAGCTGTACCTAACCTCCTGGGTCCTGGACTCCAAGTTCATTGCTCTTTTCCTTGGTTAACTATAAAAAAAATGCATATGACATTGTATTACCTTTACTAGAAATCTCTCCAAAATATATATCATTTTTAATTCTGATGTTCCACTAAAATTTTTATTTTTTAAAATATATTTTTATTGATTTCAGAGAGGAAGGGGGAGAGAGAGCTAGATATATCTCAATGATGAGAGAATCATTGATCGGCTGCCTCCTGCACGGCCCCTACTGGGGATCAAGCCCACAACCTGGGCATGTGCCCTTGACTGGAATCAAACCCAGGACCCTTCAGTCCGCAGGCCAATGACCCGCTAGCAAACCCAGCTAGTGCCCACTAAAATTTTTAAAAAATAAATAGTATTTCTTGTATCTGGGGGGAGGGGAGAGTACCTACTGTACATTAGCATAAAAAATGACCCCGATTCACTTGTGAAAATGACTCTTGAACCTCAACCAAATGGTAGTAAATGTTTCCTTACAAAAAAAAGTAGAAAAATAAAAAATAAAAATAGCCAATCTGTGCCACTTTATATAGGTTTCAATCCTATATAATAAAAGACTAATATGCAAATAGAACAAACAGCGGAAAAACCAAAACAACCGAACCATCAAAAAACCAAACAACCGGTTGCTATGATGTACACTGACCACCAGGGGGGCAAGCACAGAACATGGCAGCTGTCATTCCCGGTGGTGGAGCAAGTGAGCAGAGGCGCCAGACCAAGGCAGGGTGCCGGTCGCGGTCATCGGTCATCGGGGCGAGCCTCTGGTGGTTACTGAATATTCTTTGTTCCTGCATGCCACAGTCCCACCCGGCGCTCGCATCTGCTGCTGGTGCCGGCCCCACTTGCACATGCTGCTGCACCAGAGCCTCCACTCACACCCACTTCCATAGCCAGCCCCATTCACACCCACAGCCGGTGCCAGAGCTGCTGCTTGCACCTGCTGATAGTGCCTGGCACCAGTCCCAATTGCTTGGCACCATAAGAGGGTGCAAGTGGCAGCTGCCAGCCCTGATCGCCCCTGTGGGCTTCTCCACCTCCCCCTGCTTCTGAGGGGTGATTGGGGCAGCAGCCGCTGCTTGCACCCGTTGATGGTGCTGACCCCACTTACACCTGCTGCTGGCGCCGGCCCCAATCGCTCCATGCCATCAGCGGGTGCGAGTGAGGCCTGTGCCATCAGCGCATGGGAGAGGTGGTTTTGGGAGCGGGGCTGTGGGCAGAGAGTGGACCAGGCACTGCGGTGGGAGGGGCCGGGCAGGGGCGCGGAGGATGGGCCGAGACCCGCCCCTGTGCCCACAGCAGCCTCACAGTCCACAGTTCCTTTCAAGGTGCACAAATTTGTGCACTGGTCCCTAGTAATAATAATAATGTTAATCATCAGTAATTAAGAGATAATATTTATGTTCTGACTATGTAATTACTAGTAACTATGTAATCCTAAGTAAGAATGAACTATGTTATCCTAGGCAAGTTAAGCCTCATTAGAAATATCTTTTTAAAAATTTTATTGAATTTATTTGGGTGACATTGTATAATAAAACTGTATAGATTTCAAGTATACAGTTCTATAATTCCACAGCTCTTTTTATCTATTCATGTACTGATGGACACCAGCTGTTTTCAGATCTTGGCTATTATAAAGAACACTGCAATGTATTCTTTTTAATTAGTGTTTTGGGTTTGTTTGGATATATTCCTAGAAGTGGGATCACTAGGTCAAAAGGTAGTTCCATTTTTAATTTTATTAGGAAACTCCATACTGTTTTTTCATAGTGGCTGCACCAATCTGCATCCCACCAGCAGTGTACTAGGGTTCCCCTTTCTCTATATCCTCATCAATACCTTTTACTTGTTGATTTATTGATGGTAGCCATTCTGACAGGTGTGAGGCGATAACTCATTGTGGTTTGTCTTTTCATTTTGTTGATGGTTTCCTCTTCGGTGCAAAACCTTATTAGTTTGATGTAGTCCCATTAGTTTAATTTTTCCTTCATTTCCCTTGCCTGAGGTGATATATCAAAAAAAATAAAAAACATTGCTAGGAGTAATGTCTAAGATTTTACTGCCTATGTGTTTTTTTTAGGATTTTTTATGGTTTTGAGTCTAACATTTAAATCTTTAACCCATTTTGAGTTTATTCTTGAGTCTGATGTAAGAAGGTGGGCTAGTTTCTTTTTTTTTTTTTTTTTTTTTTTTTTGCACGTCCAATTTTCTCACCACTACTTATTGAATAGACATTGTATATTCTAGCCTCCTTTGTCAAATATTAATTTACCATATTGGTGTAGGTTTATTTCTGGGCTCTATATTCTGTTCTTTTGATCTACATGTCTGTTTTTATGCCAGTACCATGCTGTTTGGATTATTATGGCCTTATAGTATAGTCTTATATCAGGTAGTGTGATTTCTCCCACTATGTTCTTTCTCAAGATTGCTGTGCCTATTCAGGGTCTTTTGTAGTTTCCTAAAAAGTTGTTGGGATATTGGTTCTAGTTCTGTGAAATACACCATTGGTATCTTGATAGGAATTGTGTTGAATCTATCTTAGTATAGATTGCTTTGGGTAGTATGGACATTTTAATGATGTAAATTCTTCATATCCATGAATAAGGTACATGCTTCCACTTATTTGTATCTTCTTCAGTTTCTTTCCTCAGTGTCTTACAATTTTCCAAGTACAAGTCTTTTACATCTTTGGTTAAATTTATTCCTAGGTTTATTATTTGATGCAATTGTAAATGGAATTGTTTTTTTAGTTTCCCTTTCTGACAGTTCATTATTGGTGTATAAAATTTCAACTAATTTCTGCATATTTATTTGTATCCTGCTACATTACTAAATGTATTTATCAGTTCCAGTAGTTTTTTGGTGGAATCTTTAGTGTTCTCTATATAAAGTATTATGTCATCTATAAGTAATGACAGACAATTTTACTTCTTCCTTTCCAATTCGGATGCCTTTTATTTCTTCTTCTTGTCTTGATTGTTGTGGCTAGGAATTCCAGTACTATCTTGAATAAGTATGGTGAAAGTTAACATCCCTGTCTTGTTCTTGATCATAAGGGAAATGTTTGTAGTTTTTGCCCTTTGAGTATGATGTTGGTTGTGGGTTTGTCCTATATGGCCTTTATTATGTTGAGGTATATTCCTATATTCCTAATTTGCTGAGTGTTTTTATCATAAATGGGTGCTGGATTTTATCAAATGCTTTCTTCTTTATTTGCATCTATTGATATGATCATGTGACTTTTATCCTTTCATTTGTTTATGTAGTATATTATATTTACTGACCTGCAGATGTTGTACCAACCCTGCATCCCCAGAATAAATCCCACTTGATCATGGTATATGATCCTTTTAATGTACTGTTGGCTAGTTTGTTAATATTTTGTTGAGGATTTTAGTATCAAGTATATTGGTCTATAATTTTCTTTCCTTGTAGTGTCTTTATCTGCTTTTGGATAATGCTACCTTGTAAAATGAGCAAGGGAGTCTTCTCTCCTCTTGAATTTTTTGGAATAGTTTGATAAGAATAGGCATTAGTTCTTTGAATGTTTGATAAAATTCACCTGGTTAGCCAGCCAGTCTAGGGATTTTGATTGTTGGGAGATTTTTATTACTGCTTCAAAATAATTAGTTGTAATCAGTTTATCCAGATTTTCTGATTCTTCCCGATTGAGTTTTGGAAGATTGTATACTTTTAGGGATGTATCCCATTCATCCAGATTGTCCAATTTGTTGGCATATAGTTGTTCATAATATTTTCTTTTTTAAAAAATATTTTAATTGATGTTTAGAGAGAGAGTAAAGGAGAGGGAGAGAGAGAGAGATACAGAGAGAGAGAGAGAGAGAGAGAGAGAGACAGAGACAGAGAGAGAGAGAGACAGAGAGAGAGAGTGACAGAGAAACATTGACTAACCATCTCCTGCATGCCCCCCACTAGGGATTGAACCTAAAATCCCATCCTTTTGGTGCATGGGACCATGCCCAATCAACTGAACCACACTGTCCAGGACTGTTCATAACATTTTCTTACAGTCCTTTGTATTTCTGTGGTGTGTCAGTTGTTACTTCTCTTTCATTTCTGATTTTATTTACTTGGGTCTTCTCTCTCTCTCTCTCTCTCTCTCTCTCTCTCTCTCTATCTATATATATATATATATATATATATATATACTAGCGTTCTCGTTGCAGGAAAAATCCTGCAATAGGATTTCCTGCTGCACTCTACCCTGCCTCCATTCCTCCCTAGTTGCCCGCCCCGCCTTCTCCACCAGCCGCCTGTGATTCCCTTCGCCCCTGGCCCTGACTTCGCTCCTCCCTTCTCCTCCCCTCCCCCCGACCCCCCCCCCCTGCCCCCTGGCTTGCTTGCTTCTTCGAAGCTTTACTCTCTTCTGCAGCTCTTGGCTTC